>NC_092858.1:48342188-48506134 GCF_032062135.1 Pyxicephalus adspersus | reverse complement strand
GGGGGTGGCTTATTTGATGGGGATGCCTTATCATCGGGGAAACACGGTATGTTGTGATCTTATAATAAACACTTGAGAATTTTGAAATAAGTTATTAGATCTGTCACAAAATAAACATCTTCTTACTAGCTAATGTAAGCTATAGTTTCCTGATTAACAGCAGCAAACTAGCTTTGGTACAATCAAGCTTAACCTATAATTAGTGTCACTGTAAGTGATACCACTGTCCTAGCACCATTATAAAGTAATATCGGTCTCCTTTAAAGGCATTTCTTTTGAAGGTGCGGTGACATGCTCCTTAAACAAAAATCCAAGTGCACAGAAAAATTGAAAGTGCAAAACCACAATACAAAAAGTGTTCTAGGGTGCTTTAGGATCCTTTGCAAAGAGGAAACACCTCACGTTCCTGATTCCTAGGGTGTAATGCTCCACACAGGGGATTTGGTAACTTGACCCACCCAGCAGTAACCAGGTGGATCCCGTTTCTTTTGGGCTAGCCATAACCAGCTTGGTTGGGAGGGAAGTTGGGAGTTCCCCCCAAAGGAAGACTCCCACTTGGGGAAAACAATTGACCATAAGGCCAAGAAGTCCCCCACATGAAAAATGTAACAGAATTACAAGCTTAAGATGAATACAGGTATATATAAAGTATTATCTATACTACTGTCTTTTGTTACCCACTTATGATAAACTCAGCCTAGTAGTTGCCTACATATTGGTACTACATTTTATTTCTTTATTGTCAGGAACTAAATTTGTATTTTTGATTTTATGTACACCGTTGTTCTTCTGTGTTTTGTTTGTTGAATTGTGTAAAATTCCTTTATTTTTTTAATAAATTTAAAAAAAACTCACTATTTTTTGAAAAAATACACTTCATAACACATCCTCACATTCATAACACACTAAGTAGATGTTTAAAAAAATTTCCCATTTAGCACTAACCCACAGTCCTAAAAAGAGGCATAGTGATAAATGCAGATAAAAGTGACTCAGCGATGACCAAGCTGCTGGGACACCCCCCCCTTCCCAATTTACCGCAGCTTCAGCACTTCTGAGCCCCTTGGGCACTAACTCTATGTCCCTATGCAATGATAAATTCAATTTTTAATACATTTAGGTTCCCTTTAATTGGATATTATGGCAGATTTGGCTAACAGACAGACTGGAAAGAATCAACTGGACTAATAGAATGGTCAAGCATTGAATGAGTTAAATGTGTGGCATATAAAATCCTCCTGTCATTCAACACAAATTAAAATCTAGCTTTTAATGGTTGCTTATAATTAGCTGTCTCCAGTTCCATTTTTGTAATTAGCTTCCTGGCCCCTTGAGCAGATAAAGGGATGAATATGAGGCAATTTATTTTTAAAGAGATTGTTCTCAGTCTGCCAAACCCAACATAATATCCAATTTAAGGAACCTAAATGTATTAAAAATTGAAAATATGATTGAAAATAAAGAACTTTAAGAAAAGGGTAATTTAACTTTTGATAAAACAGTTTAGTCTGTATTCTGGTATACTTAAAATCCAAGCCTTTGCAAACTCAGTTCTCTATTAGTACCGCATATATAACAAAATGCTAATTTAAAGATAAAATCAAAATGCAAAGTTAGCTTTTCAGTCTGTAAAGCATATCTCCTATTGCACGTTATCAAAGATAACAAATTGCCCTAAATGTTTCACTGGACCAGCAAAATGGAAGCAGTCAGCAAGTTACAGGGCCATAATATCTACAATACATCTACAGTATATATTTAAAATTGGATGTATGTATGTATGTGTGTATGTTACACCATCACTCGAAAACGCATGGAGACATTTCAACCAAACTTGCCATACATATGACTGAGACTCAAGTGAGTGCACCAGTCATCTGTGTATAGCACTGTGCTACCCTGTTTCCCCGATGATAAGACACTGTCTTATTTTTTTTTGAAGGCCAAAATATGCTCTAGGGCTTATTTTCAGGGGGATGCCTTATTTACCCATGAAGAAGACTACAGTACACAGTTATTGGGGGGGGGCTTATTTTTCATTTTTACCTAAAAAGGGGGGGCTGTCTTATTTGATGGCCCTGCCTTATCATCGGGGAAACACGGTATATGTCAGAGCTATATTTGGATGTGTGTATGTAATCACTAGGAAATGCATCGACACATTTCAACCAAACTTGCTAGACCTGAGATGTTAGTGCATCGTTGATCTTTGTGCAGCGCTGTGCTATATGTCAGAGCTATATTTGAATGGATGTATGTATGTATGTGTGTATGTAATCACTAGGAAACACATGGAGACATTTCAACCCAACTTGCTATGTTCCACCATCACTCAGAAACGCAGAAACTTGCTAGACCTTTCACACTGCTGATCTTTGTACAGTGTTATGGTATATGTCAGAGGTATATACATTTATAATAATAGTGTGTGACTGTGGGGGGACATTAGAGTGTCAGCTCCTTTGTACAGAGATTGATGGGTCTAGCTCAGTGTTTCATTGTACAGCACTATGATATATGTCAAAGCTATAGAAAATCTATATATAAAAAACTGTATGTATGTGTGTATGTTCCACCATCACGCGAAAAAGCATTGAGACATTTCAACTAAACTTGCCATACATATGACTGAGACTCATGTGAGTGCACCAGTCATCTTTGTACAGTGCTGTGCTATGTCAGAGATATATTTGGATGTATGTATGTGTGTATGTCATCACTAGGAAACGCATGGAGACATTTTAACCAACTTTGCTATGTTCCACCATTACTCGGAAACGCATAGAGACATTTCAACCAAACTGCTGGACATATGACACCGCTGATCTTTGTACAGCGCTGTGGTATATATCAGAGGTATATAAATGTATATTATTAGTGTCTGACTGTGGGGGGACATTAGAGTGTCAGCTCCTCTGTACAGAGACTGATGGGTCTAGCTCAGTGTTTCATTGTACAGTACTATTGTATTTGTCAGAGCTACAAAAATCCTTATAAATATATATATGTATATGTGTATGTGTATGTATGTATGTATGTATGTATGTTCCACCATCACTTGAAAACACATGGAGACATTTCAACCAAACTTGCCATATATATGACTGAGACTCATGTGAGTGTACTAGTTATCTTTTTTACAACGCTGTGATATATGTCATGTATGTATGTATGTGTGTATGTATTGCTTAGTTACAGTGTGCCTTTTGCTTATATTTTTACATACTTTTTTTTTGGACTTTTTTAAAAATGTCTGGCCTGTAATAATGCCTTACAGAAAACGTCAAAATTGGCCGATTGCAAAAGCAAAAAAATGAAACAACACCGTAGACAAGAAAATCACAAATAGCTTTTTATACTTTTCCTGTATAATATAAGATTGCAATAAATAAATACCTAGTTAAATATAAAGGCTAATGACAAAGTAGTCTGCATATTTAGTTTAGGCAGTCCTGCAGGTTATATTCCCTATTGTTCACCTTTTTATTTCCACAGATGTGGACTGATAGGTACTATGTTCTACATTTGGTGGGACTGCCATCAAAACTAGAAGTTCTGTATAGGCATCTACAATTTTTTTAATTCAGTGGCTGGTGCCAGTTTTCTTAACCCTTTAGTGGTTTTCCGGTTCACAATCCCAAAATCATTTTCCATTAACTTTCTTGTCACAATTGTAGTTTCTCTGCCATTGGCTTGTAGAATTGAAGGTAAACTATTACATATCTTAACACAATAATCATGACAAAATTGACAATTTTAAGAGATCTGATCCCTGTAGGTTACATACAACTCAAAGTTGGGGCAGAACCAGTAGACTTTTTGTTACAAGAGAGAGGCCACAGACACCCCTTTGCCATAAAACCTTCTTCAGTTTTCATCCCTTATTTACTTTCATCATACTTTTCCTCCTTTCTGTTGTTTGCATTCTCACAAGCTTTCTTTGTCAAAAACCTTTCCAAATCTGAATGTTAGGGTCACAAAATGTGATAATAATATATATTTGGCTTAATTCTCAGCTCATGAAGTCATGAGAACATTACTGTGTTTATCTTTTCTATCTTATGTACATTTATCATTATTTGTGCAAACCAACTATAACTACCCTCAGCTGAGTGGTATGTATTGCTTCTTGATCTTTCCTTAAAAATATTAAAAGTTATTGAAAAAAAATAGTTCCATTTTAAATTTGCAGAACAAGAGAAGAAGAATGTATTTTCAAAATCACTAAAAGCTTATTTATAAAATACAGTTAACAAATTTCTATGCATCTCACAAGGAAGGAACATGATTATTCACAAGGTTTCAAAACATTTACGCACCATGGGAAAGAATGCAGTACACTATAATCTATGTGGTCCCTACACAGCTCAGGACTACTCTTCACTTAAGATTCATTGATACTAGAAGACATTTCCATTCAATGCATTTTACTAATTTTACTTATTCTTCTATTGCACATCATACTCCCTGCTGGGATATGATTTTGGTCAGTAGGCCGCTACAAATTAAATTAGCTTTTACTCTACACAGCATAGCTGTGCGCAGCTATGCCTTAAAGAAAGTACACTTCTTTAAGGCATAGCTGCGCATATGAAACCCTGTGACAAGGTCTGCAAAGTTCATGGCCAGATTTGTTTTTTCAGGATAGCAGCTAAAAAAAATTTTTGATACATGACTGGCTGAAGAAATGTGTTATGGCCGAGAAGGTTCTCATTTATTCTGGACATTCTATAATTTATAGTTGTTGGTAAAATCAACTGGAGTTGTTCTTGTAGAGAAGATGTTTTGCAGCCTTCCAAACTGCTTCTTCAGTTTTACATGGCCAAACAATGACCTTTCCTCCAAGCTAAACACACCATTCCATATGTCCACTTCCTCTGTTATGACAAATATAGAACCATGCTTGCTTTCACACATGAATATAGTAATAGTAAGACTTGTGCAACTCAATTCAAACACAAGGCAAAACTATATTGGAATGGAACAGGACTTCCACTTTGATGCAAGCGTGGAACAAACTACTCCAATGTCTTTTATGCCTGTCTAGGTAAATGTTTGTCAGGATGACTTGCAATCCATACACAATATTACTCGAAAGTAATGTAGATTTTCTGACGAATATGACATTTCAAATTTTTAAACCTGTATCTCCTGGCAGCTACAAAATGCATTTTTAAACAGTGAATTCAACTGCCCAGTACTTTAATATTTACATCAACTTATGACACTCAACAAACTACATACAATACAAGCTAAACAATTCAAAACAAAACCCTATATCTTCTCCATACTATACAACGATGTCTTGTACCACGAGCTTGTATCTGCTTTCAAATATACTGTTTAGTATACCACTGAAAATTAAAAGGTACATTATGTGCCCTGGAAACTTTTCCTTATATTTTCCATCTATCTTCTCTTTTGATATACTAATGTACAACCCCCTCTGGAATACATACCCATAATATCCCTAAGATCTGTATTGACTTTGCACCCATGGATATAGACACAGCTTTTTAGTCAAAACATTTGTTTATTCAATGTTTTTTCTGAATTTATTTGCATCGCACATTAAAACATTTGAGCATATAAGAAGACATTTTTATACAAATGTGAAAACTGAGGTATACATGTACGTAGCTTTTGTACCAAACTACCAAACTCAGCTGTTTTCTTAAGTATTCCTAACTTATTCTTATTTAACGTGTTTTGCTTATCTTTAGGATTCTTGTTCATTGCTATGGAAAACAAATGAACGTTTTATTTTGTATTCACCTAATAACTACAATGTTGGCCTTAAATCACCATGTCTGGGCAAAGGTGAAAAGAGTCCTAAAAACTGAAACTTATGATGTATAGTTTATCTTACAGGATGAAAATACATGTTTATCCTGCCAATGACTTGCTCTTACATGCATTGCGCATGTACCAGATCACTATTAAAATTAAAGCCATGTGCATACAGGATACTAAATCCACAGACCCCAGCCATGCAGAACGAAAGAGCAGAAAAGTGGTCACATGACTAGAAAACGGTCTTTAAAAAAAAGGTATTTGTGATCTTTTTATCAGACCTTTTTTGATTGTCAGTGCCATACCCTGCAAATGGACACACCTACTGAATTTTCACTTCAAGTTATCTACTAACATGGGATAGCAATCCCACAATCTTCTCATTTACGGTAAAAGTAAATAATGATTTCATGACTCCAACACCCTACATCCATTTTTCCATCGAGTAAGAATGTCTTTGGAAAATTTTGTCAAGACATTACCATTATCCCCTGATATGCACAAAATAAAAAATGTATGCATGTAGCTATCTATCCTCATTTTTTGGACTAAACCTCTGTAGTTTCTTAACTGGGTCATCCTCGTATATCCAACAGATCCAAGGCCACTTTTTCCTTACAAACTCAGTACAATAAAAACAATGTTAGTTAAAAAAGTTATTTGACGAGTAATTCAGTTTTCACCTACCATTACACCCTAGACTCAACATATATTAAGAACAAGGTTTAATCTTGACAAATGTGAGTAATATGGTGAGATAAAAGCTTGCCTGATCAATGTAAAATGCAGTTCCAGATCGTATCTCTCTCCGCTGTTTAAGATCAGATTCAGTGGTATCTCGGGATAAAGCAATATATTCTACTTCTCTCTTTGTCAGCTCCTGTAACAGGAAAGGTAAAAAGAAAAAAAAGGAATTATCGAACAAAGAAAAAAAAATTATTAGCATACTCACATAGGATTAGAAAATGTCTATATTTTATAAAAGCCTAATTAAACCATTAGTTTTAATCAGCTATGTACAACCAAGGTGCATTAGAAGAGAAGATATTTAATGTTGTTCAGCCCATTCGTTGTCTAAAGTAGTCACAGCCTTATCAAAAGCTTGCTTTCTGTTTATTATTTGGAGAGCTTTGGGCATGTCTACACATGCAGGAACACTGCACAAAGATCACTGCTCTCACACAGAAAGACCCACTCTGAAGCATGCTGGAAGGAGAAAGACTTTTTTTTTTTACTAGGACTATAGCAAAAAAGTAGACTATTTGTTCCCAAGCACCTCAAATGTATTGAACTGAAAAAATGTAGTCCAGTCCAAAAAGGACTTTAGAACACTGGGCAGTCACCACAGGGATAATGAAAACACATAAAGAGGGGGAGGAGATATGGACCCTTTCCCACCTAGGCCATATGGGGAGATCAATCAGACCTCAGGACAACACACCAAAATCACAACTTAAAACAGTGTTTCTCAACCAGTGTTCCTCCAGAGATTGCTAGAAGTTCCATTAGCAATGATCAAGTTATGCCTCTCAAGTCAGTTTTACTGGCACCAATGATCTTTTTGGCTTTATGAAAGGGTGGAATTCTTCCCACTGCCCAGCAACGTAAGAAGCATTCTTCCTACTGACCACAACACAATGTACAGTGAGGTGTGGATATAGTACTTATAGTAGGGGTTACCTGAAGGCCTGAACGTTATTTCAAGGGTCCTGCATGTTAAAAAGGTTGAGAAACAATGCCTTAACGTTTTCACCTTTAATGTATGTAAACTCCTGACTTAAAATAGTACAGCCACCTAAATTCCTCAGTCAAAAGTCAAAAAAGTAAAAAAAAATGCAGCCCCATTTTGGATCAGACAGGTGTAACAGGTTGCAGGAGGAGGAACTTACCAAATATTGCATAGCAATAGAACGCCTTAGGGGACCTGGGGGACCAATGAGGAAGATATCTTGTCCCAAAAGGTCTTTCTGCATTATCCATCTTAGATGCTGGACAGTTGTTTGGCATAGTGGATCAGCAACTACATACAAACAAACAACAACGTTTTAAAGTTTTTATTGAATTTTTCAAATATAATTTAACAATACAAGTTAATAAACAAAGTGGGGGGGAGGGGAATCCAGATGCTCCATATTTTATTATTAAATAGATCCCATTGCCCTATCATTGACTTTGCCTAGGCATCCATGATGTTACAAGTAGGAGGAATTCTTTCCCCAGTTCATTGGAGAACAAAGGGCTAAAATATACTAAATGTCCTCGAGGCAAGAAATGAAACAAGCTCTGATCTGATTTGTTGCAGCTCTTAGGCTACATACACATGTGCAATAATTATCTTTGGAAACAAACGACTAACAACCGATCGTCCGATAATTGTTAACAAAAAAGTAAACAACGACTGGCCAACGATGACCTTCCAGGCGGATTGGATTGGGTCAGATCTATTGTGTGTACAACTGTGTGTCGGATCTATTGTGTGTTCAGTGATCGTGGGTTGTTCTGTGATACACTTTCTCCTGTACACGTCACTTCCTGCATCGTTCAAACAATCGTTTCTAGTGTGTGTATTTATTTGGTGGATTATATTTGAACGATCGTATCATTTCAGCATGTACACAGAATTGTGAACAATACAATAATTCAAAATAATCGTGAATAATCGTTGATTGGCAGTTAATCATTGGTTTTCTAACGACAATTATTGCACGTGTATACGTAGCCATAATGCAGCCTAGCTTTCAGACCATGAAGGTAAAACCACCCCCTCTCTTTATGGCAGCACTTGTGTAATACCAGAACTCCTCCAAAAATTGAGTGTTTATTTCTCATACTCCTTTTGTCTTTTCAATCCTGAATAAATATTTAAAAGCTGGTATAACAAAGATTTGTCAACTTTAGACTTTTTTTAACGACAATGGGAACGGAGAATTGACCAGCTTTAAGATCACGAACTCATAAATAATTCATCTTCAAAAATAAGTGCACTGTTTGGTAAGTGTTGGAGGATAAGATTAGATATGTAGATTTAAATAGTTTATATAGAGATAAAGCAAAAGTAATTATGTACTATAGGGGAATGCAAGTAAATTATCAAAAGTGTAGCAAAATATATTGTATTAAAATATTAACTACAGTTTATTCATGACTTTGGGGAAAATTTCCATGGCTAAAACCAATCAATTAAGAACCATTTCCAGCCTGAAGTAAAATTAAATTAAGCTTACAAAAGTAATTATTAAATAATCTCAAGGGCCTCTGGTTTTCAATGACTTGGAGATCCTCTAAACACTGGAGCAGGAGGAATCATATGGACTGCAAATGAAAGGATAAAAAGATTCAGGATGCAAAAAGTTTTTTTTATCCTTAAATAAAAGATGTGGTTAGTCGGTGGATTTTTGTTCCGTATATTTTTTTGGATTTCTATGCATCTGATTCATGCGTGAATCTTTTCTACTGTTTGTAAATTGTATTGTCCGTGACCCTTCTCAAAAAAGTTTAAATGAAAAAAAAAAAAAAAAAAGATGTAGGTAGTCACATAATGTCTAAGGCATGTGTACACAAGCACCTGTTCCCAGCAGGTGACGTGGATTTACTTGAGGCAGAATCTAGGTGACAAGTCTTCACCAGAAAACCCTGCAAGGGGTGATGGGCCACAGGCTACTTTGTGCAAGGATGTCACCAGGTTGTGGCTCCCAGGCTCTCCCTACCAGGGGCGAGCAAGATGAGACAGCTGCTATGGGGATCTGCAAGCGGGGAGCTTAATGTAATCTGGAATCCATTCCTTCACCCTAAGCAATGAGTACAGGGGACGCCAACGGCTTCTGGACTGAGCTCTTCGCCGAATGCATCAGACGGAATCCAGAGATCAGAGGGATCACTGCACCAGGTCCAGACAGAAGGGAAGCGAAGTGCTCGCTCTACATGGACGACATGACGGTGTTCTGCGCGGACAAGCGTTCCATCGACGTGCTCGTCCAGATCTGCGAAGACTTCTGCCGAGCTTCGGGGGCAAAAATCAACTGCGGGAAGTCGGAAGCCATGCTCTTCGGGAATTGGTACCTGCCTTCCTCTTCGACCATCCCCTTCAACATCCAACCGGACTTCATCAAGATGCTTGGCGTCTGGTTCGGGAAGGAAGGAGCAGCCCTGAAGTCTTGGGAAGAGAGGCTGTCGAAAATGGAGCAAAATTTCGGCCTCTGGAGCCTCAGAGACCTCACCATCGAAGGGAAGACGCTAGTACTCGGCAACGAGATCCTCCCTGTGTTGCAGTACCTCGCCCAAGCCTGGCCCCCTCGCACCAACACCTGCAAGGCCATCACGAGGGCGACCTTCCACTTCATCTGGGGCTCAAAGATGGACCAAGTAAAGAGAACGACCATGTTCAAAGAACAAGGAGTTCCGGACATCGCGACGATGCTAAGGATCTTCTTCGCCTGCAACGCCGTAAGAAGGACACTGGTGGATAGATCTTTGACTCCTGCAGGGAACGCCATGTCAAGATTCTTCCTCCTCCCACTCTGGAGGAGCCTAGGATGGGACAGGTGGGACAGCTCCGTGCCGTACAACTGGGACACACCTTGGTTCTACTTGGACAACTTCAAGTTCATCAAGGAGAATGAGCTGCAGGGCGTCAGGCCCGACCTGCGGAAGCCGAAGACCATCTACAAGCAAATCCGTGGAAAGGACTCAATGGAACCTGTTCCGGGTAGAAACGCAGTCACCTGCGACGAAATCTGGATCAACATTGGGTCCAAAAGACTTACCAACAGGCACCGGGATTTGGCCTGGATGGGGGTCCAAGGAGGACTGCCCTTGAGAACTTTCATGCATGCCAGGAACTTATGTAGGTACAGACACTCCCCCTTCTGCGTCATCGAAGAGGAGACGGCCATGCACGTCTTCTGGCAGTGCCCCTACGCAAAAGCCGTGTTGAAGACCATGGAACAGGAACTGAGCCAATTCGTCCCGAGAACAGCCATCACGTACTGCGCTATGCTGTATGGTCTGTTCCACGGCGAATTCACGGAAGAAGAAGTCGAAGGAGCTTGGAGGGTACACCCTCATGGATTTTCCAGGAGAGGAAGAGGACGTCTGAGAAGGCCCCCCTTCCTCCCCCCCTCCCCAAGACCCCCCCCCCCAAGTTCCCTTCAGAAATGTTTAAAAGTGTGAAAAGTGTGTAATTAGTTTTGTAAGAGCTCAAAAAAAGCATCGGGCCTGGACGAGCTCTTAGGGATGGTTTCAGACTAGTTTAAGGTGTGGATTGACAATCTGTTGGGGTGGTTTGCGGCACAAAGACGCAGTATGAAGGGATGTATGTATTTATTTGCGAGTGTGTTGTGGGGGATTGTAATGTAGTGTTATGCGCTGCGTCGCAATTCCATGTATGTATGAACCCTGATTGTATTGTTTTAGAAATATGTGATTAATAAAGCAATTTATTCAATTAAAAAATGAGTACAGGGGTACCTAGTGCCCATTACCAGTAAGGGCTAAATCAAGCCTAGAAAAAAAACACAACAAAGAAGGAAAAAAAATATCTTTTTATTCTCTTTTGACTATTATATTTACCCTTGCAGGTTCCAAACATAAGATACTACAAAGGTACATCCTGCAAAGACAGCTCTATGCTCCATTATGAAAGTACTAGATGGAAACCTGCATCGTTTACTTGTGACTTTTTTTCTACACTCTACCAATAATTCACTGAAATATTTATACTTTATTGTGTTTACCTCTAGGCTTGACTTAATGTTTTCTGGGTTTTATGGCTAGGAATGTCCAAGTTATTTATGCAAATTATTATTTTAAGCTACAATTGTCTCCCCAGCCTACTTCCATACAATTGATTTTCTGCTGTGGAATTTTTTATTGTAAGGATGTGTCACATTTGCAGAAATAGTTTTGCTTGACTTAAAGATAAAAAACTATTGTATACGAAGGCATTGGGATTCTAATTATTGAGGTCATTAGCCCAAGATTGCTGTCAAAAAACTTTTTGGCCTTTTATACCAAAAGCTGTAAACTTAAGAGTTGCTTTAAGGAGCTGTGTAACTTTAATTAAGGCATCCTGGAATATTTAGCAGACTATGAGCTGAAATTATTTAAAACAAAGCAAGCCAATAAAAACCAACCTTTAAATCAGCATCTTAAATTCTCCTTAAACAAACTTATTGCTAAACAGTTTTAAGACTAAAATTGCCAGGATGTTGAGTACTATATCATAATTAGTATTGTACAGAAGATAATCATTTAAATAAAAGCTTTAGACTATAACAATAATACAAAAATAAAGATTTTTTTTTTACAATTGGTTGGTGTCAAAAAAATTAGATAACATTATATATTGAAAACTAACTCTAAAATCATAGCTAAATAACATTGTATACATTCTTTGCAAAGAAAGAGAAGCAACTTTTACCGGATGTAAAGAAATGTGTAATGTTTTCAGCACCACAGACAGCAGCTTAAGACATGTAATAGATAGATAATTAGATAACATGGTATTTTAAATAATTAATTACATGTCATGCATTATTGTACACACCAGTTATAATTTTAAATAGAACATTTTCTGTGTAAGCTAATTTCACTTCTGCAGCACTTTGAACTTGCTCCCAGGCATATTCCTCAAGCATAAGAGATATCTGACCTAGCAGTTGTTGGCATGAAACATACATTGGATTGTTGCTTGTCGAGGGTAGGAAAACCCAGTGCACAGTATACCTTTACCGATATCACCAACCAATTACAGTAGTAAGTATTTCTAAATGTTTAATGTCTAAAGTGTATCATGAACTATTTTTTCATTGTTTTCAATAAACTAGTTGTAAAACTTTACAATCAGTGAAAAACATAAAGGAACCTTTTCAGGAAATATTATGGGGGCTGCTGCTTGCTTTTGGGGTTCCTAACACCATGTCTGTTTCGATAAATAAACCAAAGCAGTGAAGAAAAAGAGGAAAAGCCTTGAAACTTCTTTCTTAAAAAACAAATCAGCAATGGAATTTACAAGACAATACTTTTACAATGAATTTACACAGGTCCTTGTAAATAAGTTAGGGTTTTTTTTTTTCAACTTCCTAAGCGACAACTCTAGACAAAAAAAAACCCTACATTCTGTCAAGGTTCACAATGATTTTTTTGCTGTAGCTTCTAAAACTGTTAGTTAGTCTTCATATTAATCTATTTTTGTAACCTATTGGATCCTAAACCTGGACTGTGCACAGAACATTGCTCCATCCCTAGTATGTTTCCTATTAGCTAATATTTATATTACCTAATTAACTAATATTTGTTAATGACCTGCTGCATTTATATCCATTACCTGCTGCATTATATCCATCATGACTGGTCAGTGAGGCTGTCTACAAAATTGATAGGACAATGGTAACCATAATTGCACACTAATAAAAATTATAACCTATAATGAGAAAAAGAATTCTGAATTCAAAATGAATAGTTGTTATGCATTAGACTGACATTTGTGGCACGTATCTGAGTGAATTTGAAACAATTGATACTAAGAAACAATGACACAGACTTTGCCACGTTTTGCAAAATACCTGTGTTTGTTTTGAAATCCTTCAACAAAGAATTGGACCATTCCATATACATGTAACCTGAATGGAAGTTATGGGTTCTATAAAGTGTGGAAGAGTAAATTGGCACAGACAGATCTACTATTCACTATTGCTTTTTAATGCTTTCGGAAGACTGTTCACTTGTAATTTATGAACCCTTTGTGTGATCCATAGGAAAAATCATAATAATATTAATGCTCCAGTATTTTCTGCCATACAGCATATAAAAAACTGCCATCACAAATGTCTTATATAGCATGAATTTACGTATATCATTTACAACTGGGTCATGCCCAGAAACTATTACTCTGCTCAAAAAGAATATTTTTATAGAGTCGTTCATTAATTTTTGCATAAGCTGAATTCCAAGAGAAAAACAAATTAGGTTAGAGCTGCTTAAAGCTGTAGGTCTCATGGGGGAAGGGGTGGTGAACTGCTGTAGGCACATTAAGTACTAAAGACGTTTATGCAGAGCATCTTCCTTAACATATTATAAGAGGAAAATTTAACCACAATCAGGCTTCCAAATCAAACCAATTGCTAATATTCTGCAAGGAATGTCCATTAAGTAAATACACTGTAACAACAAAAAGAGCATTGTATTTATTATTTTTTTCATGAAGATTTGTAAAGTTGTTATGTATGATTTGCATACAAAATCAATAAATAAAACCTTACAAGCAAAACAGAATTGATCTTGAAAATAATATGTAACAAGTAGACTGGACCTAAATGGGTCTAACTTTGGAGCAAATTGGTTTATCCTGAATAGGCTCTCTGTATTCGTCACAGACTGCAGCAGTCAGAGTGAATGGTTCCTACTAATTTTATTTCCATCTCTAACAGTACACATCAGGGATGTCCGTTGTAACTCTCATATTCATACTGACACTGAGACCACTTATAAGAACCATCTGCTCTGACTCTGACATCACAGATCTTCAGGTGCCAGAATTGCACCTTAAAGTGTATATATGCCAAGGATCTCATTTTTACTCTACCTAATGCCATTGTGTCTTTACCTAACCTGGTTAGGTTATTGCAAGTGTTTGGTGCTCTATCTAACTTTAAAATATGTTTTTCTAAATCGGAAGCATGCAACATTGATATCATCTTTAGAAGCCCATTTAGCTTGGTCTTTTGCATTTATTTAGGTGATCACCTGGAGCCATCCAGTTCTTAGGTACAACAATACCAGGGAACCTGTCCGGGGTTTTTTACTTAAATTTCTGCCCATTGTTAACTAAGATTAAGATGAACCTGAAGAGATGGGGGTCTGCCACATTTTCTTGGTTTGGATGAATATATTGAAAAATTATGTTTCACCTGGGATATTGTATTTGTTTCAAGCTTTATTAGCAAGAATACAGAGATCCTTTATTTTACTTAGCTTAACTATTTTTTTTTTTTTTTATTTGATGAGGGGGTAGTCCTTGCCTGAGGAACAGCTTGTTGCATTGTGCTAAATCTCTTTTAAACAGTGTTTTAAAGAATGAACTAGTTTTATGTCTTTGCAACCAGAGAAAAACATAAAGAGAACTTTTCAGAAAATATTATTTTCAGGGGGCTGCGGCTTGCTTTTGGGGTTTCAAGCTCCATGTCTGTTTCAATAATTAAACCAAATCAATGAAGAATAGGAAGAAAAGCCTTAGAACTTCTGCCTTAAAAAACAAATCAGCAATGGAACTTACTAGACACTACTTGTACATTTGGTTTACACAGGTCCCTGTAAAAAAGTTAGGGCTTTTTTTTCAACTTCCTAAGCATCAACTCTAGATAAAAAAAAGTTTTATGTACCTAGAAAGAAAAATCCCCCTTACATCCTGTCAAGGTTCACAATGATTTTTTTTTTTTTTTTGGTTTCTACAACTGTATTAGTTTCATATCAATCTATTTGTGTAGCCTTTTGGATTCTTAACCTGGACTGCACAGAACGTTGATCCATCCTTAATATGTTTCCAATTGGTACAAAAATAAAAATTAAATAAAAAAAAAGAAAAAACTAAAATTTTCTAAGACCTGCTCCATTTTCAGTGAGGCTGTCTATCACATTGATGGGACAATGGTGACCATAATGTACAAGGGAATGAGGTCAAGCATGGGGCCATGGGGGTTTCCAACTATATGTTCTCCCACCTTGTAAGAGTCAAAAATTGGTGCAGACATGCAGTCTACAATCTGTATTGTTGGTGCAGACATTCTGCAAGGTTGCCCTAAGTCTCACATTGCACCTCTACAGAAACTAAAAAAAAAACATGGTGGGCATGACTTTGTATATATGCCATAGATATTTTAGTGGGGCCTCCATATGCTGGTCTATTACCACTATTTCCATTATTATGATAATTGGGAATCCTATTTTTCCTCCAGGGCAGGAGGACCCTGTCTTTAAAAGGCTAGGCAATATGCCCCATATGTTTTGGTCTTGTCTTGCCCCAGATATTTTCTGGAAAACAGTAGTTCTTATTGCCGATAAGATCTCTGATTTCAAGGCTCCTTATGATCCAGCTTTTCTCCCCCACCATCACAATCATATCCCTACAAAGCAGTAGAAAAAGTTAATCCTCAGGCATCTACAGTTAGGTCCATAAATATTTGGACAGAGACAGCTTTTTTCTAATTTTGGTTCTGTACATTACCACAGTAATTTTAAATGAAACAACTCAGATGCAGTTGAACTTCAGACTTTTAGCTTTAATTCAGTGGGTTGAACAAAAAGATTGCATAAAAATGTGAGTAACTAAAGCTTTTTTTTTACACAATCACTTCATTTCAGGAGCTCAAAAGTAATTGGACAATTGACTCAAAGGCTACTTCATGAGCTGGTGTGGGCGATTCCTTTGTTATGTCATTATCAATTTAGCAGATAAAAGGCAAATCACCTTATCTGAACCTAATTGAGCATGCATTTTACTTTGAAAGACCCACAAACAGCAACTGAAAGCCGCTGCAGAAAAGGTCTGGCAGAGCATTAAAAAGGAGGAAACCCAGCATCTGGTGATGTCCATGAGTTCAAGACAACAGGCTGTCATTGCCAGCAAAGGGTTTTCAACCAAGTATTAGAACTGAGCATTTTATTTTCAGCTTTTTAATTTGTCCAAATACTTTTGAACCCCTGAAATGAAGTGATTGTGTTAAAAAAGGCTTTCGTTCCTCACATTTTTATGCAATCTTTTTGTTCAACCCATTGAATTAAAGCTGAAAGTCTGCAGTTCAACTGCATCTAAGTTGTTTCATTTTAAAATTAATTGTAGTAATGTATGGAACCAAAATTAGAAAAAAGTTGTCTCTGTCCAAATATTTATGGACCTAACTGTAAACACGGAGCAAGGTTGTATGTTTGCCTCTTTTATGGGCAAAATATGCCACCCTCCTGTGCAGTTGTGGTTAAGCCTAGTGAATGAGATTATGCTAATGGTTTTATCTCAGCTTAACCATTCAAACTACAAACACCCAATTTTACATGTTGTAGTATGCAGTGCAGAAATTTTTGGACTCTGCGGACAATAAATACTTTAACCCTGTGTAGATGTGGTTGTATTATTGGACAGTCCTGACCCTAGTGGGAATACTCCCACTATTCCCCTTCCACTATTTCTGGATGTTTCTTGATTTGTTTTCAGTTTCATTGACCTTATACCAGTTATGTTCCTCGAACTTTTAGTTCCTGATTTTCTTTACCTATGTATGTAGATCATTTTCATGGACTTTACACAGTTTTGATACTGCTTTTTGTTGGTTATTATTAACATTACATGTTTCTTATGTGTGCCTTTATATGCTGATTTTGTATATTTTGTAAGTCAACATCGCTGATGAATCCACCACATTAATCTGCCTAATCTGCATTTTTCTTCTCCTCTGCAACAGGTATGTCACCCATTCTGACTGCTTTCATGAACTGCTTTATCTATTTATCTTGCAATTCAATCTGTATCTGACTGTGTATGGTATGTCCACAATTTTAGATGGACTTATTGCACAAATTTGAATTTGGCCATTATCTGTTTAACTATCCCTTTGTTCCAGTTGACTACACATTATTATTTATTGCCCTGTTAACCCCCTCCCTACCCAGGTTCAACTGATCTCCCAAATCCCTTGTTACATGCATCAGTTCAGCCATATCAGGGCCCAAAAGCAATACTATTTGCTGCTGCTCATATTGACTTCAGTTTGCCACATAGTTGAATGTACTCCTGTGATTTACCATTATCTGTTACAATGTATCATTCTCAACCTACTCTCTTCAGTTTTCTTCCCTTTTCTCCCTAGTCTGTTAAATCCTTATCTGCCTGCTCACTTTCTCACACCTGCTTTTTATCACTGTACTCCTGCACATTTTTCTCCACTGCTACTTGCCGGTGACATCTCACCCAACCCTACCCCCCTCCTCCCCACACAGCCTCTCTCTTCCCTACCCTTTCAGCAAGATACTCCTTCTTCCTAACATTGTTCCCATTCGCCATACTGATAAGTGCTTACCTTCTTTATTAGGGTTTATATGTTAGCCATAAACTAACCTCTATCCACTATCTTCTATTGAATTCTCTGAACTTCCTGGCTCTCATTGAAACTTGGCCTTCCTCCTCAGACTCTGCCTCTGATACTGCACTCTTCGATAGAGGCCCACACTTCACACGTACCCCCAGACCTGGCAGGAGAGTAGGTGGTGGTGTGGATATTATCATTATCTCCCTCAACTATACATACAGAGTCCTTCTTACGCCTCCCTCAGTTTAACCTAATTTGAAGTTTTTTCTGCCCCCACCCCTAATTGGTGCTGTTATCTACTGACACAACCTCCCCCCCCAAGCCCAGTTTCCCAATTTTTGGACAACTTTTTCTCTGGGCTTCCACATATTCTTTTCCATGACCTTCCCACCCTCACCTTCACCTTTAGTGACTTTAATGTTTCATTGGCTGACACCAACCATCCATCCAGCCAAACCACTCTCCATTACCTCCTCCTTTTTACTTACACAGAACATAAACAGCACCACACATATCACCAAACACACTTTAGACTTGGTATTTTTCAAACTCTGCAACCTGACCCACCTTGACAACTCACTATTTCCCTTTTTTGACCACAACCTCCTCAACATCAATCTAGTTCTTGCCCCCCTTTGCTACATCCCAGGACCCCTTTCACCTTTCATCACTAACCTCCCTTAGCCTTGTTAATGTGGATGAAGACTCTCCTCACTTCTCCCGTCATCCCCATCTACTACCTGTCCGCTTGACCCAAACCGCTCTGATCTACTCTGTGTCCATTTCTCCACCCTGGCGCCAGCACTAACCAAACTATTCAACCTTTTCCTTTCTACTGGCATCTCTCCCTACACTTTCAAACATGCCATTATTCTCTCTATCCTGAAGAAACCCTCCCTGCTTTCTAGCTTCTGTCCTATCTCCCTCCTCCCATATGTTTTCAAATTTCTTGAGCACCTTGTCCATAAATGACAAACCGACTCTGAACACCAACTCTCTCCTCGACCCACTCCAGTCTGGCTTTCAAGCTGCCCATTCCACTGAAACAGCCCTCACTAAAGTGGCAATGACCTCCTCAGAGCTAAGTCACAAGGCAAATTTTCCCTCCTCCTAGATCTTTTCTCTACTGTATACTGTTGATCATCCCCTTCTAATACAAATCATGAACTCCATTGGTATCAGTGACACTGCTCTTTTGGTTTGCTTCCTACCTGTCTAACTGCTCCTTTTAAGTTTCTTTCAGTCAGCCTTTCAACCTGTTCTCTTTTCTCTCTACACCTCCTCACTCAGCAGTCTCCTATGGTTTATGTCACACTTAACTCTTCCTCACTAAAGTGCAGACGCTCGTCTCCTGCTGATGGACGCAGTTCTGACGCTGGGCGTGCCTCTGTTTCAAAGCTTTATCAATTCTGTCCAATCCGCTGGCCAATCAGAAAATAGCCTTGACCAGCCCTGGCTATTTAGCTAGCTCACACACTACACTTAGTGTTCATACAACATGTCTCCATTGTGAGGAGCCCCTAGTTCTGTTGGGCTAGTTCCTGTTCACCTGGTGCTTAATTCAATGTTTCCAATGTCCAGCTTCTGGTAACCCCTCATTGTCCAGTCCGTTGGTTCCCAGCCAACTTCCTGTGCTGTTCCAGTGTTCCTGTCTGTCTGTGGATATCCCTGAGTCACCTGTGCCTCCTGTTGCTTTCAGTGTATCCTGTGTTCCCTGTGCCCGCAGTGGCCCCTGTGTCACTGGTGTCTGTCTCCTGGATCCCTGGCAATTGACCCCTGGCGTGTGACCTGACTTCTCTTGCTTGCTGCCTGCCTTGACCCCGGTCTTCCTCGACTATACTTCTGCTTTTTGATTTGGTACCGTGTTTTGCCCACCTCGGTGTGCCCAAGGACCACAACCTGGCAGTAACCAGTCTTTCTGTACGTGACAGTTTACAGTACCATCTATATGCAAATGACACTCAAATCTATCTTGTCCACCCCTGACTTGTCTCTCTCAGTCCTGGGCAAGATTTCATGCTGCTTGTAACCCATCTAATTATGGATGGCTGACAGGTTTCTAAAACTCAACTGGATAAAACACAACTTATCATATTCCCCCCTCACATTCCAAAATTTCCCCTGAAATGTCTAACTGTTAATAACAATGTTACTTGTCCCTCCCCTCAGGCACGTTATCTTGGAGTCACCTTCTATTCTGCCCTTTTATTTATCCCTCATATTCAAAACATTTCCAGGTCCTTTTACATTCACCTGCCCAACAGCCCTGAAATGCGACCCTTTCTATCCCCAGAGACCACCAAACTCCTTGTACAGGCTCTTATCATCTCTTGTTTGGACTAATGTAACATCCTCCTCTCTGGTATTCAACTAACCCGACTCTCTCCTCTACAATCTACTATGAATGCTGTAGCTAGACTCATCCATCCTTCCCTCCGCTCCTCTTCTGCTGCATCTCTTTGTAGTTCTCTTCATTGGCTTCCATTTCACCTTAGAATCAAATTCAAGCGCATGTGCTTTGCCTTCAAATCCCTCCACAGCTCTTGTCCCACTTACCTTTCTGACCTGGTAGAAAATATACTCCTCTAGCCGCACACAGGTTTTGTTTTGATGGTTAAAAAAAGAAAAAAAAGAAAAAATATCTAAAAACTCCAAAACTGCAGGCAGTTTCCAATGCCTATGAAAACCAGACATTTTTGCCTGAAAACAATCCTAGTAGTCATTACAACACACATTATGCTGGAATGTTTCACTGTTGTCGCCATAAGTAAATATGCCTTAAGAAATGTCATGCATAAATTTCTTTGTTGAAAGGATGTATACAAAAATGTTAGAAGGACTAAGATGTAGGGTTTTCAATTTCTTTAAATTTCAATACAAAAAACAAGTATTGAGATGCATATGTTACTAGAAAAATGCATTCTCCTAATAAAAAAAGTACTAGGCAAGGCAACAGAATAGGCAACTTGTATTTACCCCCCTATCACTTCTTTGCCAACAGAGCAGAGTAAAGAAGAACAGTAGTTACAGGTGTTTGGACAGGGGAATACTTGACACTGCCCCTAACATACTTTAGTGTTTGTTGTCTGAGTATCCAATGGCTATTTTCAAGAAATCTCAGTGGCTTGTGTGCAAAAAAGTTGTAACAACTTCAGCTAATATACTGTTAACATGTTAGTTTGTCAACTATAAGAAAGCTACAGGTTCACTATATACAAAACATGTAATCAAAAACACTTACTGTAGCTCTGAGGTACCAGTTCAGGGTTTTTTGGGGCTTTTATTGTATATGATATATCACCGATGTTAATAATGTCACCTAAGGAAATAAAGAAGTAAAACATTTCAAAATATATACTTTTTTGTGCGTTAATCTCTAACACCATTACTTCTGAATAAACGACTTACAAACCAAACTAAAATAATCATAGCTCAAAGGAAACATACTTCACTTTAAAAGAGCAAAGCAACAAGTTTGCACTAATCCAATCCTTTGCTGCAGGATATATATTTCCTTTAATCCCCTACCCCACTATTCACTTGCCATAAACAAAGAAAATACCTGGTACTCAATAGGACTCTATAGGAGAATGTGACTCACTATCTCACTGCATGGGGCCAATTAATAAGCACAAGAGTTATCACCTTAGGGGGGTCCACAATCTTAAAGTAACACTTGTGAGACTCCTCAGATAATCGGAAAAACACTAGACTTTGGGAGTTACCAGTTTTGCAAGGAGGAAATAAGTTAATATTTCTTGAAGAGGAACTGAATGCGTAAATTGGTGCCCCAAAAAAAGACTGGGAAAAGGACTGATCACCAATATTGCCAGTGGTCTTCCTGCAACTGATCTTTTCCCATTTACCAACTTAACCACCTGGGCGTTACACTGAGGTCTAGATTTCTGTTCCAAAAGCGTTACAGTTTTTCATGAAATTTTTTTTTTTAAATTGTAGACCTGTAACTTACAGAAATATGTCCGAACAGGGTTCTAGTAGATATCATGAATATAAAAAATGTTTGAAACACACAATCATGTAAAAAAAAAATTACTTTTAATAAAATTAAATAAAAGACACAAAAAATCAGCTTAAACAAGAATACATAAATAAATGAAAAATACTGAAAATGCGATAATTCGGTATACTGTATAGTAATATATTTTTCTAAAACACCTCCCTAGTGTCCGTCACATACCTATAGACAAAACCACATAAATATATTTTCTATTATTTTGTATTGGATTGGATGCAGGACTTCAATCCAATTCAATTCAATCCAATACAAAATGAGAACAAAATTCAAACTCTCATTTTGTATTGGAATGAATACAAACTCCTGTATCCAATCCAATACAAAATGAGAGTTTGAATTTACCAATTACATACTTTGTATTTATTTTGAAATATTTTGTATTGGATTGGATACAGGAGTTTGTATTCAATCCAATACAAAATGTGTTTGAATGAGTTTCAGTTTGAATTTCCCGCACACGTGCCGACGTCATCGTACGCACCCACGTACACGCACGGAGGGAGAAGAAGCCGGCCGGCTTCTTCTTCCCGGAGAGGACACCCGACGCTGGAGGACGACGCTGGAACACCACGATGGATGATCGCAGCGGGACCAGGTAAGTGATCGATAAACCCAAACTTTTCTCACTGTATTTTCATACAGTGAGAAAAGTTCGGGTTTATCGATAATTGTAACTTTTTGAAGCCCGTACCAAGGTCGGGCTTATCGCTCAGGTGGTTAACATGCCTTGTTGTGTACTGTGCCTTTATGAAGTGGTGGTCATCTTAGTAGAGGCTTTACTATGAAATGCTAGAGAATCCAAGGAGGAGAACAGTTAGCAGGTCAATACTGACAGTACTGACATCACCAAATCTGTTCTAAATCTCCTGTGACTAGTAGTAGTATGAGGTAGCAGTGTCTTAAGCTACGTACACACTTCCAATTATTATCGTTGTTAAACGAACGACGAACGATCCTGCACGATATCTGCGAACGATCGTATAGCACCGATCCTGCACATACAGATAACGACACGATCGTTCGTAGATATTGTACACACAATAGATACGATCGTTTGAGCGATACAGGGAGTGACGTGCACGACAGGAAGTGAACGAACGTTCGTTCGTCACGCATGCTCAGACCATGGACGATCAACGAACGATCGTACACACGAACGATGGTCAACGATCGACGTCCAATCCGATCCGCCGGTTCGGTCGTTCTTTTCCACCGACTTTCCTCGTTCGTCGGCGTCGTTGGTTACTTTTTTTACGAACGATTTTTGCCCAATCGATCGTTTGTCGTTCGTTCGTCGTTCATTTTGAACGATAAAAATTGGAAGTGTGTACGCAGCTTTAGATCTGTGCTGTTATCAGGCTGCAGGCACAGGAATGCCTGTCACAATAAGATATACTTTTTACGTTTACGTTTTATTGTTTTGCAAGTCTAGATGGGTGGAAATAGGCAATAATACTTACTTCAACTCAAGCTTGCACAGGTTGTCCGGTTTAGAGCATGATCCAATCCAGGTGACTGAAAACCAAATTTATTGTTGTTTTTTTTCTAGACTTTGCAAAATGATTAAAATGTAACAATTAAACCATTCAGTGAGCTTTACACCAGGATGCCCTTCGCATAAATATTTTGGGCAGACACCAAAAATATAAACAATACAATGAATATTTAGCAAATTACATTATAGGATGTAATTTAGTAAAGAGATTAGAAAAATTACACATATAGGCTGCATAAAATTCAGTCTATCTCCCTAAACCAGAATAAGATCAAGCCTTCAGACATATAACATTCATGTACAATTTAGTTATTACATCTCTGCTTTTAAATATATCCTGAAATAGTTTACATATAGAGCCCTTGTAATTGGAGGCATGTGACCTATTTTACTTCCTTACATATTTAATTGCTTAATCTGTGAAACACTCACAGCTGTAACTCAAGTTTGTTTTATTTTTAGAAGGATCACATTTCTTTCTTCATATCAAATTGGAATAATTGTTTAAAGAGGCCTAATTGGAAATGAGAAATGAGAATTTACAATAAGATAGACAATCTTCCTAATGGTTTCCAACCTTAGTAGCAAGTATTTTATTACTTCATTAAAACTATTTAGAGTCATGACAATTAATAAATAGTTACTGTTGTTATACCTATAATTTTGTATTATATAACCCCCTATACACCTTGCAAATGTGTCAGATATATAAATTATTATGCTAATACAGCAGTAGTTTGTTGGAAATATTGTGTAGCAATTCTGGCTTAGGTTATTTGTAAAAGAAATATGGAGGTTAAATAAATAAACAGATAAAGCAAATGTCCATCCATGCAGATAAGCCTTTGTTATAGAGTGCTAGTATGTTTAGTGGCAACATGAAACTTGCTTTGGTACAGATAAACTATTAGAATGGCTTTGGATCTCAGTGACAAACATAACTGTAAGAAAATGACATCATCATCAAAACAAAAAATAAATATGTGAAACCCCACTGCCATGTTATCCTTTCACCAGTGTAAAATTGAGCTTCACAAACATCTCATGAATGCAGCAAATACGCGAATCATACATTTATTCTTTGATAAATGATCATGTGCACCTTCAAAGGATATTCCAAAGAACATTGCAGTGCTATTCCAAAAAGCATGTAATCAGGGATGTTATCTCTGCATTTTGTTACACCTGAACACCTAGTAACTTAACCTAGATTGTCAGTTGCCTCCTTTGCACCTGTTTCCCTGGCTATCCTGACCACTGGCTTGTTTCTGACATGGTGATTGCCTGCTGATTTGGTACCTTGCTCTACAGCTGTTTGCTCGGATGTGCTTAAGAGCCGAAACCTGGGGGCCGTAGGCAGTATCATCACTTTGCAGGGTACTCTGGTAAACAGCAGAGACTTTCTAGCCACATCTTTCTTAAGCTACAGTACTAGGCACCAGTTGCCTAGACAACAAGCCTGTCTTCAGCAGATTTTGACCCATTAGGTAACAGTATATAGGACATGCTGCATAAGCTGTTGGATATGGGGGGTGGATATACTAGTTTTAGCACTATGTATTCTGTTGCACACAATATTGTCATTAATATCCCTTTATTGCTCTCCCTTTACAACAAATCACTGGCCCAATTTTTTGTTCCATCTTTCCAAACAAATCAAAAATAAGAAATCCTGCTTCTGTGATAGGAAACAAGATTAGGCTGCGAGAAGTGTAAAAATTCAGTTTTCTGTCAATGTCAGTACTAAATGGCCACCTTACCTTTACCAGCAACTGGATAAAATGGCAAGGGGGACAGGAGAACAAGAAAATATGGCAAGGGAGTGGGGAGAAATAAACTGAACTTATATCATGACCATATACTGTAGCCTAATAAAATCAAAAGAGTTAAACTGTGAGAGAGCTTTGCAAATTAATAAGGCAGGCAGAGGACAAAGACTGATCAACAGTATTAAATCTCCCTACAGGTGTCCTTTCCTGACTTGCATGACTTGTTCTGCGCCATGTATTTTTGTGGAGGCAGCCATCTTGGCAGAGGCATCCAGCAAGGAGATCAGTTTGAAGCACAGTAATGAGATCAACAAATCTCATTCTAAATCACCTGACACTAGCAGCCAGAGGAAGTCTGGCCTCGGATCTCACACTACAGATGCACAGCTATGAGGCTACAAGAATGCCTAGGCGCCATCATATACCAGGAAGCACAATGTTCCCTACAACATAGCAATCTTCACTTGCGTTCATATCGACTTGAATTAACCAATGCACTCATAGACACTTTTTCTAAATGTAGAAAATCGTGTAAGTTCAATTTACTGTAAATCATCATGACAAATCATGTTATATATTTACATGTAAACTACTGCCAGGTAAAATAATAACTAAGTACACATGTAAAACTTTTATTTTGTAACAAGTTTCCTTCAAAAAAAAATAATGTCAATCATCAACTCTTGTGATACAACTTTACCACCATATATTATGGTTAAATAGGATAAAACTTTAACTCTTTGATTCTCTTTCCTACCCATGAGATAACCCAAGTGCCTAGCTGGTATTCCTTCCTTTTATCCTAAGGAATAGGATTCTTCTATACCAATTCTGATTTTACCTTTTAGGTTTGCATGTAAAAAAATTTTGCAAAATTCACCTAAAGAGCATGTCCAGGCATTACTAAATTAACCTCTCCTCAAACCCTTTTTTCACATAGCTTTCTATTTACTTACTCACAAGAAAGGGATTCTTCACTGTAAGGTCTGTGAAAATGTGGAATCGGCTCCCTCAGGAAGTAGTTTTAGCAACTACTATAGATTGCTTTAAGAAAAAGCTGGATGTTTTTCTAGAAGCACAGATTATAACTGGGTATTGAGGATTTAAAGTAAAGATAGCAGAGTCTGATGATCCGGGGAACATCCAATTGCCTCATGAATTTAGAAAGGATTTATTTCCCGTTGAAGCAAAGAACTGCTTGGAGTTTTTCTTTTACACTTCTTTACACTTCTTTTTATACTCTGAATGATGTTTTTAGGCAGTTTCTAGCTCATCTGTGAGATCGGACCAGACAGGTTAGCTGTACCCCACTCAACATGCATGAAAGAGCTCTGGGCTTCTGTGGATGACTGGTTGTCTTTCTTTGGACAACATTTGTTGTCCAAACCACTGCATACCAGGAATAAGCCACAAGACTTGCTGCTTTGGAGATACTATGATTCAGTTATCTTGCCTAAATTTGGCTTTTATCAAAGCTTTTTATAGCCATATCTTTGCCCATTTTACTGCTTCAAACACATCACCTGACTGATCTGACTGTTAACTTGCTGTCCTACATACCACCCTCTCTCCCCGAAAGCTACTATTGTGAAGTGAAAATCACAATACTCCTTTGACCTTGGTGTACATTCTAAGCAACAATAAATGACAAATAAATGACAAAAAAGTTACATTTCAACATGGTGTGCCAACAAGCATTCTTTTGGATTAAACATACCTTTGTCAAACTGGCAACTCTATTTCTCGTATCCTAGTTTTCCTAGTCACTGAATTGGTCGGATTATGCAGATCAAAAAATGAATTCCAGATATGCATTCTGGTTTTAGGTCTGTGACTTATAAAGCACTGAAGCCATTATATTATATTATAAGATATTAGATCAGCATGACAATCGGGTACTTAGTATATTAGGAAGTAAAAGTCAACAATGGCAGACACTATACTTTTATACATGCTTCTTAAGACTGGCTTCAAATCTTTACATTGATTTCTTGGTAGTTTAGGTATGTATGATTACACTATGAAATTGAAACACAAATTTATATTTCCATCACAGGTATATTAACTGTGGTGGGTGCATAAGCAGACCTGCCCAGACCAATGTAGGGATTTCAAATAATTCTCCAGTATTCACCAGTAGGGAAACTTTGTAGTATTCTTGCTGAGACTTACCTTTCAGACTTAAAGTAAACTTTAAGGCCCCCTTTATATGTGTGGTGTGTTGCTTTACTGATTGGTAATATGTACTGCATTAGGTAGCCCCTTAATTTCATATGAGCTGGCAACTTAATAATTTAAATATACAGTTATTTAAATAAATACACCTACAACATTTCCATTTCTGGTCATCCAGCCTTGAGATTTACACACCTCTGGTAAACATCACAGCCAATCTGGTGACCTGATTTTTTTTCTGCTGCAGTTAATTATCACAGCCTGGGCACACTTCTTCCTCCGAGCTTGTGACTGGACAGTGAATGAGAACTGGTATGCTTGAAGGGCTGATTTCTGCTTTTACTAGCATTGGTTCCTTGAGTATCTTCTACCTTTTCTAGTCCACATAATGCAGATACCAAAGCACATTCAGTTATTGATTTTAATTTAAAATGCATTTAACTGTTTTTATTGTGTACATAACTACATTAATTGATATTGTTTTTATAGCTGATATTTTCATGAGGTGCATCTCAAAACCTTGTATGTATGTTAGATAATGAACATATACGGCTACCCACTGTTACAAATACACAGTACATTTTTGTTTTTTTTGTAATATTTTGATTACTATGTTAAAAACTGACTGTAAAACGTATGGAGCAATAATGACATATTGCCATAGATGGCATAAGAACACTTCATCAAAAGGCTTTTTCTGAACCAGAATCCTTTTCACAAGGTTAGATAACAGCAGTTTTTCTAATGACGTATTGAAAAAACTAAGCTCAGCTCTTAAAAAAAGAGTTAGGTCCATAAATATTTGGACAGAGACAATTATTTTCTAATTTTGGTTCTGTACATTACCACAATTAATTTTAAATGTAACAACTCAGATGCACATGAACTGCAGACTTTCAGCTTTAATTCAGTGGGTTGAACAAATAGATTGCATAAAAATGTGGGGAACTAAAGACTTTTTTTACACAATCACTTCATTTCAGGGGCTCAAAAGTAACTGGACACTTGACTCAAAGGCTATTTCATGGACTGATGTGGGCAATTCCTTTGTTATGTAATTATGAATTAAGCAAATAAAAGACCTGGAGTTGATTTGAGGGGGGGTGCTTGTCTGTGGAAGATTTTGCTGTCAGCAGACAACATGCGCTCAAAAGAGCTCTCCATGGAGCTGAAAAAAGCCATCCTTAAACTGCAAAAAATAAAAAAAATCAGAAAAAAAATTCTCTCTGTCCAAATATTTATGGACCTAACTGAAATTCATTTAGAGTGAAATTATCCCTAACTGGAACACACACACAAAATATGACCTTGCAAAAGTATCTGATACTTAAGCTACGTACACACGTCAGATTTTTATCGCCCGATAATCGGCATCGGCCAATTATCGGGCGAAAATCTGCCGTGTGTACAGTCCCGTTCATGCATCGTGCACTCCCTTGTCGTTGGAAAGGATCGTGAAAGATCCTTTCCAACGTCAAAAATTGGCAGTGTGTACGCAGCTTTAGGGTTCTTGCAGTCTAGACCAGTGGTCGCCAACCTTTTCAGTCCCGCGAAGCACTAAAATTACCGGTTCTTGACCGCGCATGCGCAGGAAGCAAGGTGTCAATCAGAGGGGGCGAAACCTCCCCACTAGTGACCTCATCATGTCATAACCCCGCCCACTCTCCCACTGCAGATCTGAGCCTGCAACGGAAGAGTGGGCGGGGTGTGTCCAGGGACACAGCCCGCCCACTTCACTGAGCCTGGGATTTGTACGGGGGACATGCTCCACGACTCTGACCGGTACGCCCCGACAGTGGGGTCCTTCTGACCCCACTTGGGGGGCCACCAAAATTTTCTCGCAGACCACCGGTTGGCGACCGCTGGTCTAGACCATGCCATTAGCCATTTCAGGGTGCAAAGCAAACTGCAGCTATGCACCTAGAAGCAGCAAACAGCTCTACAGGTCAATGTGTTTGCAGTTTTGTTCTTTCTTCAGAGAAGGTAAAGCAACTGTGTGGCTACATGTTGCTTTCAGGAACCATGCCGGAATCCAACCACAATGCAAACACATGCCAAAAATAGGTTGTCAACCTAATAGGAGTGGTTGGGAACCCAGTTGAGGATGCAGTAAACTGCTGCAGTTTACTGAAAGAAGTCTTAATCCACAACTAACAAAGATGTTTTGGTCAGGAGCTAAACTTTAAAACAATCACAAGCCAGGCATGTTAAGCCAGGTTAATAAATACTTTGTGGTGTCAGGCCTGCTGAGCCAGTATTTGGTAACTGTACCTGTAGATGTTGTGTGGCCCTTCAGCAAGACGGGTTGAGGAATGATACCCCGATAGTTTAATAACTGGTTGAACAGACATCTCACCCTTCGCAAGGAGGAAGCTGGGAGTGTCCCAGTGGATGGCAGACGAAGTAGGGACTGCATGGGACACAAATCTAGGTACAATGAAAAACAAAAGCTTTTCAGACTAGTCAAAATACTTTAGAGATTTATTATTTATTGCAATCTGCATATTGCATAATGATTTTTTTATTGACATACATTTGTTTACTATCAACAGGACATTTTAACACACAGGTGTTAAAAGTTTATTTTTTATACTGTGGCTTTTGTAAGGTGCTACATAATATCCGCACTATACATATAAAGGTTAATAATAAGAATATGCCTTTTAAGCTCTGAATTGTTTATTTGTACATTCAACTTCCTACATCTGGTCTCATATACAGTACATATATATATATGAGAATAGCTGTCTAACACATGTATATATGCATCAGTAGATGTATATTGTATGGCTGTGCCTTAAACTTTATTTTAGTAATATGAATTTAACAAGAATCTGGTTATCTGCATCAGAAATTAAAACAAGTTGGAGCAGACACACCAGTAGATAATTTGATGCTGAGTATTTGTAAAAAATAGTATTTCAGATCTTAGCATCACATAACATTTAGATAACATTTTTTCACCTCTTATGAACCCTTTAAATAATTTTCAGATCTTGGAGAACCCCTGCTAAATTTTTTTGGGGGTTAGTGGGGATAAAACCTTTTAAATTGGTGGTCAGTAGAAGAAATTCCCCCATGCAGCAGGTTCTATAATATCTCATTAATAGAAAGCTAAAAACATCATTAGAATCACGCTACTGGCTCTACCATGTAGTTTTGGCCCCAAAACTATGCAGACATTATCAAACTGAAGAACCCTTAACAACCCCCCCAGGCTTCCTGCTGGAGAATGGCTTTAGGTTATACTCTTTAAAGCTGAAATAAATAAATAAATGTGTATAGGGCAGCATGGTGGCTTGGTGGCTAGCACTCTGGCCTTTGCAGCACAGGGTCCCAGGTTCAAATCTCAGCAAGGACACTATCTGCATGGAGTTTGCAGGTTCTCCCTGTGTTTGTGTGGGTTTCCTTATGGGTACTCCGGTTTCCTCCCACATCCCAAAATTTAGGTTAATTGGCTCCCCCCAAAATTGACCTTAGACTGTGGTAATGACATATGACTATAGTAGGGTGAATAGATTGTGAGCCTCTTTGAGTGACAGCTAGTGGCATGACTGGGGACTTTGTACAGCGCTGTGTGTAAATACTGTATATTACTATTGATAAAAGGCAGCAGTTTTAGTAGAGAAGAAATTTCTATTTCTGTCTAGTCCTCAGGTTCATAAAGTGTGGTCAGTCATCATGGAGCAGTTAGCGACGTGACTTTTCTCTGTACACATTATGTAATTCAGAAGGGTCACCTCCCTGCCCCCAGTATGTGACTGGGTAAGACCATCAGCAGATTATTGGGCTCAGCAGACAATAGTGACGATATATAACAAATCTTTATTAAATATACCATTGTATTAATCAGCGTTATATCTGCCTGCAGTTCAGGAGGAGTAACAATAAGAATGGTCTGACCCTCTAAAGTACAGACCGCAGTCACAGCTCCTGGTGCGGACACAGCTTGTCACCCCACATGTATCAGTAATACAAGTCAGTGTATCCATTATCATTACATCCCTCCCCAGCAACTACTTCTCACTCTGTCACTTCCCGACTCCTCCGCGACCCCAGATGTTGTGTCACAGGCTCAAAGGCTACGGGGGAAGGTAAAAAGTAAGGCACAAAGTCCGCCCGGAAACTCTTCCCTCTCTCAAGTGTTCAAGCAATGTCAATGAACAGAGCCGGGTGACAGCAGAGCCTGCGCAACCATACAAAGAGGAAGGCTCAATGAAGCCATGTGACACAGAACACGTGATGTCACGGGGTCACGTGAGTGCTCAATACTATGCGTTGAGAATGTTTACAGTGTGTAGATGGCTCGCAGAACTGATACCGGATTTCAAGTGCAATGTGTCCAGGTCTGACAAGAATCATGTTCGACTGCATTACCACAAGTTAAATCTTTCTGCACGCCTCTCTTCCATGAAACATCCTCAGGAACTAAACCTTTCCTGTGTTTGATTTTACTTCCTGAGCCTGCCAGAAAAAAAGTATTTTCATGCACTTCCTCTTACAGTGACAACACTAGTACACAGTGATTTACCGCTGGAGCAGCATTGTCATTTTATCATGCTAAGAATATTTGGTGCTACTATAGTGTGATTCCTACTATGGTGTGTCTATAGAGAATGCTGTACAATTCAGCTTTCCTCTCCTAGCGACAAATACCAATTCCGAGCAGACTTCCCGACAGTAATTGAAGCAGTCACAGTATTTGTGGATCTAGCAGTAGGCTTTGGCACTTCTTCCATTGGCATTCGGATGCTCCAGAGGTAATCTAGCTCTAAAATTTCACAGAGCTTCATATTATAGTGAAGTCAAATCAGTGTAATGGAAATTTTTTTCCCCCTTTCTTACTGAATAAACAGACTGGCAACCCTTTCTTTTGCACCTCCATACTGGCACATTATGTCCGCAGACCTTCATGTTCGTCACCATCACTGGGCCATAGCACTTGCAGTAAGAATTTTCCTCAACCAGGAGCCATGTTGAAGGAGATGTATGACCACGTTTCTTCACTTTGCACCACTTCAGTATAAAACTCTCGTAACATATTTTGCGTAAGGGTATGCTTGTTTCTACTTGTAACGGCTAATCTTAATGGGAATTTTATTGAAATGGAAGGTGTTATTTTTTTTAAATGGGAATCTTCATGAAATAGAAAAAATTTAGTAGGGGCAGTTGCTATGATGCTATAATGGTTACTAAGGTAAACAAAGAAGTTTCTGGAGTAGTAGGCTATAAATAAAATGTGGGGTAGGAACAAAAAATGATCCAAGGTCCATATTGCAGCCATTAGATCCCCAAACCATAATCCATAACCCCAGGTACACATTTCAACAATTAAACTCTTGTGTTAGAATCTATAACCCCCAGGTACACATGCCAGCCATAAATCCCCCATGCATGACCCGCTGGACACATTTTATAATACTGGGAGGCTCTAAAAGCCAGCATCAGGAGCAACCTTAAAAAAAACTTGCATGGGGGGGGGGACTGTGCATGTGCGTGGACGGGTAAGACACTCTTCGGTGGGGGGTCCAGAGGGGAGCTGCTGCAGCACGACTCAGAGGACACCACGTCTGTCTGCCTGACTGTGCAGGCTAACAAGGGACACAGGAGCACAGCAGCATCCCCCCTCAGGAGGGGGGCTGCTTCTAGCAGTGGCAGGCTCTGAGATTTTATTGTTTCTATCTATGTGTTTTTTATGTATTGTGTTCTTTTTTCCCAATAAAATAAAAAATAAAGAATGTTAAAAAAAAAAAAAAAAAAACTTGCATCTACACTTACAAAACCTCAGTCCCAAGTAGTAGACCCTAACCTGAGAGAATATCGGGGTCTACTAGCACATCACAAACAGTCCCTGCATCTAAATCTATGCCCCCATATAGAGCAGTTGAGAACGGAAATCAGGGCAGCACAGAAAAGTCTCTCCACTGGGCAGGTCATAGGTATATCACATGGTCCGACAAACCGGGCAAACTTTTGGTTAACAAGCTGAACTCTTTCCCCAAAACCTATGCCCTAAAATCACAATTCATACTGGCAGATGTACAGTACACAAAACCCAAGCTAATTTTGACAGAGTTTGGAGAATTCTATTGCAAATTCCATGAATCTAACTCCTCATTCTCCCCAAAAGCAGAAGTGGAGTTTTTTGGCTCCCTACGCCTCCCCAAACTTAAGGCAGCACACAAGCAGCAATTAGGGGAACCATTCACGTTCTTTCTTTTATAATAGTTTATTTGTTGAACCCAATATTTGTTACAAAAAACAGAAACATTGCTCAGAGGAAATAGGCATTTTGTCTTCACATTAGGATTAGGTAAATTGATAGTTGGAATCAGATTAACACGGGCAAAACAATTTTCTTTAACACAAAGAGAAGGCATAAAATAATCCTTTTGATTTAGCTAGTTCCATGACCAGACAATATACTAGAAGAAAACAGTTATAAAAAAAACTGTTGTCGTTTATCATTTGAAAAAAAGCAGTGGAACAAATCAAGTCACTAAAATAAACAGATGATCTCCAAAGAGGAGCAGTTGAAAACAAGTGCTTCAAAAGACGGAAAATCAATGAGACATGTGCATCGTTATTTGTCTGTAATCCCAAATTCAGAGCTCATTAGTGCTGGAAATTGTATGCATAATTCATAAGTAGGTATCAGAAAATATACTTAAATTGATGGAAAAAAGCTTTGATTTTTTTTTTTTTGCCATTGAATATTTTTACAGTTGTTGTAGTAGATTATACATGGGCAAATTGTGTTTCTCCCGTTGATGTGGGATCTGAAGCTTTTCTGATGATATTTCTATGAGTTTATTTTGAGTAAAGGTAACTAACATGCAGTCACAACTGTAGCCTAATAACATATTGCACCCCAAAGCACTGTCATTGTGTTTCCCATTTAACTACAGCTAGCCTGAAGTCCTGCAGAGCTACTGGCTCCACCACCTGGCCCACTTAACCCTAACCAGCTGTAGCAGCAAGCACCCCTCAAGCGCTTACCCCTTCCTCAGCACTATGTTATACAAAACTTAAACTTAGTCCTTACTTTTACCTGATAGGGGTATCACTTCACGAAAAAAAATAAAGAGGAACTGCTTTTTTTCGATTTTCTAGGCCCAGTTGCACTTGTTTACACACAATTAAGGTCTGAGAATTTTAAAAGGCCATATTGGGCAGTATCTTAGTGAGTTGGAAGATGCAGTAGCCATTAACGCTACAAGTTCTGTTTAATTATTTATTGTCAGTGGCTGGACAAATACATCCTTTGTACATGAACTTGAAGTGGTGGTTTATCTGATACAACATGGGTGTATAGAAGAAGAATTAGTAAGTTAGCTTGTGCACACACCCCTCTAGCACCTGATAAAAGAGTGCTGTTAGGTTTGGATGGTGGTTGGAGTCTAGCACTGAGATTGTGGCTTTAGAGGCTTAGTCCAGAAATAGCTCACATCAAATGTAAGTACCGGTACCTACAACAGTTCAAAATAATGTGGAACTTCTGTTGTGTGCCTATGGTATCTTGGAAACCTTTTGTTGAACTTTACAACAAAAAAAAAGAATACTCTTATAAATGTTTGTGTGTATGTGTATATATATAAAAAATTGAATGTATGTACCGTATTTTTCGGACTATAAGACGCTCCGGCCTATAAGACGCACCCAATTTTAAAGGAGAAAAACCTAGAAAAAAAAGATTCTGAACAAAATACTAAAAAATCACTCTGTGTCAATGTATCGCCTTCTAATCACTCTGTGTCAATGTATCGCCTTCTAATCACTCTGTGTCAATGTATCCCCTTCTAATCACTCTGACACAGAGTGATCAGAAGGGGATACATTGACACAGAGTGATTAGAAGGGGATACATTGACACAATGTATCCCCTTCTGATCACCCTGTGCCAAAAAATCATACTCACCCGATACCACGATCCCGCGATGCTGTGGGCTTCTTCTTCTCCTCGCTCTCCTCCTGGCTGCAGCGCGTGTCTCCTCCTCCTCTGAGCGAGGAGAAGCCGACACGCATACCCCAGCGATCCCATAAGCAGGCTGATCCAGCCTGCTTATGAGATCGCGGGGGCACGGGTGTCGGCTTCTCCTGGCTCTCCTCCTGGCTGCAGCGCGTCTCCTCCTCTGAGAGAGGAGAAGCCGACACGCATGCCCCCGCGATCCCATAAGCAGGCTGATCCAGCCTGCTTATGAGATCGCGGGGGCACGGGTGTCGGCTTCTCCTCGCTCAGAGGAGGAGGAGACACGCGCTGCAGCCGGGAGGAGAGCGAGGAGAAGAAGCACGCAGCATCGCGGGATCGCGGTATCGGATGAGTATGATTTTTTTTAATTATATTTAACATGTATTCGGTGTATAAGACGCACCCACTTTCCCCCCCCCAGTTTTGGGGAAGAAAAAGTGCGTCTTATAGTCCGAAAAATACGGTATGTGTGTATGTATTTGTGTATGTTCCACCGTCACTCGAAAATGCATTGAGACATTTCATCCCAACTTGCTAGACATACAACTCAGACTCATGTGAATGTACCACTGATCTTTGTACAGCACTGTGCTATATGTCAGAGCTATTTTTGGTGAACTTGCTATGTTCCACCATCACTCGGAAACACAACGAGACAAATAAACCAAACTTGCTAGACATAGGACTGAGACACTTGTGAGTGCACCACTCATCTTTGTACAGTGCTGTGCTATATGTCAGAGTTATATTTGGATGTATGTATGTGTGTATGTGATCACTAGGAAACACAAGGAGACATTTCAACCAAACTTGCTATGTTTCACCAACACATGGAAAAGCATGGAGACATTTCAACCAAACTGCTAGACATATGACACCGCTGATCTGTATATGTCAGAGGTATATAAATGTATATTATTAGTGTGTGACTCTGGGGGGACATTAAAGTGTCCGCTCCTCTGTAAAGAGACTGATGGGTCCAGCTCAGTGTTTCATTGTACAGCACAGTATGGTATGTGTCAGAGCTATATAAATCTATATATATATAAAAAATGGTTGCATGTATGTATGTATGTATGTATGTGTGTATGTTCCACCATCACTCAAAAAGGCATGGAGATATTTCAACTAAACTTGCTATACATATAACTGAGAGTCATGACTAGGGTAGTGCGGATCTCCTCCCAGCACTCACTTCCCCCCCCCATTATACATCCTAATCTTACCATCAACCCTTTCCTACCCCCCTTTACTTGCCAACCTCTCCCTTCTTCCCATAAACCCCATCAAACACACAAACACTTTATTGGACCTAAATTTGTCTGGCAAGCAACAATAACAAGTAACAATAATTACCATATAACATTTGCATAAATTAACCATAAATAACGTTAATAACTATAAATATCTAAAAAAAACTCTTGAATACTTAACAACTTGTAGTAAACCCCAAATAGATATAAAATTGTTAACACCCCCAACCAATACAAACTATCTTTCTTTCTTTAGATATCTCCCCAAACCAAATTTAAACCCCCACTTAACTAGGCTGCAGGTCTTGGAAGGTAAAGTTAGCCTCCAGTTGCAGTAACTGCAACCCATCATTAACAACGTACTGGCCCCTAGGTCCAGCACCGCCTCAGGGGCCCACACCAGAACCAACTTAAGGGGGCACCCCCACCATCACGGATGCCCCCTCACCCCACAATTACCACAGGGCACTTACCTTCCACCAGATTCCAACTGCCACAGCACACAAGGGTGACCCCTTACCCTTGAGCGTCCCTCCACACACGAAGAACCCGCTGAACACCATCCTGCAGACCTGAAAACCATAGATCCATACCTATAGCATTTAAATGTACTCCATACCAATGCAAATAGCGCCACGTCTCCTCCTCAAGGACCCTGTGGCACACAACAACTCCACCATTCCTAGCCACTAACCTACCCACTTCTTAATTCTAGCCCTGTTAATCTTTTCCACCGACCTCACATTCATCCACATTGTTCTCCCCACTATATCCGACCACACCATTCATCATTCCAAGAAACTCCACCTGCAGCCTCAGGAAAACCAACTGTACATCCCTTATAAGTCCCTTAATGGCTCAGTTACCCAGATCATTACCTCCTGCGTGTATTACCAACACATTGCGAGGCCTATCCAGCGCTGCAAATGTTCTGACTTCTGGTACCACCTGACTTCTTAGCATTCAAGAAATCCCAATCCACCGAACCGTAGCTTATGACCTGGGAACTTCCAACTGGCGGGCCATCCACCTAAACCTCCGCCCTCCGTGCACCCCACCACACATATGAATGTCCAAGGATCCACAGCAAACCAGTTTCACCACCTAAAACACAAAACAATAAACAATGCCAGTCCCAAAACACTAACACCAGTGCCCCCCCAGGATCCCCCAACGCATCAAATCAGATGAGGCCTCACATACACCTGGAAACATTTTGATTCCCAACGCCCAATTTTCCTAATCACCTCCTCTCCCACTCTCCACCTGGCTGCTTCTGTGGCCGCCCAAATCCTAAAAGAATGTGATGAGTAATCCTTACTATGCACCCCAAAACTCCCCAAACACTGCCAGAAAACCGCCACAAACTGAAAATGGGAAAAAAATTGCCCTTACTCATGAACCAATACAGGGCCCTCCCCTCTCGGTCTAACCCTCATAAAGTCCTCTAAGGTTGTCACTGGGCAGACTCCATACCCCCCCAACCAAAACAACTGAACCACAAACCCCCTCCCCACTTGATCTGTTTTTGACTTTCTAATCCCCAAACTCACCTTGTCCGGATAGAAAACGTCCTCAAAATCCCCTCTGGTCAGTTCCTAGCTGGGCTAACCAACTCCCTGATCCTCATAGCACTAAAAAATGCAGTGACAAATGCTGCCCTAAACAGCAACCTTTCACAAGTGCCAAAACAGACTGACTCCAATTCGCCCAACAAGTCCTTCAATAACTCAAATGATTCAGGTCTCCAACTGTCCTTCACTTTTCTACCTTTACGATACCGCTTGGGAGCCTGCTTACCGTAAAAAACTTTGGTCACATCCTGCATCCCCCTTAAAACCAAAAGCCAACCCGTAAAAACTTTGGTCACATCCTGCATCCCCCTTAAAACCAAAAGCCATCCCCGCCATAAACCTTTTTACCGCCGCCACTGAGGCCCCCTCAGAAAGCTTTTTTGCCAACAAACAGAAAACCCGCTGCAGCTGATTACAACCACAATCCAGTCCTACCTGAGTTTGCCATGTTTCCCATTCACGCCACACAGCCTCGTACGCCCCACACGTCAGCTCACTCACCGACCTTCTAATGAACCTTCTGATAAACCCCTTGCAATCCCCAGACTCTCCAGACACTGGTAACCGCATTGCTCTGCCTCCCGTGCCAACACAGGGAAACCTATCCCACTGCAAACGAGACAAAGCGTCAGCAACAACATTAGAAACCTCTGGAATATGGCGCGCAAATATAAGAATTATTATACTGCATACATGCCTTAACAAGTACACTGCCGGCCCCAACAACACGGAAAAACTATTTATGGCCTGTACCACCACAAAAGAACCAGACCTTTTTGTTGGCCAATTCCCTCCCCCACAATTCCACTGACAACACTCATTGGAAACAACTCAAGCAAAATTAAGTTTTTAACCGAACCGTCTTTCACCCAAACCTGCGGCCACACCCCCGCACACCAATTATCCACAAAGTACGCACTAAAACCAGACCCGCCAGCCGCATCCATGAACAACTCCAAGTCAACAGCATCCGGCTCCTCCAACCACACAGCTTTTCCATTAAACCCCCTAGCGGTATTCCCGAGTGTGACTCAGGGTGGGAAAAATTGCAAAAAGCGGTAACCCCGAGTCACACTCGGGGTAACTTTGGGGGACCCCCTTACCTTATCCCCACTCTCCAGCGGCGATCTCACGATCCCGCTGTGATGGCGGGGCGCTTCTCCGTCGGGGGGCGTGGCCGGGCGGGATATTTAAAAGAGGATTACCGAGTAATCTGCTTTTAAATACCGCCCAGGTCCCCACTACCTCGTTGCACGCATCTGCAGTTACATGCGATGCACCATGCAAGAATTCTGCTTGGTGCATCGCATCTAACTGCAGATGCGATCACCAATAGTAAATCCAGAGAGTGATGCCAGCGGAGATTTCCTACCGCTTTTCCCTCATCATGAAGTACCTGCACTTTGCAAACAATGAAGAATTTGATGAAACTACCCATCCTGCACCAAAACTCAAGAAAATTTGGGAAGTTTCTCAAATGATTCTAAAAAATTTCCAGCAAACCTATGTGCCAGAAAGAGATGTCTCAGCACTGACGAAAGTCTAATGGCTTACAAGGGGAGGCTCAGCTGGGTGCTGTACATTGCGTCAAAGAGGGCACGATTTGGCGTGAAGACCTATATGCTGTGTGAATCTTCATCTGGCTACATCTGGAATACGGTGCTATACACTGGAAAAGGGACACAGTTTAATCCCAGATACAGCCATTATGGATTGGCCACATCTTCAGTGCTATCTCTCATAGAGCCATTGCTAGGTCAGGGCTATTGTGTCACAACTGACAATTTCTACACCTCTCCTGAGCTTTATGAGTTCCTTCTGCGACACAGAACAGATGCGTATGGAACCGTTAGGGCTAACCGGCGCAACCTGCCAGCACTGTTTGCAGAAGGGAAGCTGAAGACAGGAGAAATTGTTGCCTGGCAGAAAGGAAAGATGATGGCCCTGAGATGGCGTGACACAAAAGATGTGTGCCTGATGAGTACTGTCCATGATGCCTCCACTGTTCTGGTACACACAAAACGTGGGAAAGAAGTGATGAAGCCACAGGTGGTGATTGACTACAACAACACCATTAGAGGTGTCGACAGAGCTGACCAAGCCATGACATTCTACCCAGCGATGAGGAAACAGCAAAGGAAGTACTACAAAAATATTTTCAGGCATCTAGTTGAGCAGTGCCTATGGAATGCCTACGTTCTATACAAAAAAAAAGTCGGAGGCCTGTGAATCATTCAGACTTCATTTTGCAAGTTTCCGAATCCATAGTCAAGAACCACCAAACATCATCAGTGGCTATGAATAGACCTGGACGTCGTGGTTCCACCATTGTCAACCCAGAATGCCTGACCGGTCGTCACTTCGTTGAATACATCCCACCAACCCCGAAAAAGGCGGCACCTACAAGGATGTGCGTGGTTTGCTGCTCAAAGACCGATGACAGAGGAAGAAAGAAAAGCAAGGAAACCAGGTTCTACTGTCCTAACTGTGATGTTGGGCTTTGTGCAGCACCCTGCTTCAAAATCTACCACACCCGGGATGTCTACTAAAAAAGTAAATATATTTTTTCTCTAAAATCTGCATAAAATTTCTATTATTATTTATCAATATTATTGCTCCCTTGTTTGGAAAATTTCAGTAAAAAAATTTTTGATAAAAATTTTTTTTTGATAAATTACATTGTTTTGGGCTAATATTTCATTATTTTTTAAAATAATGATTAAAAATTATGTATTATTTTATAATTTATGATTCTAATATAATAAATATAATAATTATACCCGGGAGTTAATCCTAAGAATTACAGGCCCACAATAGTTTCTTACAAAAAAAAATTACAAAAATTTCTACGCAAAAAAAATAGGATCACTTTTTGCATCAAAAAATGACAGAATTAGAACGCTAGGGGGGTTAAACCTCTCCAAAAACTTGTCCAGGCCCTCAACTCCACCCATACCCCTCCATTCAGCCGAACAAAATGGGACGGTGCCTTAACCCCCACCGTAGTAGCAGCTAAACAACGACAGAAAATTCTCTCCATGCGTATCACCCTGCAGGCAAAGTTGAGTTTGCCCAAAAGCGACTGTACCTCCTGGAGACTACCGCCACTGCTCAAACTAGGCACAGGAGATAGAGCAACCCATGGGAAGGCATCTATCCCAAAAGAAATCCCCCTCCCACTTACATCCCAACAACCTAACACATTCGCCTCAATGTCTGCTTTAGCCAACAAAGCTCCTGCCCCATACCTCCGTACCCACTTAATGGCTGCGTCAAATGAGGTATAGGCCACCGCACACTCTGGGTTGATAACATCATCATTTACCGATTTCCCCCCGGCAAATGATGTATCATCCTAAATTTTCCCACCTCCTTCTTGGAGACCAGGCCTGAAGGGGACACCACCAACCCCACCACTGGCGGCAATGAAAAGGGGTCAATCATCCTGCCCAAATTTACCTCCTTAGCCAATTTTTCTTTCACCACCTCAGGAAATCTCAGCGCTGACTTCAAATTCCGATGTTCCCTCTTCAATCCTGTCACTGCGCTAGGAATCTGGAAACCCACTGTAAATCCCTCCCTAAGGACCCTAGCCGCCGTCCTGTTTGGATACCTATCTAAAAAGGGGAGCATCCTAGTGACCCCCACTGGAGTCTCCCCCTTTTCCACCACCATCCCCGGCTCTCTTGGGCCTTGTTTAAAGCACCTCGCCAACCCGTGACTACCCCCACAACCATATTACTCAGACTCATGTGGGTGCACCACTGATCTTTGTACAGCTCTGTGGTATATGTCAGAGGAATATTTGCATGTATGGACAGTATGTATGTATATATGTGTGTATGTATTGCTCAGTGACAGTGTGCCTTTTGCTTATATTTTTACATGGACTTTATTTGGACTCTTTTACAAATTTTTGGCATGTAATAATGCCTTTGAGAAAACGTCAGGCAATTGGCCGAGTGCAATCAAAGGCAAAAAAATGAAACACCTTACACAGGAAAATCACTATAGCTTTATTTGATTCCTTTTCCTGTATAATATAAGATTGCAATAAATAAATACCCGGGCAACGCCGGGTAATAGGCTAGTATATATAAAATTGGATGTATGTATGTATGTATGTGTGTGTATGTGTGTAGAGTAACACCACTACCTGTGTTCCATGCCTGTGTTTCCTTCATGCTGAGACTTGCTCTGGTGTTTGAGCTGGCGTGGGTGTGTCTCTCTTAAATCTATGAGGTAACACATACACGCCCTCTGTTTTCTACAGCCTATGGCTGAATCTCTGCAGGTATTTAAAGGCACCCCCTACTACAGGAAGTTGCCTGAGCAATCTCAAGGTTTTACCCTGTGTAACCCCCAGTGCTAAGGTGTTTGCTTTCCTGTGTACCGGACCTTGTTTCTTACCCTTGGACTTTGCCTGTTTGCCGCCTGACCCTGACTTCGGATTACGCTTTTGGACTTTGTCTGATTGCCATCACCTTCTTGGCCACGCAAGCCCCTTGGTGCTTGCACCGGGTATTCTGACTCCTGTGGTCAGCTGACACTGGCCTGGGGATTGCTCTGGAGTGGCAGCTGGCAGCTACCCTGCAGCACAAGCCTATCCTACCATCAGAGGCTCTAGTGAAGACCTGGTAGCGGCTTAGTTACGCCCCTCTGGAGCATACCCAGTCAGTGGCACAGTGGGTCCACACCCGCTTGCATAACAACTACATCTAGAACTTCAGAGAGAGTACAACAGCGTGAGACCCGAGTACAGGAAATGAGAGAAAGAGCTACTACATCTAGAGCTTCAGAAAGAGTACAACAGCGTGACACCCGAGTACAGGAAATGAGAGAAAGAGCTACTACATCTAGAGCTTCAGGGACAGTACAACAGCATGAGACCCGACTACAGGATAAGAGAGATGGAGCTACTACACCTAGAGCTTCCGAGACGGTACAACAGCGTGAGACCCGAGTACACGAAATGAGAGAAAGAGCCAGATGATCAAGAACTGCACAACATTTTAGCTTAGCATTGGAAAGATTCCACTATATTCCACATAAAGACTATTTGCAGCATGCAAGTGTTAACATCGGAAAAATGGAAATGATTTGTAGCTACTGTCAAGCCAAGAAGTTTAAATCTAAGTCTCCTGGTATTTGCTGCAAAAAAGGGAAACTCAAACTCTGCCAGCTGGAAACACCACTACAAGAACTTTGGAAATACACATAAGCAAATACCCCAGAATCAAACCTTTTTTTTAATACCATCAGAAAATACAACTCATGTTTCCAGATGACTTCATTCGGCCCCACTTAAGTTATTCAACAGCCTGGATTTCCATCCACGGTGTAAGGGCAAATTTACCATAAAGCTGGATTGTTACTTCCACTGCCAGATCAACCATCAAAATTTTTATTTTATTGAAAACGAACTAAAAGGAACTGACCAGAGGTGCACCTACATCTCAGGAACAACATTTTAAATTGTCCTAAAGTTACAAAGGATGTTTCATGAGCACAATATTCTTATTAAAACATTTAAAACAGCATTGGAACATACTGTGTGTGTGTGTGTGTGTGTGTGTGTGTGTGTGTATATATATATATATATATATAGATATATATATATATATATTGCTGCTATTCTCTTCTTCCTATTGGTTGCTTCAATTCACAAATTACCTAGATCCTGGTTACTGTCTGCCTGCTGCCCACTCTAACCTTTCCAGTAGCTCAACTTTGCCTGTTGACCAAATAGCAATATCAGGTTGGAGGACACAGAAAAAGTCACACAGCCAGGCAAGGTATCAGGATTTGAGAGAATTAAAGGGATGTGGAAGGAGTTTGGCAGTTAGGAGGCACCCCCCCACCCTAGAATAAGGCTAGGTTGCTGCACAGGAGCAAAACAGAGATAAGCAGGTAAGAATTTGTTGGCAAATCTTTCAAATGTTTTGTTTTCTTCCTAAATAAAACTATCCCAACAGATTTATACTCATGAATGCAGGAGAATTTGGCCAGTTAAATGTACCAATAGCCAAAAGTTATGTTGTGAAGTTTATTGTAATACCTTAAGACATTATAGAAAAATCACACAACATTCTGATTGCCATTTTCAGTATCTCCAGTACTTGATATCTAGATTTTTGTGTGTGTCTGAACTGTGGAAATCATGTATTAAATAAAATGTTTATGTTCTCCTCTTAAGCATAATTATCTATCAATGTTTAGTTGGATTCTGTTTAGTCCCATTCTTCAGATATTCCCAGCTCCTGCTTGCAGAGTTTGATGCCAATCACAGGCAGGAAATTGGAATATGCAGGACATACAATTATCTTATATTTTGAAAAAGATATTTAGAATTCAGGTACATTTTAAATATAGATTATTGTCTTCAGAAAGCAAATGCCATGTAAAGATTTTGTAAATATGAGGTAAATGTCAGATTTTCTAGTTTTAGATAGGACAGAACTATAAAATATATGACAGTAAGTGTTGCTGAATGTTGCCTGAATAGTTGAACATGGGAAACTTCCTAACGTGTTTTATTAATGTGGTAAAAGATGCCTCTATAAATATTACATTAACTGCTTCATACCTTTTCCCTTATGTGTCTACCTCCACTCATCTACTAATTCCTTTTCTTACAGCCCATCCTATTCAGGGGCACAAAAGGCATCAATACAATTTCCAATTTTAGATCTACATCGATATGCTGTGAACAGTTGAAATGGCCACATATAGAAACCAAAATTATCATTACAGTACATTAAAACAAGGGATACGGTTAAAAAAGTTTAAATATAAAAAAAAGTATTAGACTGTTTTTAATATCCTATGTTGATGTTACCCGAGATTGGTTTGTCTCCTTCTGTTTGGCTGAGGGTAATCACAAGAAGATTTTAAAATTGTCCTGCTGTAGTTAAAAATAGAAACACAGCTCTCACTGAAATACTATAGATATCTATATGTATCATATGTTATTGTCCCTTGTAGGCTTACAATTTTGTAAGAGTTTATTCAGAATTTAAGCTAAATTAAGTAAAGATATTTTTCAGTTCTAGTGTTATAATGCTTAATGCTCTTCTTCTGTGCCAGCGCATATTGGCTATGGGGTTGACAGGTTGATAAAGGCTATTCACTTAGCAATGTGAATTATCACTCTTCAAAGGGCAATTCATTGGGCTTATTGAATAGATGAAACTCTGCTGACTTTATCTATCAAACATTTGTCATAGGCAAAAAAAATGTTTTTCATATTTTTCTGATATGATTGGATAGTCTTTGCAAAGTGAATTTTCACTCCAGTCCACTAAAGTATTCTAATAACTAAGTAATTGACATATTGCAAAGTAGAGTAGGGAAAGGCTAGAGAAGGTCACTTTGATGCAGTTGTCCAGCTATAAAAGGTACTGTAATATGTAAAACAAGAATCCCTGTTTAATGTTGGTTTGCTCAAAATTAAATCAAACAGTTACTAGTTGGTGATTTAACAGTTAAATACAATAGATTCTTTATTCTTTATGGATCAGAATAATGAGTTGAGAATATATGAACCAGAGAAAGCACCCAATGCCAGGCAGGTGTGAATAAGCACTTAGGTGGAAAGTTTCTAGGTTAGATTTAGTATTGGAGCTAGGAAGGATGGACTGTTATTTGGTCTTTTTGTCCTTTATTTATATTTTTTATATTAGCAAAAAATGTATAACATAATTGAAAGTGTAGAAACAGCAGTAGTAGTACCAGCTGTAAATGTGCAGGCTGCATGGTGGCTCAGTAGCTAGCACTCTCTCCTTTGCAGTGCTAGGGTCAAAGGTTTTAAATTATGGCCTGGGTACTCTTTGCATAGAGTTTGTATAATCTCACAATATCCCAATATCTGAACAAGATCCTCCCTCCCCCCCCCCCCCCCCCCCCCCCCCCCCCCCCCCCCCCCACCCCCGCATTCCAAAAACAATAGGTTAATTGACCTTTGGGAGTGCTAATGATACATGAATATGGGAGGGACATCACCACCTAAATAGTGTTTATCACTTTATGTGGATTCCAGAAAAAATAGATTTCATCATGAAAATGAAAGCAGTTGATCTGGTAGTAATGTTTTCATTTAGGATGAACACTGTCTTATTCTGATCACCCCAGAGAACAGAACTTTTAAAGTCTCATTCCAGTATCTGTAGCCATTAACAGACCAGCCCTTTTTACACAAGAGGATAACAGGGATGCATCTGATAACACTACAGCTATTTCAGCTCTGAAAGCTTTTCAGGCTCTGTTCAGGGAATAAGATTTTTAAGAAGCTATTTCAGATTAGAGTAAACCACTTTAATGCCAATTTTCAGATGGCATTAGTCCAGCACCTGCATTATTCAACGATCCAACTCAATCCAAATCACTTTATTATATGCACTGTTACTTCATTCTTCCCATTATACCTACCAACTTTCCCCATCAAATAAAAGTAATACAGCAAATGTGAATGCAGAGATACGGTGTACAACACCATAATATGAGTGTCCATTGTGAAGTGCCTCTTACAAGTGTAGGGTTAAGTCACTACCTCCAAAAGGTCTAAAGGGGTACATAAATTGTGCATAACTGATTGTCATGTTGAATACTATATATGAACCTTCCATGTCAACCAATGATAAGAATGGCCCCTTTGAGGCACATTATATGGGGCATTCAATTCAGGAACATCAGGGATGGGATTAGGTTTCACTGTGATTTTGCTTAGTGTGCAGTGTTTTCAAATTAAAAACAATTGCAGTGTGTTTTGATTACTTTTATTTAAAAAAATGAAAATTAAAATAAGATAGCATAAAATATATATACATTTGTGATATTTTCCCTTTGGTTTGTATTGAAAAATTTAATGTAAAGTTCATAGCAAAATCAACAATAAATAAATATATACACTGCTTCAAGGTTCACAATTCATTGTCAAATTAGAGTAGCAAAGACAGAAAATATAAATGACACAGAAACTTTCAGGAGACCCTATAGTTTGAAAGCTGTTTCAGTTTCACTCCTATATCTAAACTAGGATGTTCATGTACATGGCCAAAGAAAGACTCCTACTTAGAGACTCTTTACCATGGGTACTTGTGGGGGATATGTGAAAGTTATCAAACACTTCAAATGCCTAGAAACATAAAAGAATGTTAGGCCAATCTGGCCATTTACAATTAGATCAGATAATTTTTTTCTGGCTTTGCCTGACACCCCACGATAGAGCCTGCTCTGAGAAAGAATTGATCCTTAAAGTTGTTTTTTCCTGTGTGTGGCTGATAACTTTAGTAGTCTTCCCTTCTCAACAGGCCAGATCATAGGTTGTAAATTTTATAAGCTGTATTCACCTATGGCACCAGTTCTGACTTTTGTAAGAAACCTGAGCAACTGTAACAGTTAAAGGGGCTGCTGTTAGATACTTACCCCCCCAGTGATCCTGAGTCGTCCTCACCTGTGACGACCCCAGGGATCATGGGCTTCGTGGAGGAGACCACTGCAGCAGACAGCGCAGCCAGGGCTGTCGCCGCTCTGCTTGCAGCGTGTCTCTTCTCACTAACGGAGGAATTCATCCCGGACGAACTACTGTTTAGCCGAACAGCACCCGCAGCATTCCTATGGGCGTGCACAGTACATCACAGCCCAAGGGTCCTGCTGTAAGAAGCGTGCTCGTACTATGTGCACCTCTTGTACCCCCCGGGGCATGGCAAGTATTGTTTGAATTCCCTGTGGCCAAGTTGGCCGCAGGGGATTTATTATTCATTATGTTTATTCCTATCCAATAGCGCCAGGTGGCGCAATGTGATTGGGCACCCTGTCATTTTAATGAGACCCTGTCACAGTTGCCTGGTATAGCCTCTGTGTTACAGTATGCTTGGGTGCGTTGCTTGTGTTGGATTACCATTTTGACCTCTGTTGTCTTTTCCTGTGTCTTGTCATCAGCTCGGACTTATTACCAGCAGTGACCCGGTCTGATTATTGACCTTGCATGAACTTTGCCTGCCCTGACTTCAGGCTGTTCCTGACTAAGCCTTCTTCCTCAAATTTTTGTACCTCATTGATCTGATTGATCTATTGTGCTAGACCTCGGCCTGTACCTAGATTACAGAATAAAGCCGGTTGAAGTTTTCCCTGGAGTGGGTTGTGATTTGTGTGCCCAGGGACGTTACAGTATAGCAGGCCCCACACCACCAAGCCCTAATGGAGGAGATCCAGCAGGGCCTACAGGAGCTTGTGTTGGAGGCTCCTACTGGTCACACCACGTAGGTTCACGAGCGCCTCCTGGAGATAGCAGGGCAAGATCTGGACCCGAAATTATCCCATTTTGTGGTGCCAGTGGAACCTCCAATCCCATTGCCTGACAAGTTTACAGGAAACAGACAGGACTTCCCCAACTTCTGGGACTCCTGTCTTCTATATTTCCCACTTCGTCCCGCCTCTGGGACAACTCGCCAATGCATCGGAGTAGTCATCTCCCTCCTAAGGAGTGAGCCCCAGAGGTGAGCATTCATCTCAGTTGATGAGTTCTTTTCCGCCATGGGGGTGATCTATTATGACCCGGACCTGACTCAAACTGCGGAGATAAACCTGAGGTACCTAACACAGGGGAGACGCCCCTTGGAAGACTATGCGATGGAGTTCTGGCGCTGGGCCACCAGTACCTGTTGGGGAGACGCAGCTCTTTTACATCACTTTCGTCAGGGCCTCAGCGATCAAGTCAAGGACCTGCTGTTGGGTCTCCCCTCTCTGACCTCCCTGGATCTTGCGGTACAGTAGTCCATGTGCGTTGGTACAGGACTTCTGGGGACTCCTATATTGTAGGAATATAATAATATTAATAAAAGAAGCATGATGATAAATACAAAGTTAAAAAATGAAAGTTATGGGTTGAAATCTGGAGTAAAAAATATGGGATCCAAGGTAGAGTTTCTAAATGAGAAAACAGGACCAGAAAGTGACTATAATATGGCAGGGAACAGCAAAGTAACAGGACACTGTAGGCAAAAATGTCTAATGACAAAAATAAATCAGCTCACAACAAGACTAGTTGTATGACTTTAAAAAAGCTAAGATGAAAGGAAAAACCCTGTAAGCATCCACAAAATTACAGGAGTTATTTAGCTCTATCTAGTATCACTATCTTGCAGATGAGACACTTCTAGCTGATAACAAACACTAGGATGAAGGTGTTTGTTTTTGGAAAAGGATAAAAACCAAAAAGATCCAGAAGACAGATGCACCTGTTCAGCTTTAAAAAAATATAAAATAATGAAAGTATATGTTTAAATAAGCATGAAATAACAGGGGAGACTGAGTCATTGCTAAGCAGTTTATGTTAGCAATGTAATCATGTGAAAAAAAGCCTAGACTTCCACTTACTGGCTGGTGAAGCTAATACTTAGTTACATTTCTACTTAGCAATTACTAGTAATGACTGCCATTTTTACATTTGGTCTAGGTGCACTCAGTTGTAAGCATTCTTTTTATTTTACTTACATACTTTGTTTACTTTAACTTTTACTAAAAAAAAACTATACAAGATTTTGAACTTACAATAAACCACATAAACCTGTTTCATATATCATATGTTTGTTACAAAGTAAAGGGGGCGTAGCTTGGTGCTCTCTGGAGATGGCCGCATGATCTCTTCGCTCTGACAGCACCAGTGGCTAAACTCAGCAAGCAGGGCACATACGACTCAGCACCATGGGCAAATCGAAACAGGGTAAAGGGGTGAATCTCCCCCATACTCCTGTGCAGCGGTCTTCCTCCTCACAGCCCTCAATCAGGGCATTTGTCAGCAATGTTCCCGCGGCTCCCCAGGATCCTAAGATGGCGCCAGCTCCATTGTCCCCCCAGCACACGTGGCGTGCAGAGAGCTTGGACATGTGGCACCAGGATTATGCTGCAGTCGCTCGCTCTCACACCTCCTCGGGTCAACATCACCACAACCTGGCTTCCATAAAACGAGGAGAAGACCCACTGGAGGCTGCATCTAATGCGTGGGTGAGTTTCTCCCCCTGTATAGAGGGTTCTCCATCACCGGAGGCACATCAGGCAGGGGGGATTTCCTACTCCCCTGAAGGCCCGTACGCCTCCTTGGATGATACTATCCCGACTGTTTTCTGGCGTGAAGTCATCTCCTCTCCCTGGGGAGAGGTGACAGGAGACTCCCCTGGTCCCCAGGCCTTGGGCCCCCCTGAGTTAAGCAGAGAGGCCTTCCCTCCTTTGGGCCCCTTGTCTCATGCACATGGCCCCCCTTCAGGAAAGCCCAATACAGCAACCCATGGGTCCGCAGGCCCCTCACAGTTTATTAAACAAGGATCTGTGTATAAAAAGTCTGATGTGGGCCCTTCATGGCAGCAACATCCTCAAATGCTACCCACCAAGGCAGATTTACAGCAGCTTATAACAGAAGTCTACCCTGCAATCTGAAATTGGGCCCCTACATGCAGATTTACAGTCCCTAGCTGGGAGAGTGGGGGATCTCTATGATAATTTACATCAGGCCAAAGGTGATAGAGAAGCCTTAACCCATAAATCTCTGGACTATCACTTGAAAATCAGAGATCTTTATCGCCACTTGGAAGATATGGATAATAAAACAAAGCCTACCCAAAATTCAGATTTGAAGCTAGTGTTGCAAGCCTTTTTTTAACCGCCTGTTGAGCACCCTTCTTCACATGTTATCGACATTACTATGGCATTTCGGCCTCGAGGCAACCTGCCTCAGTTGCGAGACCACGTGATGTTCTTTGTCATCTGACAGATACAGATTTTAAGGATGAGATTGTCATGGCCGCAAGAACAATGCGTAATCTGGAGTTTGACGGAGCTCCCCTACAGCTGTTTAAGGATTTATCCTGGGACACCCTACAACAACGGCGCCTCCTGCAACCGCTCCTCACCATTCTACGGGATAATCATATCCCCTATAGACGGGGCTTCCCGTTCAGCCTAACGGCGCACAGAGATGGCTTATCAGCTGTGCTACGTTATCCGGAGGATCTTCCCTCCTTCTGCCAGGACTTGGGAATTTCTTTGCCTAAACACTCAGGATTGGAGCTTGAGGACCCCTCACCTTCTCCTTCACCAAAGTAGCAGTAGGTTAGGCCCAGGAAGTAATCCAGGGGAGTGGTTTAATGTTCTCCACCACCCCAGCCCCTCCGGACGGTGGGCAATCCTTTTTGATACTGAGGTTTTCATACTGTTTATCTCAGAGAATGATGTGGTTTTTCTACTATGTTTATAAAATGTTTTAGCACTTTGTTTCTCCCTATTTTAACCTGTTGGAGATTACCGCTGGGTTTTTGCCCGTACTGCTGCCATTCCTCTCCAAGATACTGGCTTTACTGGAAGAGTTTACCCATACTTACCTGATATTAGGGGGTGATTTTAATGTAATTTTATCCCCAATTTAGGATAGGCTGTCTACCTTCACACCCCCTCCGCCAACTTCTGTTCTGCAGCAATCTAAGGCCTTTCGACAGCTCATTAGACACTACCAATTATACAATAGCTGGCGCATTCAGCACCCAATGAGTAGACAGTTCACATTTTACTCCCCGTCTCACCACACTCACACTTGCATTGACTATATTTTTATTTATGTTCCGCTACTACCAAACAGTGTATCTGCTGACATACATCCTGTTAGCCCTGCGGGTCGTGCTGGCGCCGCTGCTCCTAATTGCAGGCACGGGCGCCGGGTCCTATCTTTCAGGTAGCGTAACCCCACTACCTTTGTTCCATGCCAGAGTTTCCTTCCTGCTGGAGACTTGCACTGGTGTTTGAGCTGGCGTGGGTGTGTCTCTCTCTGTTTCTACAGCCTATGGCTGGATCTCTGCAGGTATTTAAAGGCACTTCCTACTACAGGAAATTGCCTGAGCAATCTCATGGTCTTAGCCTGTCTAACTCCAGGTGCAAAGGTGCTTCTTCTGTCTGCCTTGCTGTGTACCGGACCTTGTTTACCGAACCCTTGGACTTTGCCTGTTTGCTGCCTGACCCTGACCTCGGATTTTGTGTATGGACTTTTGCCTGATTGCTGCCTGTTCTTGACCTCGGATCTTGTTCATGGACTTTGTCTGATTGCCACCTCCCCTATACCCCCTTGGCCTCGCAAGCCCCCTCGGTGCTTGCACCGAGTACCCTGACCCCTCTGGTCAGCTGCCACTGACCTGGGGATTGCTCTGGAGTGGCACCTGGCAGCTACCCTGCGGCCCAAGCCTATCCTCACCATCAGAGGCTCTAGTGAAGACCAGGTAGCAGCTTAGTTACTCCCCTTCCAGAGCATGCCCAGTCAGTGGCACAGTGGGTCCACACCCGCGTGCGTTACACATCCTATTACTTGGTCAGGTCATGCCCCGGTCACCTTGGATGTTTTTCTCGCCCCCTCTAAAACTAGAGTCTGCCATTGGAGACTGAATGACTTTCTACTTAAAAATGAAGACACCAAATCAGTCCTTACTACAGGTATTCAAACATATTTCACTGAAAAAAAGGGTTCAGTGGCGCATACTTCTACACTTTGGGAGGCTCAAAAGGCAATTATTAGAGGTCAGTGTGTGGCTCTGAGCTCTCGATTAAAACGAAACTCTAATTTGCAATGCACTCTCAGTGGTAGCTACGCTTTGCGGAGGCAAAACTCGTCAATAGGCCATCACTGGGTCTCCTGCGGGCGGTGACCTCCCTCTGCTCTAAATTGAGGGCTCTGGAATTGGGAAAAGTCAGTTGGATGATGCAACACACCTGACAATTATACTACCACAAAGGTAACAAGGCAGATACGCTTTTGGCACGTAAATTCAGAGATGCACAGGTCAATTCCACAATTCCACTCCCATGGCCATCAAAGACAAACACGGGGTAATAAGATATGATCCGTCCTGTATAGCCTCTTGTTTTGAAACCTATTACACTCAACTGTATCAGGTCGTGCATCAAGCGCAGAACCCCTTAGGGAGCACTCTACAGAAGAAGATAGATTCCTACTTAGCAGAACTAGATCACCCTCAGCTGTCGGAAGAGCGCCTGGAACACGTCAACCGACCCATTACCGAGGAAGAAATCTCTAAAATTATATCTCATCTTCCCTCTAATAAAGCTCCTGGTCCGGGTGGTCTATTGTACTTATATTACAAAACCTTTCTACCAGAGATACTCCTGCACTTGGACGCTTTATTTAGTGATTTTTTTTGCGGGGTAAACCCATTCCGCCTTCTATGTCTAGCTCCCACATCACGATTATACCCAAATCTGGTAAAGATCTGATAGATTGTGCTAACTATAGACCCATAGCACTACTTAATTGGGATCTAAAAATTTACACCAAACTGCTCTACAACCGACTCTCTAACCTCTTTCTATATTTAGTACATGGGGACCAAATTGGCTTTATCCCTTTTCGTCATGCCAGTGATAACACCCGAAGGGTTATTAATGTTATAGATATCCTTAAAAACGTAAAACCCCATCCTTGATTCTTAGCCTAGATGCAGAGAAGGAGTTTGATCATTGTTTTCTAAAATTTATCTGGGCACATAAACGACTCTCTAAGTCGGTAATTTGTACACTAAGGGAGCTTGGAGGTCTGGGAGCTCCAGACCTGCTTAAATATTATGTGGCGTCTCATTTACGCTATTTGCCTTTTTGGACCTTAATAACTTCCTCTACTATTTTTAGGGAATGGAGAATCCTGGATTGCCTTGATCCACCCTAATGTGATGCTTTGGAGCTCCTCCCTCCCATTGGCAGATAAGGATTTGCTTTCACCAATGCTGTTTACTAGAAATCTATGGCAGATTTATAAGATTAAATATAATCTATCCTCCACAGCATCGGTACTGACGCCCATTATCCACAACCCCCTACTGCCTGATAATCCTACCAGAGGGATGTGGGAGCCCTAGAGGAGAGGGGCTAATCCATTTTAGGAATATCTTACACCCCGTGGAGAAAAGGTTGCTCTTCTTTTTGGAACTTCAGACCCAATTTGACCTCCCACAAACTGCCTTTTTTGCGTATCTGCAGATTAGACACTATACCCTCTCCCTCACCCAGGCGTCTAGGTTTACAGAAACTACTTCCTTTGAGAGGATATGCATGAATGGTCCATATGCTAAAAGTCTGGTTTCTTCAATTTACCACCTCCTTCATATAACCAAGGAATTTCTGGTAAATATGCATATTTGAGCAACTGGGAATCTATTCTAGGCCGCACTTTGGACAGTGATGAGTGGTCAGATATCTGGGAAGCAGCACAAAAAAAGTTTGATCTGTACATTATATAAGGAAAATTTCTACAAAATAATATTTTGATGGTACCACACACTGAATGTGTTGCACAAGTTTTTTCCCGCTTTGGACCCTATTTGCTGGCGATGTGAGACACAGAGGGGAACCCTGGAACATGTGTTCTGGTATTTTCCCATTATTCAGAGTTATTGGGACCGAGTCCATAAGCTGCTTCAAGATGTGACCCAGCAACAGCTTTTACTAGATCCACTTAACCATTTATTGGGGCTACCCTTTACGGGCTTCCCCAAACTTACTAGTAAACTGATTGCCCATATACTGGTGGCAGCTCGTACCCTGATTCCAACCAGATGGAAATCCACCCTCCCTCTCTCTTTAGAGGATTTATGTGCCCGTATCCAGGATGTTCGCCTAATGGAATACTTTACGGCCCTTATACAAAACAAAGTGGACAGATTCAAATTGATTTGGGATCCATGAGACACCCACTACTCGCAATTGCAGGGCTAGGAAATAGTTGTGCATACTTTACCTTGGAATATTTTACTATTAATCCCCAGCTGCCCCCTCCTTCTCCCCCCTTTTATTGCTCCTGATTCTTATTATTATGACTTATTACACATTTTTGTTTTTATTGTGTGTTTTTTTTTTTCCCTTTCTTTCTTTCTTTTTTTTTTGTTTGTTGTTTTTTTGTCGGTTTCCAGCAATACTGGATAGGATTCTATTTCTGACTCTGGAATCAATATTATCTGAACGTAGCATTTGCTACCTTGGACATGGACATATACTTTGATTGTTTTGTTTTGTATCTTGCCCCAATGTTAATTTTGTATTATTCATATTGATCCTGTACCTGTATTGCTGTGTTTATATTTACAGAAAATTCAATAAAAACTCAGTTTAAAAAAAAAATGATAAGGAAGTTATTTATATATAAAATCCATATCCATAGATTTCCCAAGAGCAAACTGGCAGTTTAATGTGACATTTGCTGAGAAGACTTTCCAACTTGCTCAGATTTCATTTTTGGGAGGTAATTTAATTAAGCTAAAGCTGCTGTTCAGCTGGTTATTGGACAAAACCCCCACTGATTTAAGTGAGTGTTTCCGGCTGATAACATCACATAAAGGCACTTGGTCATTATTAAATTAGTGCTTTAATGTGGAGGAGACACTGCTTTTTCCAATTACACATAACAATACTAATTGGAATCATTCTTGAAACATGGGGCCTAATGACAGCCCTACATTATCCCTGGATTAATGCAAATAAGGGTCTCTCATGCTGTGTGTACAAGGATTTGACAATGTGTCACAGCATATTCTGTCATCCAGGTTTAACATCCCATAAGTGAGTTGGGGCCTCCTGATGAGTTGGAGCAATGAGTAGACAATTTAGATTCCTCTTTATCTATGACCTGTCAATTATCCCTTTAACAGTTAAAGTACATGACAACCCCCCCAAATTTGTTGAAAATGGGGTAAGAAAGAAATAGCTAAACTCAACACCTGGTCATGGGTGCAATTATTACCTATATGGGGGATGACATTTGTTGCCCCATTTAAGCAGGTAATTTTACCATTGCTGCTTCTTCCTCCCCTGCTACTTAGATTTTTTGATTGCCAAGGTGGCATAGGGAAGTGAGGAAGTTTGGGACTGGCCAAAATATTTTGGCCACATCTTCCAGGTTAACCCTGCCTCCTGTTGCAGAGTGATACGATAGGGATGGGGAAATAGAAGGCAAATATTGATGAGAAAAGACCATGCCCCAAAAAGCCAAGGGAAGAGAATGGATTGAGACACTGCAGGGGAAGGCACAGATCCAGAGATTAGCTGCCTGGGGTTAGAGAAGAAGAAGATTTTCACCTATACATATGCTATATATCACATAGGCCACATCCTTTGCCTGGGGTTAGAGTTCTAAAGAGTGCTCAGGTAGGTGTGTAGTTAGTGTTCAGTGTGTGTTTATTTTTTACCACTAGAACACAAATTTCAACCTTTCTTTGGCTGGCAGAATTGTGGACAATGTATAAGTTTTACCTAATGTAGGTTTATTTTTATATACACATGGTGGGGAGCTCCCAGGTTTTGTATCCGTTAGGCAAAAAAAATAGTTTTCTGAGATTGTGGTAGGGTCTGGTCTGGGCTCTGCAGGCTAGAAGCTTTGTAGAGTATTTGGTGGAATCTCCATTCCTAGCTTTACGTTTTACCAATTAGCACAGGCCCTTTTGTCACCTAAATGTATCCTTTATAAACCTACTGAAAAAATGCTAAAAACATAAATGCACTGTTGACTTAGGGGAATTCATTAGGGGTTACCTGGTTAGTCAGGAAATTATATACCTTTATTTAGTGGGTAAAGCAGATATTTTGTTTTTATGACATTGACTTGTACTTTGCCTCCTAATTTGCCTTGCTGAAAAAAAAAATGCAGAAAAACTTGCTTGGATTGTTGCTGCATTTCCATGTCTCATGCATGGTTACTGCTGCCACTATCTGTTTAGTCTGTCCCCTTACTGTCTACAGTATTGTGGTGGTTTTCAAAGTTTATTCCTTTTAGAATAAATAGATTATATAAATATTGCAAAACCATAAACAATTGGAAGCTTTGCTTGTCAGAAAATAACAATACACAAATGTATACATATGATGTCAGTATCATTAGTACTGAAGGCACCCAAGGCCCAAAGTTACAATTTATCAGCACACAGCCATACCTTGCAACTGTTTTTGATTTGGGCGTTCAATGGGTTCCTCCATGTTAAAAAGGTTAAGAAACACTGGTCCAGTGGAAATAACATTTTAGTTTTGGGATGTAAACAGTGTATCATCCTTGTTTGTGGGATTCAGGCTACGTGTGCAACTGTGAAGAAAAGGGTGGTTACATTAGGTCATAAGGGTTAAGGGGAGATATATGAATTTCATATTAAAGTGTAGCTTTTCTTTAGGTGGAATATAAAAATTACACAAAATGTATAGAAACTTTGTAAGCTCTGAAATCAGCACATTCTATTCACATCTAAAATTACATAAGGAATTAAATGTAAAGAATTCAGCACAAAGCATGTGTTGCAGTTGATACAATTGATACAGTGAAGGACATTTAATAATTAAATCACAAAGCTAGTAAAAGCTAAAGATGTTTTACAATCCACATAATTAGGCAACTTATTTTATAAATTTCTACTTTAGCTGTTCTCCAATAGCATTGAGACAAAATAAAACCTACTCCTGTTCCCCATCTTACGTGGCTGTCCATAATTACAGGTGCAGTGGTTGAAAGAACACCAAAAACTGTTGCTAACTGACAGGTAGTCTGATCTGTGTCTACATTTTGCTTGATAAATGTCCCACCATATGTCTTCATGTGTGTTTTTGCTTAATATCTTGTTTTTATGCCATAAGTGCAACTAAACAAAAATAAACATGTATTAGTAATTAACATTAGATTATGATAATGATTTAGTAGTAAAAGCAAAAAAAAAAAAAAAAACTTGCTCATAAACGATCGGCCATTTATTCAATGATTGTTCTTTTTGAACATGGTACAATCACTCCTCCCTGCTATATGCCTTTCAGTGTGTTTTCATGTAAAAAGAAAACAGCCCTTGCTTTGCTACATTCATTAAGTGAAGAACAGGGTGAACAGTTTGAAGAAGGACAAGTTTCAAAGAAACGCAGAGTGTGGTGCAAATATTGGTTGATGTGAACTACGCTATGTGAACTGCTCTTGACATCCCCAGAGGACTATATAATCTGTCTTCGAAATGTAGTATTTGCTTTCAAAAACTACTTACAGCTGTAGAACCTTCTATCCAGAAACAAGATACCTGCATGGAAAAGTCCATAACTGCAAAACAGAGGTTAATCACCACCTTGAGAATTCCTGCAACTGGAAAGCATCTGCAAAACATAACAATCTCCACTGGTATCTCACCATAAGCAATGGGTCATATGATATAGCTTAAATAATTGATTTAAGGGGAGATTTTTCATAGCACCACATCCCTTCTACACAAATTCAAGTACAATGTTCTGTGTTGTGGAGATTTTTCAGGTGCTTTACCAATCATTCATACAACCATAATTAAAATTACTTCTTTAATGTATTGTATTCCATCACAAAAACATTTACAAAGCTCTTATACATACATCTTGGTAATTACAAGGCACATTATATTTTAAAATTTGTATACATTGAAATTCCCATTAATTCCAGTTTTTTGGTCCTTGACACGTTTCACCCGTAGGCTTCCTCAGAAGGACACAAGATATCAACTGCATCTAAATTTCTCTTTAAAGTTTCAATTCATTAAAGTATCATATGGCATAAGTATACAATGCAGGTTACTTTCAATGATGAGGTTTCTGAGCTCACAGCCTCATCAGTACATCATTGAAAGTCCTTTAGATGCAGTTGATATCTACCATTACAAGGAATGAATTCACAAGTAAACTCTGGGTTATTGAAAGCATCATAGATCATTCTTGCAGGTGTACCATGAACCATGCAGAGATGAATACCATGGTCAGTATCTTAGTATCTTAGACATGCCAGATTATGATGGCAAGAATGCTCTATATCCCAACCCCAGTACCAGAAAGGACATGATTTTGGAGAAAGTCCAAAGCAAATTGGAGAACAAAGAACAACTGGGGAAAAGGCAGTCAGATCTGAATACCAGAAAAAAAACAGTACTGGATATGCTACATCGCAAAGGCAAAAAGAACATCTTATATTGTTTTGCATAGGGTATTAATAGGTAATGGGTGAGGGAGAAGGGTGGCTGTGGAGGGAATGTTAGTATGTTAGTTGGTAATTTTGGTGCTTTTCATGTTAGGCTCACAGAAAATGAGTTCTAAAAAGGATGGGAAGCAGGCAGAGGCACGAACAGAATGTGTTGCAGAGATTATCGCTGACCATGAAGGTGGGATAATTTACATATACCCCTTTTTGAAAATGAACCAGAAACATACATTGTTTAATAATTTTTAAATTATTATTAAAACACTTTTCTAAATATTTGCTTTATTTGCATTTGGTAAAATAAATGAAAAAAATTGTGGAAAACAATACTGAAAAAAACAACAATGACCAGAAGATATGACAGAATGGGAACAGAACTTCGCTGGAAAGGGATGAGGAAGAAGGAAGACAAAAAACATAGGGGGAAGGAAAAGAGATCCAAGTATAGAAATAAATAAATAAGATATCATACATACATGTAAAATTTATACCAGGCCAACATAGCTACTATGACAGGCCTGCTTTATAGGTTTTAAAAAATAACATATATACTATAACATTCATATTTCATATAAACACAACATATAAATTTAAAGAAACGTGGAGAGAGACACACAGAGGTAGACACGATTTTTAATATATATCTTGTGTACTGGTGTATTGTAACAGACGTTTGTTTGTCATGCATGCCCAGTAGTGTGCATGATCAGTAAACGACTGTATATACGCATGTTGACAACCAATCGTTGCCCAAATGGATCTTTCTGGATGGTCAAGGGATGTAACTAGTGGCGTTGGTTTGTCATTAGACATTATTTTTTTCAACGATTATGAAATGATCCTTCAGGTATTATTAGTTTCCAACTTATCTGGTTTGTGTACATACTGTAGCTTAAGACTACTTTTATATCATGTAGCCAATAGTTACTCTAATCTAAAGCTGCGTACACACTTCCAATTTTTATCGTTGGTAAACGAACGACGAATGATCCTGCACGATATCTGCGAACGATCGTATGGCACCGATCCTGTACATACAGATAACGACACGATCGTTCGCAGATATTGTACACACGATAGATGCGATCGTTTGAACGATACAGGAAGTGACGTGCACCACAGGAAGTGAATACTGTGAGCGAACGTTCGGATCAAACGAATAACGATTCACCACACTGTTCCTTTCTCCCTATGTGCAATATGCCCTTCAAATTTTTTTCAAGGAAGAAGAAAGCACCTCTTGCTTTGATATGTCTGCTTGAAGAGGAGGAGGTTAAGAAGAAGAAGCGGCGAATGTGGTGCAAGGATTGGTTGTTGGACCGAGACAACATTTCACATGACAGTCTGCTACGGGAACTGCGCCACTCATTCCCAGATGACTACAAAAATATAAATCCCAGAATGCCAGAAAAAAACGGATATTGGAGAAATTGCAGAGGAGGTTGCGGCACAAATTTCATGTTGAGCGTTCGAAAGATCAGTTGCGGAAAAGGTGGTCTGATCTGAAGAACAGAGAGAGGGACGTGCTGCATACGTTGAGGCGACGTATTGACAGAAAACGTAAGTAATAATTTTGTCACTTTGTGCAAGTAAATTTTTTTCGAAAATATTTGTTAAAAGGTATGTAATTTTTTGCAAAATTATTTTTAATTTATTTGCATTTCTTTAAAAAAAATTTTTTGAAATCTTAAAATTTTTTTATTTATTTATGTCAATTTTTGCTTATGTTTTTGCTTTTATGCATTAGGACGGCGTGCTCGGGAGGTAGAGGAGCAGCCGCAGGAGCGTCCGGAGGAGCCGGTAGAGACAGAAGGTAGGATAGATATTGGTATATATTTAATAAGAGAAAATGCATAATTTTGTAAACATAAAAAAACATATTTTTCCATATAGTTTCAAAAATTTTTTGATTTTATTTTTATGCAGAGTGCATTCTGGGGACCCCTGACCAGGCTGGCCGTCCGGAGGAGCCGGTAGAGGTGGAAGGTAGGATATCGGTATATTATACGAAAAAATTGTATAATTTTCTAAATATGACAAATAGATTATTTTTACATATAGTGCAAACATGTATTTTATTTTTTTTATGCAGAATTGATTGTAGCTTCAAATGACCAGCCTGGCAATCCGGAGGAGTCAGTAGAGGTGGAAGGTAGGATATCGGTATATGGTTATAAGGAAAAATTGTACAATTTTCTAAATATGACAAATAGATTATTTTTAGATATAGTGCAAACATGTATTTGTTTTTGTTTTTTTATGTAGAGTTGATTGTTGGGTCAATTGACCAGCCTGGCCGTCCGGAGGAGGCAGTAGAGGTGGAAGGTAGGATATCGGTATATGGTTATAAGGAAAAATTGTACAATTTTCTAAATATGGCAAATAGATTATTTTTACATATAGTGCAAATATGTATTTGATTTTTTTTTTTTTGCAGAGTTGATACTGGTTTCCGCAGAAGAGAAGGTAGTCCAGTCTGTGGTGGAAATTGAGCCACATATGTACCCAACTTTTAGAGAGGTAGGTTGCATATAATTGTGTGTAATTTAAGAGATAAATATATATATATATATATATATATACACACACACACACACACACATACACTCATATACACAATACAGTATGTACTGAGCGAACGTTCGTTCATCACGCATGCTCAGACCATGGACGATCACTGAACGACCGTACACACGATAGATGGTCAACGATCGTCGTCCAATCGGATCCGCCCGTCCGGTCGTTCATTTCCAACGACAATCCTCGTTCGTCGGCGTCGTTGGTGACTTTTTTTACGAACGATTTTTGGCCAATCGGTCGTTAGTCATTCGTCCGTCGTTTGTTTCCAACAATAAAAATTGGAAGTGTGTACGCAGCTTAAAACTTTTACCTTCACTCTATTAATAGGTCAAGTTGAACAGTTTTGAGATCCTGCTCTGCAATCTCCAACAAAGCAGTACCAGTTGATCCTATGTTTCACAATCTGAATGGTAATTCATAAAGGGTGCCAATATTATTAACTTCCTCTAATGTTACATCGAATCATGTGGTGACAGTTTTTTGAGATAAAGAAAATCTTTTAAAAGACGAAAGCAATAAACATAATTTTAACAACATGTGTAAGAAAATCAATGCATTTTTTTACGAGGATTGACATAGATTACTCTTACGGATTACTCGCACCACAGGCTTGCCAAAATGGCTTCAGTGCTTCCCCGGGCTCTCTCCTTTCTCTCAATTACTCAAAATAATACAATTTATCCTGGAAGTCAATCACAGCTGCACCAAACTGAGATATATATTTTTTTGGCTTTTTTAAAGGACCTTTGTCTCTTCGTCTGGAGCTTTTGATATGGGCATGAGCAATATTGACAAGTATCCTAAATGTACAGAACTGAAGGCCACCTTGTGTCACTGCCCGGTTATCAAGAACTTTTGATGTAGGATAACTCATTCGCCCGCACTCACTCTTTTTCGTTTTACCCCTAGATAGGCAGATCTGGGAATGGCTAGAGAGAATGGCACCCATTACTCCAGAGGAGAAAGCCGCCTAGCTTTATTTGTCTCTGCAGCAGGATGGAAGACTATTGTTTAGTTTTGGATTTCCCCTAAGTCCCTCACTATGCACCTATTCCTCAAGAAATGTCAACATCTTTTTTTTGTATGGAGTGGAATAAAATTCCCAGCAGAAAAAAACATATACACATTTACTTTTGATACATGTGAAAGCTTTATTGCAAATTTAACCTCACCACCAAAAAAAGTATGTGCATACTACTACTTTGTGGTACCTACTGAGAATCATAGGAGGGGATTCTCCAATTTCTAATATATTATTTGTTTTGTAAGTTTCTTGTTCTCAAGTTGTTCTGATTGTTACTTGCCTCTAACTTTAGGTGCCTTAAACATTTGACTGTGGAGCCTTCTCTGTACATGTATGGTGCCTTGGTTATGCCGTTACTCTGGGTATGATTGAACCATGTTATACAATCAACCTCAATAAAAATAAATTTTAAAAAAGTAACCTTCTAATGAATCTAAATTAGAACAATGCAATGCAGGTTCTATTACATAGGCCCAACGAGCATCAGAACAGAATATTATTATTAAATTACACTGGGGAACGCATTTTTTGTTGAATTAGATCTTACACTTGTTTTTTTACTAATCTTTGGGTGGGGAATCCAGAAATGACCCCAGTTTTTTGCTATCACATCCAATTTTTACAATACAGGGTACCCTCCATTTTTGTCAAAAAACAAACAAATTTTACATACAGTGAAAAAATAATGAAATAACTTGAATGTACTGTTTATTTAAATTTCTTTTGTGCATACAAAGGATTTATTGTTACTCTATGACATTTTTTTTTACAGTGAAACATTCGAAAATTAATTAAGTAAAAATGTACGCTTATAGCTTTTAATGGAATGTTCAGTGTTAGGACAACCCTGCCAGATGCTCCAACAATAGTCAGCCATCATACGTACATCCCATCTTTCCCGATACCGTCCTTCCATGACCTTCAAATCTTGGTGGAATCGTTCAACCTGCTCATCACTGACTGCACCAAGGTTTTCCGGGAAGTTAGAATGATGGCTATGCAGAAAATGCACCTTGATGCTCATAATGCATTCACGCATTTTGTAGCTCTCAAGAGTTTCTGGACAGTTTCTGTGTAATTATTTGCTTGTGTGTTTCCAAGAAAGTTCTTGACAATGGCTTTGAATGATAATCAAGCATTCTTTTTAACTTCTGACATTGTCCTGATGAAATGTTTATTTTTGATAAGCTGCCGAATAGGTGAACCATCAAACACACCGGCGGTTTATTATTCAAATGACAGGCTAGGAAATGCCAATATGAGGTACATGATGATAATTGAAAATCCGGCCAACGATAATCCGTTTACTTCAGTTTCCCCGCATGAATTTCAGATCGCATATTCAATACATAGACTGCAGTACCCTGTTTGGCCACTAATGTTTTGGCACTGTTCTGCAGAAACACTTGCTTGCTAAACTAAATGCACACTGGGACGTCCCTGTTGCCTGCTCCCTGGAACTGTGCCAGATGTCAGCAGTGCTGCTCTGTGTGTGGAGGTAAGTATAAAAAAAAATCTGGTATTTTCTAAAATCTGGCATTTCTCAGGTCCCGAGGTTGCCTGATTTTTGATAGTCAACCTGTACTTGAAACAGTCTCCTTCAGTTGGCAAAGCTTTAACGAACTGCTTCATCAGACCCAGTTTCATGTGCGATGAATAGTCGCCATTCAAGTGAGTTATAGATTGGAATTCCCAATTCCTCTATTAAACCAGGTATGTTATGGCAATACACAACGCCACTGTCAGTTCTAAAGTACTGCAGAAATGCAATTTCTCTGGTTTGAAAGTACGATACCTTCGTTCCTTTTTCAAGTAAGTTTTTCTCACGCAGTCTTGATGCTAGGAGCTCTGAAGCCTTGTTCAATAGTCCCAAATCACGAGCCAAATCACTCAACTCATGCTGATCAAACCCCTCTGAACAGAGTCCTCTTCAATTTCAAACTCTTCATCATTGTTGTCACCTAGTTCATCACCATAATCATGTTCTTCAAGAGAGGGTAGTGTAACAAAAATCATCACTGGGATTTCATATGAATGAGCCACTGGGCGTATAGCCTATGATAGACTAGGATACTCTATGTTACTGCTATGCTCTCTCCATACCATAGGTATACCAAATGGCCTCTTATCACGTGTTCCCTTTGTCCACATCCGTAAACACTCGACACACTGTTTGCACACCTCATGAGGGGCCCAAGACTTATCTTGATCACCAAGTTTAACTTTGAAATTTGCCAAATAGGCTTGCTCTACAAATGTGCTGATGTTCACCCTTTGACTGGGAATGGTGAAATTGCCACAGATACAACAAAATGAATGGGGTGTTTAGGCACTTATGACGAGAAACAGCAGAGACAGACAGGATCTGAAAAAAGGAAATACGTGTGTAAGTAGAAAAATAAATTATGCTTATTCACTATGTAGAGCAGCGTACAACCTCTGACCACACTGTCTTGCCCTGTAAATGAATAGCCTATACAAATCCATGCTACAGTAATCGCATTAATATAAGCGGTAGAGAAAAAACCTGACGTGATAGAAGAAAACTAACTGCACTTTTAGAATCAGCATATCTATTTTAGTGTAAATAAGCTTAAAAATTGAAGTCAACAAAAAATGTGTTTAAAATTTTCCCCAGTGTTATTAATATTATATAAACAATGCCTTTAAATATGTACACGATATCTCCATCTTCTAATAGTTAACAACACTAAAAAAATCCAGCAGACAGCAGTAGATATTTTAAGCTCCATCCAGTATACACAGTGCTACAGGTCTGACAGCGTAACATATGTATAAGTAATACTTTCAATAATGCCCTGATTGAGAAAATGCTCTAGAAAGCACTTTGCTTGAGGCATTATCAAGTTTATTATTTTAGGACAGATTAAAAGGGCACATGACATTGGGCCGTTCGCCTAATGCCATTGTTTAGTCTCTCTAATGTAAGATATATTTTTAATGCTATTGCCTTTAAGTGATCTTTCAACCACAACAGAAATTAAAAAAAAAACGAAGTACTGGTTTAAAGTATGTTATGTTGCCTACACAGTATTTCTACAAGGCCTGTGCAAATAATCTGTACTATCAAAATTGTACTATCAAAATAAGTCTGTACTAGGAAAACCACAGATATTGCCAATGGAGAGTTTCCTGACAGTCTCTTCAGCATTTTTTAACCACCGAAACAGAAATGCATATTAGGATTTTAAAGTAAAATCAGGAATTTTGATTGTAATATTTGCTTTAGGATTTTGCCTCCAAAAATAATAAAGCTGTAATTTGGCAACAGCCCCTTGCAAACAATTATATTCTCTTATAACAGCACTATGGTTGGGAAAGGGATTTAATAAAGCTTACTAAGGCTGGAGAGTATACACTTTCATCAGTGAAGCTGAGTGATACAGCAAACCTGTAATGGTTGGAATGGAATGGACAGAAGTCATTTGCTTTTTGTTAGCTAATGTTTTCAATCCTGGAACATTTTCCATTCCAGGTTCCTTGGAGAGCTTTATTAAATCAGGCCCATTATCTTATCAGTCTGCTCGTATTCCTTGACTGTCCACTCAGCTGACTTAAGGCTGGAAAATATCAGCAAACTGTAAATCTTAGGACCCATAACATAATACATATTGCTATATCTTAACAGATAACTTAAATGCACTTTTTCTGTGTTTTAGAAGTTTACTTCCAATCAGCTTTAATGTAAATGGATCTGCATGAAACCCAGGCACCAAGCATTCTTAGAAATACACATTTACAGTTGCAGCCCCCATACAATTTTTTGTCAATATATACCCCCTGGCCCACTTCTTTTTTTAGGAACACCTTGATAGTAATGGGTTGGACACCCTTTGCTTTCAGAACTTTGTAATTGTTTATGGCAAAGATTAAACAAGGTGCTGAAAACATTCTTCAGGGATGTTGGCTGCACATCCATAAACCAAACTTCCCATTTCACTACATCCAAAGGTTCCCTGTTGGAGTGGAATCTGGTGATTGTGCAGACCATTTCAATACAGTGAACTCATTATCATGCTCAAAAGACCAGTCTAAGATAATTTGAGCTTTGTGACATGGCATGTTATCTTGCTAGAAGTATTCAACTTAGGATGGGTACATGGGTTAGACCAGGCAATGTTTGTCAAAATTTGGTAGGCCCATGTTAATTATAGCCTCAGGTGCATGTTCTTAGCTGACAGGAGTTGCAATTGGTTTGGTCTCCAACTGCTGTAGCCCATCTGTTTCCAGGTTTGATGTGTTGCACAATAGGAGATGCTCCTCTGCATACCTCTGCATTACTGTTGTAATGAGTGGTTATTTGAGTTACTGTTGACTTTGTATCAGCTCAGTCTGGGCATTCTCCTCTGCAATAGAGCAAGGCATTTTCACCCAGAAAACTGCTGCTCACTGGATAACTTCCTTCTTTCATACCATTCTCTGTAAACCCTAGAGAGCATGTGTAAAAATTCCAGCAGATCAGTGAATTTTTTTCTCATTTAAATTTTTATTACATAAATCACAAAATACAATAACAGCAATCAAAACCGTAAGCAATAGTTAACAATCACATGTATGTACATGAGCCAGAATACAAATTAACAAACACATATAAACCATACAACCAGAAAGGTATACATAATTCAATTAAAGTCTCTAACAATGATAATAAACAATTCAGCTGGTAAGGTTGTGCTCCAGAAAGAAAGGCTATATTGTAGATCGGTGGGTTCATTTTTTTTTTCATTACTTGAGAAAAAAAACTCTTTTCCAGGATGGTTGAATTTTCAGACAGTTCCATAAAATATGTAGTGGGGAGCATCGATCATCCTCACACGTCAGCGATCCAGAATATCTGGGGAAATGGTGCATAAAGAATCAGCAGTTTTTGAAAGACTCAGATCTACTTGCCTGGTGCCAAAAACCATGCCATGACCGTGCCATAAAGACACTTTATCTTCATTTCAGGATGTATATATTTAAATAAATACAAACAACTGTACACACAATGTTCCTTTTTTTAAACATTCCTGTCATTATGATACAATCTTGTGTTAATGAAAATATGTTGGCAGATTTATAGCACTTATGCTCCTAATTTTCATTATGGTAAAGCAGTACAGGGCTGGGTAAGTCTGCTGCCAAATTAGTGTAAGTTAATCAAGCTTAATCCCTCTCAGCAAAGACAACATGCACATGTCACAGACATTTATCATATGAGTTACTGAAGACTGATTAAAAAAGAATGTGGACAAACATGCTCATGGACGCTTAGCAAAAGTACTGGCTTGTATTAGCTTTTTATTTAGCTACAGGCTGTTGAATTTTAAAAGATTAGCAATACTTGAATTTAAAGTAGAAGTCCAGTTAAAAAATGTACAGTGAATTGTATGTATATCTACACCATACATCAGAAACAAAAAATTAGAAGTGGAAAATTAGAAGTCAAAATTTAGTTGGGATAAAGTATGACGAAACAATATTACTATGTTAAACAAACCACAGGTTAAAATGGAAGATCTCCACTACAGCTAGACAAAGTCAACTTGGTTTAAAACATTTAAACCAACAAAACAAAAAACCCCATACATCTCTAAATATCAGGAACCTTGTATTTTCCACAGTTGGCCTCCACATCCGGTATTACAGATGAATATTAAGATACACATAATCAAAAGAGAGACATACGGTATGTTTATACTGCTATAGATTAACTGCTGGGAAATAACAAGTGCTTTTTTTACAGTGGTGCATTTCCACTTTCTTACCATTGCTGCATTTATACATACATAATTGGTACCTTTAATTTGCCACAAGATCTCCTCAAGTCTTTTGGGTTGAATGACTGTTGGACTGATGATATGTTGTAATTGTAAGGTGTCCTGCACCCACCCTCTGAGAGAGTGACAGCATGGCTCACTGCATTAAAAAATGTAATGATGCTGCTAATGGTGATGAGGTCATCACAACAGCAGCACTCACTGAATCATTGAGAGAAGCCAATCATAGTGGGAAATCAAAAAAGAAAGAGCACTCTGTTGGTCAAGTAATTGGCTCAAAGATTTTAGTATTTTAAGTATAAAAAAAGTAGACCAACAGTGAGGGATTGCATCAGGAGGCACTGGACTAGAGTTTGGCTTTAAATATCTGTATGACATGTATCACAGAACACTTAAACACAGCAATAATGTGCTCTAGATCTGTGAGTATTAGCACCCTATATAGTAAACATACCAATAATTCATGCCAGAAACAATGCCTGGATGTCTTTTCATTTAGGTAGCAATAATATAGTTTTCAGCCATCTGCTATTTATGACTTGACTTCTGAGTGGTGTCTAGCTACTGCAAACCAATACTAGTCCCCACTAGTAATTCCACTAAACCTTTAATGGTGTTCCCAGCCAACAAGAAATGTACGCAATTTCCATTGGGGAAATGCAACACCGGACTTCTAACATAGTATTTCATTTAGTAATTGCCAAGTTATTTTGCTCTACATTATAGCTTGCTAAGATTTTCTAACATTTTGTTTAGAAAGCCCCTGCAACCGATTTGCCAATTTTCCCTGTTCACTACAGGAAAGAAAAAATAACTTCACAGAATATGTTTTACATTAGAGGGCAATTGAGTTAGGGAGAAATGTTGTGCCGGGCATGATTGGAACACATTCTGATTGGATGACCTCCCAACTAGGGTTCCTCCAGAGGTTCCTCCAGAGGTTGCAAGGGGTTCCTTGAGCCATGAGTAATTTGAGCCTCTCAGGTTACCATGGACACTGATGATCTTTTGGCTATCTGTAAGTGTGACTTTCTTCTCACAGGCCATCAATGTGAGAGATACTCTTTCCACTGACCACCATGCTAATGTAATGTGAGCTGTGGATTTAGTAATTATAGCCGGCGTTCCCTAGGACATGAAAGTTATTTTGAGTGCTTCTCTATAATTATTCTGGATTTATCTCCAGATCAAGAGGTAAGGGGAATTCTTTTAATGGGGGCATTTGTACTTGGGAATACCCCTATTATTGTGCATCCTTTCGACAACAACTGAAAGAAAAATTCTTAGTTTGTACAAAGACAGCAAAAAATATCAGGGGTTCTGACCCTTCCCTACTCAACCACAATCTACAAAAAAAGTTTTTTTCTATACATACAATTTTCATTACAAATGAAGACAATTAGTAAACAAATGTATTATTATCAAGGTAAACAATGTGTACTAAACCAGACATCAGTTCATCTGGGCATCTAGGCTTTATTGACCTCTAGCCATTAAAAACAATTATTGTCAAATTGACAGGTGAACTTCTGATTATAAAGAAGTTAAAAAACTTTTTACCTTTGCTTGTTGTTTTTAACAAGGTCAACAGGCATCTATTGCTATCTGCTATTTGTGGTGTTTTGGAAAATGGAAGAACAGTATTATACTTTATTAGTTTTGGAAGTATTGCAGCTATACCTATGCTTCTTTCCAAGGCATCATTTGCTATTGTTACCATTATGAGTCCTAAGTAAACAATAATTTTAAAAGATCAGATGAATATTTATTGAAATAACTTTCCCAATAAAAAAACTCCCATAACTTTAATGATAATTATACATTTTCATGTGATTGTATTGCATTACAAGGCACCTGACATGCGGCAAACATGGAGTGCATGTGAATATAATTAGTTAAAAAAAATGCTGACAGATGGGCTTCTTTATTACCACCAACTGCCTATTTTTTCTGTAAGCGTACACTCAACTGTCAAGGTGGAGTTTAATGTTCCGTCTTGGTGCAATTTTAAGCTGTGACACAGTTGGCTAAAGTTTTTGAACCGAACAGAGAACCGGTTAAACACTCAGGTTTACAGAGCGTTGACATCAAAACTCTGGATTTGCAGGGTATGCCAGTCAAGGTTCTTTCTGGAGCTTGATCACCACTAAAAAGTGAATCTGTGGCCAGACTATTGATATTAGGTTGCATAAATATTGCCAAAGGGTGTCCAATTGTTTGGCTGGGAAGGTCTTGAATGGGGTGTATATACCACCTAGGCTAAGATGCTTTGAGTGTTCCGGGCTCCGGGAAATTTGAGGAAAAGCTTTAAACCTCCCTGGCAGTGTGAATAATAAGTATTTTTAAATGTCAAAACGGTACATTTAAAAATCCTTATTTTAAATTTCCCGCCCTCCAGCCACACGCTCGCACTGCCCGGCCGGGGACAGAGATGTCGGCTAGCATCTGTGTAGTCTGGCGATGCCCGGCCGGCATCACCAGGGCAAGCAGATGCCGGGCATCACTGGAGGACACCACGGGAACGTGGGGACCAGGTAAGACTTGAAACTCCCTGGGGATTCCACCCCACACTTGGGATTACTACTAGGGAGGTTAGGGGACCTGGAGCAAGTCCTACAATTTGAAATTTTGGGAAGCCACTGAGCTTCCAGAAGTTTGCTGCTGAACCTTTAAATAGAGTGCCTGTGCTCTCTAAAGCTGCGTACACACGTTTAATAATTGTTGGTAATAATTGTTCACTATCCTTTCCAACGACAAAAGACTCCACGATGCCTGAATGAGCACTGTACATACCACACCTTCTGCTCTATGTAGAGGGGACGGGCAAAACGATGGAGCAACACCCATTACGCTTGTTCATTGTTTGTGGATCTGCCAGGATGGATCCATGAACTCGTCCGATATCAGCTCTGAGGCCATTATCGGACAAGAATCATCTGATGTAGCCTAAGTAGGGTCTAAGACCCGGACATGGACAGTGATTTCTCCTAACTTCTCCTTGGCCAGCTGCAGGATCCTTAAAACCAGCTTGGTCTGGTTTAGTCTTGGCAGTCTACCACACAGTTCCCTGGAGCCCATACCACACAAAGTGCCTTAGCCTGGGCGCTTCATTTGTTCCATCCAGGAACTTCCTAGCCAAGCAATGGGACACCTGTCACATTATCTAATTTTAATCTCATTGTGTAATGTGGAAAAGCCTAAATCCCCTGTGAGTATATGTCCTCCATCTTTATACTGCTACAGAAATTCCCTTTCATGTGTGTAAGATCTCCATAAAAAACAGGTATTCCTTTCTTAGACAGCTGTAACATGAACTGGGGTCCCAATGAGGGGAGGGGTGTTCCTCTACCTTTTGTTCTGGTGACAACTGTAACATTTTGGGTTTCCCAATGCTTTCTGTTTTTGGTGACACTGATCACCACAACAAATACAGAGCGTGATATTTACACTGGGTGGGTACAAAAACATAAAACAGAGTAAGGTATCTGTTCACAAGATGTCTGATATACTGAAACATTTGGGATATTTAAAAGTAGGAGAAAACAACAGAAATAGCATGCTGATAGACACTTTACCAAGCATACTCCATCCCTGTTATGCATTGTCCTGAGGCTGATTCAGAGCATTCAGTGAAGGCACATGCACCTGGAAATGCGAACCAAACAGAATGTCATCCCAAGCATTTCATGTAGCGCCCCTTCAGTGAGGTAGGGTTACTTTATGTGCTATAGGGTTATGTTTTGGGTTTCTGGATAATTCCAGAACTTGGTTCCCCAAAGGGGAGTTGTGATTGGATGCCTGTTGCTGCATAGGTGGTACCCATGTAGGCACAGGTAACAGCCAATGACTGCTGTGCTGCAGATATTTTCTGACCTATAAGCTGTCTTGGTGCCTTTTTGGGTGGGTGATTTTCAAGTGGTCAGATATTGGGAGCAAGAACCCTCCTGGAGCCATGGCATGCTGATAGAATGAGAGGTCAGGGCAGTTGGCCATGAAGACCCCAGCTGCTTGATTCTGGAAGCTACAAACCAAAGGGTTAAGGATAGGTACCTTAGGGAATTTGTGCCCCGGAGGTGTCAGTAATGCTTTTGACCAGCGCACTGTTACTAATTGTATTGAGTCTTGCAGGAATTGGACCGACCTTTGTGAATGTTTTGCTCCTCTTGGCCTCTGTGTGTTGGACTTTTATAATAAAATGACAGACTTTCTGAAGTCATCCCATCAGGAAGAACCGGAGTATCAACAATGCTATGTCTGCAAATGTGGAACGATTTACCTGACTAAAGATTTTTGTCATTGAAGCACAGCCGGGCTTGTAACACAACCTGGAGAAGGATATACCCTGCCGGTGACTGACAAGTCTGACAAGGTTCCAGGAATAATACCCGACTTTTAATAATAACCCTGGAAACAAGTCAACCCCAGCCCAAGCCAGGACAAGGAAGAAGCGGCACACTCATGGGGTCATCGTTCTATTCCTATTTAATGTACAGCGCTGCGTAATATGTTGCCGGTATAAAAATCCTGTTTATTAATAATAATAATAATAATAATAATAATAAAAAATTCCTCCTTCATGAAGGCCTGTCATCTCTCACCATGAAGGTGCAGCTAATGGGAGGAATTTACTCGTCAAACTAAAAGCTATACATGGGCTGGATACATGTAGATATAAAAGGAACTTGGCACGAGCAGAGCCAGGTTTAGGGAAGGGCAAACTGGGCAACTGCCAAATACAGGAGCTGCCACCTCTCCTGATTGTATGGAGCCACAAGTTGTCTGTCAGGCTCTAGAAGTATCACAGGGACTCTGCCCTCTCCTGTCGGCATTCAGGATTGGGAGGACTGACAGAGATTTGTAATGAAGTTGTCGGGCTGAGGAAGAACATTGCAGCCTGGACACACAGGAGAGGGGCGGGGAGTGACGAGCGGGAGGGGGAGGGAAACGAGCGGCGGCGGGCTGACTGGAAGGGAGATGATGAGGAGCGGTGTCACCATTCCTCTGGAGGTAGAAGGAAGGTGAGCGGCGGGAAGAAGAGCGGCTCTCTGTTGTGTCCTCCTCCCTGCTTTCTGCTTCTCTGGCTGGACACTTCCTGAGGGAGGATGGAGCATGCTTACCCCTCCTACAGCAGCCGGAGCCCGGTGTGGGATGAAGTGGTGGGTATGAGCATGGCTCGGGTCTATGGGGCAGTGTGCGGGCTGCATTCCCTTACACTTTGTTACATAAGTATCGTATCTCTGCCACACTGCTACATGGCTGCCGGGCTGGGAATGGTCAGAGCGCCGGGGCTGCACATACACAGGACGGATGGGATACCAAACTACATGTGTGTGTGATAACGTGTGTAATGTGTGGTGTGCATGATGTGTGTACCACTGGACTGTGTGTGTAATTTGTATGTGACAACGTGTGTGTGTTTTTGCCAGTAGTTTTTGGGTCAGGACAGGACCAGTCTTGGCATACAAGGCACCCCTGGCAAATATCAGTGTGTGGCACCCTCCCTGACTGCAGAGACCCCAGGCACTAGGCTCCATATGGGGCCACTCCTAACTCCCAATGTCAATATAAATGCTCCTCATTATGATGTGCCCTTCTTTCTGGAGTTTTTTGTCCCAAAAAATGTCTATGGAGAATACAGGCGAGATGAGCCATAATAATAATTTATAATGGCTGTTGCAGATTAGGGATGGAGTATAGGCACTGGCAGGTAAAGCAGGGGGGGGGGCTGTGGTTCTCATCTGTGAAGGAGCCGGTGTCCCCATTAATTTGGGGTTACTATTTTTGAAGACCAAGCTGTTTTAATCTTTAAATATGACGTATTTACTAACTCATAAGAGATGACTTGAAATATGAAAATGATATGAATTGATGTGGACGTTGAGAATAATGTTACACTTGATTGTCCGTCATTCTCAGGGATGTGTTTCAGTCAGCCAGAGCTATGGCATAACTGACTGTCCCTTGACACGGCTCTATGGAGGGGCGATACACAGGTTTTACTTGAATTTTCTACCTATGTGGAATATTTGACTATTATGAATTTAGGGGAAACAATAACCAATATGGCCAGGCTTCTCTAACATTTATTTTCTTTAAACAGGAAAACAAATCTAGCACATTACACCTAGCTGAGGCCACACTTACCTAAAGAATGTGCTATATACAAGATTGTTGGCCATTTCATAGGCAGTGTTTGGGAAATATATTTAAGGCTTCCCCATTTTCTACACTATAATATGTCTATGGGCCCTATCGTGGAGAAATGTGGTGAAATAGAGATGATCTCTCTGGGTACGTGGCTTGAGCTTTGAGTGATCTAGTACAGAGCATAATGGGAATGGACTTCTCAAGCGTGTATATTATTGATTTGATGTTCGGAGTATTACACGGTCACTACTCATCTCAAAACGGTGACAAAAAAACAAACATTTCTAATGCTCCAATAATGCTAGCCTCCTAATGCAGTTGCCTGACTTACTTATAGATTCTCTTGAGTATAACTATACTGAAAACATTATATTTAGATTTGGATAGAATGGAGAAAGGTTAGAACCTCTTTAATATTTCACCACTATCCAGTGCTCTAATAGAGAGATTTCCCCTTTATGTTCTGGGGACAAGCTTTTAGCAGCTAGGATGTGAGGATAAACCTGCAACAGGGACAATACGAAGCTAATTGTGCTTCTAGTATTCCCCAAGTGAGCTAAAAATTATCTTCTCCCTGTATTGCTGTTAGAAATGTCCCTCTTTAATTCCTGTCCTGTGGACAACCTTATGATCAGACAGGAAGTTAGCGACTTCCAACATTGAAAAGAAGCATTGAAATCATTCCTCTTTTTATGGAAAGCTTAAAAGAAGGTATTTGATGCCATTTAGGCTGGGTATAATGGTGGTTTCTTTTTTCTTCCTTTTTTATTTTTTTTGTTAAGCACCCACAAAAAACAACTGAATAGAAGGCAGCCCAATGCCACAGCCTCACCATGATTCTTTTGTTTTGTTTTTTCGATTGAATGCTTATAGTCTGTATAAGGACCAAGCTACACTGGCAATGTATTCATTGCCAGCAACATGAGTAAAGCTTGTTATGCTTGGATCATTTCATCCCTTCATTTAAGATCCATGTGCTGATGATGAGATAAGTGGATACATCTCTCAGTATGGAAAGATAAGCGAAATAGGGAGTTTGCTATTGACAACTTCTTATCTAGTTCTTTGGCTATCATGCTAAACCAATGGCTTCCATAGTGTTAGTTACCAGCCTTTAACAAATATGCAGATCATGATTTCAGACTTTACTTTTCCAACCTTTGTGATATTTTGGTTTTTCTCTCGTCAAATACTTAGGATCAGACCGTTAACTAGAATTTTCAGTGTGAACTATCTACCCTCATATTTGTCTGGTTCCTGTTACCATAGACCATGCAACCCTTGTCTTAATATTGCCTGCGATTAATGATGAGATCAGCTGGTAAGTGCCAGTGAACTGTGGTGCAAGGGGAAGGATCAGGTTTAGCCTCAAATAATTGTGGCATTGTGTGATGTTGCAATTCTATAGTTTGTATTATAGCAGCTCATTGTTATAGCAGCCAGTCCTGGTTGTGTAATGCCAGAATTTCTTACAAATGGTTGTTCTTTTTCTGCCTATACATTTTCCATGATTTTATAATCTCATTTTAGTGTTTCTGTGTTAGATCCTGATACAGTTTAACTTAGTGGTTGCTAGGTGTTTAGTGTTGGGTTGTATTGCAATTTTCTGCATTATATTCATTATTTTGCTGATCACTGTGCAAAAGATATACCAAACAAAATGGTTTTCATCAATCAGCTTCACTAAAGTGCATTTAGTATGGAAACTCACTTTTGTGTTTTTGTCTGATGCATTTCATTGACATTAACAGGCATACTTTAAAACATGTGCCAACACCTAACGTGGCATTATATAATGCATTCTAATAAATACTGCATAACGTGTTTAAATGCATGTTGATGAGTAGATTCATAAGTTTCTATTTATTTAGAATGAAAAAGTGTATTTGCTGTGGGATGCTGGGTTAAAGCCTAGGACACAACAAAGCAGCGGTCTCCAACCTCTCGGACCTCACGGACCACTAAATTCATAATGTTAAATTCAGCGGCGTGTAGTAGAAGCGAGTGCGCATGCGCCAGATCAGGACCTCATTGGGGGGCGCACCGGCCAGAGCCGTGGATCATCAGTTGGCTACCACTGCAATAAAGCACTCTCCATGTGTAGAAGTACATCTAGTAAAAGTCTATCAGGAGTTTTTTGGATTGAGGACCTTAATATTGATGTTGTCACTTTACCAACTTGTTGTAAATCTTTTAGCAGCTGGGCCTTGCTTCCCTGTCCTCTGTGCCAAGGATGAAAAATAAAACAATATGTATGTCCCTTTAAACTGTATAGTGAGCCATGAGAGTATGTGGTGGGCTACTTTTTTACAGAGGTCTTCCAAGTGTATCTCCACCTACATTAGAAAGGACCCCCTAGGCTGAACTGCTGTGTCCAGGAGATGCTACAAGTAGCTTCTGCCTGCAATAGCCGCATAGAGAATGAAACATCATGCTGGAGAGAAATCAACTAAAAGAGATGTATAGGAGTCAAGACAAATGTTTAAGTCTAAAAAGTGAAAGCCTGAATGGGCAGATTTCTGTAGAATGACTGCAGGTTAAGAAAATAGAAATCTGCATTTTATAGGCATGCACAATGAAAAAGTACATACTATCTATTCTCCATTGTCAGTAATTAGTAAAATAATTTATCCATGGAGTTCTATAAACATATCTAAAACAAATATGATGGTAAATTAGCCTGGTATTTGGCTTCAAATGGAAAACAAGTAGGACTCAGACTACATTGTCTCAACCTTTTATTTTATGTTTTTTTTTTTTTTTTCTTTTTTAAACTTCTTCATCCTGTAAGGCTATCTATTATTTTCCTATATTTCTGAGCCTTTTCCCAGTTTTCTCAAAACGTTTGCTTTGACGGGTCAAGATAACAGTATTCAGTTGCAGGAATTTTTCTTTGACATGTCTTTGATATTCAGTACTAGTTTTGCTGTGTGCTGACTTTAAAAACGGTTTCAACAACAATTTAACATCCAATTATCCCATTGCTGTTGCAAAGAGTTTGAGATTTTATTGTAATACATTACACCCTGTCTGTTTACAGTGAAATCACAAGAGGGTCTCAAGACTGTAATAATCTCCATGTGATTTCAGCATTTGGCAGGATTTAGTGCTCTTATAACTATAAAGGTTATGTTCCTTAAAAGAAAATTACAACATTTTGACAATTGTGATCCTTAAATGAAACTTTTATTTATAAATTGCAATGGTTGACACCAGGGTTTTAAAGTGCAAAAACCTTGTAACCACTGGATAAGCATCAGCAATTATCCAAACGTTCCCTTGATATATACTTGTTTACTAGTGGGAGCATTTACAACTGAACTGCAGCAACACTAAAAAAATGAACAGCCAATAAAAAAATTAATTAAATAGGATACTTTTAGCAGTACTTACATTCAAATTTTAGCTGCCCCCCCTCCCCCAGCTCTTGTTTGCCGTGTGATAGCCTGAATCGTTTAGTTCACTTCCATTGAGTCCAATGGAAATTGAAATTAAAACCTGTGTGGTTTACAGCTGATGTTAAAAAAAGCCATAAGGAACAAGAAAAGGGCATTTCAAAAATATAAAAATGAAGGATCACCTTCATCATTTGAAACCTATAAAGAATATAACAAAAGATGTAAAAAAGAGATAAAATGTGCAAAACTTCAAAATGAAAGACTGATTGCAAAGGAAAGTAAGGCAAACCCCCCAAAATTTTTCAAATATATTATTAGCAAAAAGTTCTGATGTGAGCATGTAGGCCCCTTAAAGGGTGTCGCTAGGTTGGTAACTGGGGATAAAGACAAGGCATATTTACTTAGCTCTATGTACATGAAGGAAAATGGCAGAGCTCAAGTCCAAATTCATAATAGCAATGTCATTGCCTTTAATGAGTCACAATGGCTCAGAATTGATATGATTGAGAAACAGCTCGGGAAAACTAAGGTTGACAAAGCACCAGGACCTGATGGATTACATCCACATGTCCCCAAAGAGCTGAGCTCAGTTATTTCAAAGCCATTATTTCTAAAAAAAAAAAAAAAAAAGGGAGCAAAGTCATTACCAGGTAACTACAGACCCGTTAGTTTAACGTCCATAGTTGGAAAGGTCTTAGAGAGTTTAATAAAGAGCAACATAGATGAGTTTCTGCTAGAAAATAATATTATAAGTGATAGTCAGCATGGCTTCAAGAAAGACAGAAGTTGTCAAACAAATTTACTCTCTTTTTATGAGGAACTAAGTGGCATATTATATTTAATATAGATAAATGTAAAGTTATGCACTTGGGGGCTAACAACATGACTGCTTCATACTGTCTAGGGGGAATATATTTGGGGGAGTCAGAAATGGAAAAGGATCTGGGGGTTCTGGTAGATCATAGACCTAATAACAGCATGCAATGCCAAGCTGCAATATCTAAAGCCAGCAAAGTACTTTCTTGTATTAAAAGAGGAATAGACTGCAGAGATGGAGACATAATCCTGCCCCTGTACAATGCATTGGTCAGACCACATCTGGAATATGCAGTCCAGTTTTGGGCACCAGTTCATAAAAAGGACATTGTGGAATTGGAGAGATTACAGAGAAGGGGAATTAAACTAATAAAAGGAATGGAGGAGCTCAGCTATGAGGGGAGATTAGCTGAACTGAATCTATTCTCCCTTGAGAAGAGACATTAAGGGGGATATGATCACCCTATATAAATGGTCCATATAGAGAACCCTCTTCCTAATTATTCACTTTGAGATCATTACAAAGAACAAGGGGGCACTCTGGGTCTGGAGGAAAAGAAGTTTAGGCTCCGGATAAGGAAGGGATTCTTCACTGTAAGGTCTGTGAAAATGTGGAATCGGCTCCCTCAGGAAGTTGTTTCAGCAACTAATATAGATTGCTTTAAGAAAAAGCTGGATGTTTTTCTAGAAGCACAGAATATACCTGGGTATTAAGGCTTTAAAGTAAAAATAACAGTGACTGTTGATCCAGGGAACATCCGATTGCCTCATGGAATCGGGAAGGAATTTTTTTTAAAGTTGTACCAGGGTTTTTTTTTGCCTTCCTCTGAGCCAACTATGTCTTATAGGGTTTTATATCTTGGAAATGTTTATTTCCCTAGTAGTTAAACTTGATGGACTTATGTCTTTTTTTCAACCCAACCTACTATGTAACAAATAATTTTTAGTACTGTAATTGTATCTTTTGAAAACAGTATAGGCTTAACACCTTCAGGCTTCATCGGCATCTGCAGTACAATCTTCAGGATCAATTCCTATTTTGTCAGTAAACCCTTCATGTGATCACTTTGTTATAATGCCTCCATGATCACATCATTGCAAACCATTGTTATTGGACCCAATTATTAATTCAGGATCTTGGTTGTTAGTGGCAGCATGATTTTAGAGCAGTATAACATGTTTTATTTTACAGGGTTATTTTGTTTCATTTAATTTATTGTGGTGACAGGATTGTTTTATAAATACTTTTTAAACCCAAAACAAAAAATTGTCATGTGGTGGCTGCATTAATGTTTTTTCCTTTAGTTTAACCTGGCGATTCTGCCAGTATCCAACTTCTTGTCCTTGGTTGACAACATCATTCAAAATACTTAATTTTCATATTTGGACTATAGAACAGATGCCCTTTTTCACAAAAAATGTGGGGGGTAGTCAGTAGTGCAAAAAGATAAGTGGGAATAGTAACAGTTGATAGGAGAGCAGCACAGGAAGTTATCAGCTGGGAGCAGCTGAGAGTTCATCACAGGTTGAACAGACAGGAAATATGACTTTCAATGCTATATTTTTGGAGCCAATATGTACAGTCATTATATATAAACGGCATGTGTGTTGGTGTGAATTTTATGACACCAAATATTGACATTCAGTCCTGTTGTCAGATTTCAGCTGTTTTGCTTGGCCAATTTGTATTACCTTATTACCTGGTGAGGCCTTTCCACCCTGATGAATTCATACACAGTCCCTTTTTGTATGTAACATTCGTAGTGTTTATGTAGCCAACCCAAAGGTACAAATGCAGGCTGAGTTAGTAGCCACGTTATTACATTTTAGACTGGTGATCGTTGTCAGTGCTGTATTTTAACCTGTGTAAACTTGTTATAGTGGAAAAATGTAATCTTAAGTGTTTTGTAGTTGAATTACTTAGTCTGAACTTGTAGAGCAATTTAATTATGTCTAATCCTTAATGTTTCCTAGTTGCTACATTTTCCAGTAAATCTGCTGTGAGGGAAACATCCCTATACAAGTTTTCTTAGCGCCCAAAACAAGTGTGCATTTATTAGTGGAAAATCTCATGATGCAAGGATTTTCCTGTCCTACCGTCAGATTATTCTGTGGATGTAAGAAGTCATAATACAGAAGACAAATCTGTGCTGGAGTCAGCACTCTTGTGTGGTAATGGTTTATTAATCATGTTAGGAGATTGTTTTACAGAAACATAACAAACCTAATCCTGTCACCTCCAGGCTGACAACTCCTGTAGTCAGTAGGGAAGAATGACAGCCGGAGCCTATGGCACAACATATTTATGGATCCAAACGCAAGCAACATGTCACTAAACATGACACAGGGAACACTTACTCAAGATAGCCCGTTTACTCAAACAGAACAACGACCCCAGGTTGGACAGTTTCCATACATGTAAGATGGTGGTAATAGTACCTTGTAAAATAGTAAAGAGAGTCTCCTACAGACCTCTATTTTTTATTTATATATATATATATATATAAATCTGTTTACACTCGGATGAAGACAAATGTGGTGATCCATCGGGATTTTAGTTTTTCATGTGGGGGATCCTAGTGCAAGCTATGACTAACAATTTGAGTTGTGCCTGTGGCTTTCATTGTTCTCTGATGGTGGAGAAAGCAAAAGGAAGGAAGTGATATGCTATTCGGAAGGGGAGCATTGAAGAAGCCAGGCATGGACAAAGCATAGGTTCAGTTCAAAGTATATATCTATGTTTAAATAATGTATAGGTTTCTGCTTGCACATCATTTCCTACTATTTTCCACCCTTACAAATAATAAAAAAACACCACCTAAAACGTTAAAGAAAACACCTTAAAAGAAAATACTAAACCAGAGACCTTGGTTTTCAGTCTCTTATAGTCAGTCACAAGTCACATCGCTGAGGCTTACTATACTGGCTCCATGGAGAGGAAAGTACCCTCAATCACCGTACTGCAGGAAAGCATTCTCCTGGGAGGTCTACTCTTGCTCAGCTTTCCTAGCAGGCAACCATCACAGTAACTAGCGTCTGCAGGAAGCGTATGGTTTTGAGAATGGTTTTTATTTTTTTAAATAGAGCAGGTTTTCTTGTAAGGGCTGTTATAAGTACTGCTGAATTTCCCAACTTTCAGAAGTGTTTTGAGTTAATTTGGAAAAAGTTAGTGATGCAGCACAAAAGAAGCTAAAGGATGTCCATATTATACTAGACATATGGAGGTTTCTAGAATCTAAACCTAAAAAGGCATTGTGAAAGACAAGGCCAGCATTTCCTGTAGCCTGTCTGCAGTGGATTTATTTTCCTATTCCTGACATTTGGTGCCATATTGGTAGAGGCAGGGCTTGCCTCCTCATGTTGGAGCCTCCAGCAAAGAGAACAGTGAGCACAGCAGGGATACCTATAAATGAGGCCACTAGTCAGAGGCACGGTGCCCCAATCTTACACAGAAGTGCCTAGCAACACTTTCATGGCAGGAACTGCATAGATTTATTGATTCATGAATCTGAAACAAAAGGAACATTTATTTTATATATTTCTTATTGATGCTATTACATAGCAAATCTGTAAACAGTGGCCCCTTGGTGTTAATAAGAAGTACAATAGATCCCCGACTAACATTCCTTCCAAAAGTTATCTGTCTTTAACCGAGACCCAAAACGTAATTGTGTATTGCTTTAAAGATAATTATTTAGGAGAAAGAAAATCCGGTCTGCAGACTTGCTTTTTGATGGTGAAAGAAAGCAAGGGTTACTGTTATGGAAGTTGGTGAAGTGAGACATGGCATTCCTAAGGGATTCCAAAGTTTAATATCTGTTAAAAATTAATAGTTCCACTAAAGGTATGTTTTGGAGGTTTTACTGCCAAAGTGGTATGTTCATTTCAAATGTTCTTAACATTCCTAAATGTTCTTTCTTATGAGACAGTACTCCCAAAGGTCTGTCAAAAAATAAAGTGGAGAAACAAATTGTTTATTAGAAACCTTTAGAAATATATTAATAATATTTTTAAAGTGGGAATAGGGTTTGTTCCCTGGTGACCAGGCTTCTAAAAGTGTGTAATAAAAGTACAGTAATACCTCTAAAATGGTGATAAAAAACACTATTAGCTTGAATGGAGTAACAGTTCTCCAACATTTAACATGGCTAACAGGATGTGTAAGCTATGATGTTCTCCAGTTTTGAAGTGGAAAACACTACCTAGTCATTTATAAAGCGATAATCTGGCTAAATCACACTTTTTTTTATAAATATGTGAACGGAACATGCAGCAATGATTATTAAATAAGTGGCAATCAGGCTCCAATGTTGCAATCCTTTTAGCTGGTACTATACAAAATGTTTCAGGCAAGGTTTTGATAGATATAGGAAAGCAGGAAATTTGATGATGTATTTGCATGAATTGGAAGATAAAGGAAGAGGGACTTTCACAATCTGGAATAATATTTCACAAGTGGGATGAGAGCTTCCTGCTTAGAAATGTAGTACTAAACGTAAGCCTTTGCCTGAGGTGGTATGTAAACTTTAGAAGAAAAGTTTTCTGATCATTGTTTTTGACACATAGGGCATTTTTTGCACCTGTTCTGTGCATCTTTTTTAACAGGTAAATCTTGCAATAAGGAAATTACATTTGTTTTTGTTTTTTATCTTAGTATATAGAGATGTATATTTTGGCATTAATCATGACTGCAGCCTTTACACGCTACAAAAATAAATATGCAGTATGCTGCTTTATTGATGTGCATATAACCATATTCCCCTCAATCTTGTTATTGATAAAGGATTATAACGATCAGTATGTGGGGGTAAATCTTTTTTGGTGGCATCAGTGACACAATTATAAATAAAATCTGTTATATATGTGTAATAATTGTACAGTTTGAGGTTTGAAATTCAGGAATTTATTACTGAGTTCCCTCTTTGGAGATTGACAAGTGTCAAACAACTGAAAGTAAGGAAAATTTCACTGGGGGTAGAGCGTGTAATCCTACCCTGCCTACATTACAAAAAAATTAAGGATTTAGATCTTTGGATTTTGATTTTTAATCAAACCTAATGTGAAAAATACTTTTATCTGGCACTGTAAACAAAAGTACCTCCAACTGATTTCCGTGAGAGACCGCATTAAGCTCTCCTTTTTAATAAAAGGGATTTGGATGGTTCAATCAATTCTAAATAAATACAAAGTTGCAGACACTTTTTATGTATGCTTTGGTCCTGGCCCTTATTTGTCTCCTTTTTGAGCTCTGTGATTGCAGCAGGGTTCACAGAAAGAGATGATAGAATTCCTCAGTTATTACAGAGCCTGAAAGTGTTCAGGTGATGTAGAAAAGTGTATCTGCTATCTATGTATTCTAGATTCCATCTGTTTTTGTAAAATGTATGATATGTATAGAATACGATAAGGTCTAGTACACAAAAGCAGACCTCCTGCCAGTTGTGCACCTGACTAACTGGTCTGAAATTGGTAAAATGTTGCCAATTCTGAGGTGGGGATGGGGTGAACATCTGGTGGGAGCTCCACATTAATCATAGAATTGATCCAGCAATGGTACAGCCTACCAGTAAACCTTTATGCTGTTATTCTAGGTTTACCAACACATCCAAAAACCTGATAAAACAATCTTATACAGTCAACCAGCTGTTGCATTAATTTCAGATTCACTTAAAATGCAATCCTTTTATTGAATAGAAAGTTGGAATTGTCCCTTGTGTGCTAAGTAGCATTTTCACCCTGGGTGCTTTGATATGAACCCGTTTGGGTAAGGTGGGATTAATAACTGGTCCCCTTCATCTCCCTAGCTTCATTAGTGCTAAATTGGGCCACCGATCAATGGTGTAGCTTATGAGGTGGTGAAAGCTGACACATGACCCATTTTACCCCAGATGACTGTGAACAGAAGGACATTTAAGCTATCCAGGTTGTTAAAGGAAAGCTGTAAAAAGAGGAAGTAAATGCAACCTTTACTGATCGCCTTACAATACATGTAGCCCGGCTATCTCTCTCTAGCATTTGTAGAAGGAAAGTGTAAATTTGAGGGGAAGATACATTTTAGAAATGTATGTATATACTGAGCAGTGCAGTTGTTTTCCTGAGCATCCATGAGGGGGCAGCACAGAGCACTGTTAGACTGGTTGTACACAGAATGTATAAGTGATGTGTTCTATTTCTGATAAGTCCTGGATCTCTGGAGTGTCATGAAGTGTCGTGTGTGTGTGTGACTGATCACCCCGGCTGTGGTATGATTACAAAGTGCAATGCTTGGCAGTGGCTCCTGCAAATCTATTCCAGAGATAAATTTATTGGCATACTGGGCTATCATTATTGTTACTATTATGATACAACACACTCATTTGTGGGGTCTAAGCTGCATATTTACCTACCAGCATAAAACAGAAACTAGCTTCCTCAAGAAGGCTGACTTTATCCAAAACACTGTGTATTCTTTAGGTTGGGGATGGTTCTCATTGATTCCTGCTTTGGGATGTTATTACCAGACAAGGAATAGGGAGACCCTCCAGCATAATGCTGACTGGGGTTCTAACCCTATGCTGTATTTCTGTGTTTTTTTTTTTTTTTTTTTGATACCCCTAAGGAAAGGAAGTAAGAATAATTCTCTGGGGGTGGGGTTGGGTTGGGGGGGTGACATACAGCAGATGAGAGCTGACAAATGGGTGTATTCCATGCTGCACAAGGCAAGCATTGTGTGCCTTGTGTATGGTGCTTAGACATCCCACAATATTAGAGATGGGTTGCAATATTGAAAAATAGTATAGAGACCTCTGATGGGTCGGGATATTGGAGTATAGTATAGAGACCTCGGATGGGTCGGGATATCGATATCGATGGATCGGTATATCGGAGCATAGTATAGAGACCTCGGATGGATCGGTATATCAGAGGATAGTATAGGGACCTCGGATAAGTTGGGATATCGGAGTATAGTATAGAGACCTCTGATAGGTCGGGATATTGGAGGATAGTATAGAGACCTTGGATAAGTCGGGATATGGGAGGATAGTATATAGACCTGGGATACGTCGGGATATGGGAGGATATTATAGAGACCTCGGATAAGTCGGGATATGGGAGGATAGTATGGAGACCTCAGATAAGTCGGGATATGGAAGGATAGTATATAGACCTGGGATACGTCGGGATATGGGAGGATATTATAGAGACCTCGGATAAGTCGGGATATGGGAGGATAGTATGGAGACCTCGGATAAGTCGGGATATGGGAGGATAGTATATAGAGCTGGGATACGTCGGGATATGGGAGGATAAGGATAGTATGGAGACCTCGGATAAGTCGGGATATGGGAGGATAGTATATAGAGCTGGGATACGTCGGGATATGGGAGGATAGTATGGAGACCTCAGAGAAGTCGGAATATGGGAGGATAGTATGGAGACCTCGGACAAGTCGGGATATGGGAGGATAGTATAGAGACCTCGTATAAATCGGGATATGGGAGGATAGTATGGAGTCCTCGGATAAGTTGGGATATGGGAGGATAGTATGGAGACCTCGGATAAGTCGGGATATGGGAGGACAGTAAAGAGACCTCGGATAAGTCGGGATATGGGAGGATAGTATAGAGACCTCGGACAAGTCTGGATATGGGAGGATAGTATGGAGACCTCGGACAAGTCGGGATATGGGAGGATAGTATGGAGAACTCGGACAAGTCGGGATATGGGAGGACAGTATAGAGACCTCTGATAATTCGGGATATGGGAGGACAGTATAGAGACCTCTGATAATTCGGGATATGGGAGGACAGTATAGAGACCTCGGATAAATCGGGATATGGGAGGATAGTATAGAGACCTTGGATAAATCGGGATATGGGAGGACAGTAATAGAGACCTCGGATAAATCGGGATATGGGAGGATAGTATGGAGACCTCGGACAAGTCGGGATATGGGAGGATAGTATGGAGACCTCGGATAAGTTGGGATATGGGAGGACAGTAATAGAGACCTCGGATAAATCGGGATATGGGAGGACAGTAAAGAGACCTCGGATAATTCGGGATATGGGAGGACAGTATAGAGACCTCGGATAAATCGGGATATGGGAGGATAGTATAGAGAGTTGTAGATGTATAAAATATGTGGCTTTGTGTTGTCAGGTTACATGTTGTGCCGTGGTGATGGTAGGGTGTGAGTGGGGGTGGTGCCTGGTGTCGGTATGACACACGGTGTGTATGTGTAGCCGCTGCTCGGGCTATTTATAGAAGGCTCTATTGACTTTGGAGATGCTGTGTGTAGTGTCTCGGCTATGGGAGGTCCGGGGGAGGCACCAGGGAGGAATGGGATGCGGCGGGACGTTGGATGGTACACGGGGGACTGAGTGGAGGAAATCGGGGAGGACTGGGCGGGGCGGCAGAGTGTGTGGGCGGCTGGCATTGGGGTCGCTGGAGACGGGAAGCAGCTCGGTATGATAGTAGCCGGGGGCGGGGTGTTGGAGGGAGGGGGAGGTGCTAGGTGGTCGCACTGATGGCATAGACAGAGAGGGGGCGTGACAGAGGCGGTGTTTCGGTGGTCTCACTAATGGTATAGACGGGAGGCAGGGCGGTGGTGTCGCTGGACGGAGGGGGCGGTGTTGGGTAGTCGGGTGCGATAGTTCGGGAAGGGGGCGGGTGTCGGTGGAACATGGCGGCCAGGCGCGCCACTGTGCCCGGCACAACCACTCTGCCCCTGGCCGGTCGGAGAGCATACGTTGGCAGCCCGGTTGACTCGGATTGGTTTGTGTTTCCCCGGCAGGACTGTGACAAGATGTCCGGAAGCGGCATGATGAGAGACCCCCCAGCCGGGTCGAATTCGGGGACGGCTGCAGGAGAGGAGTCGTCTGACAGCGAGGGGGAACATGAGGGGCCCCAGAAACTGATCAGGAAAGTGTCCACCTCCGGCCAGATCCGCAGCAAGGTAAGAGAGACCCCCAATGTCAGCACACAGCCCTGACAGCTGCCCTGTGTACCCTGCTGACCATAACATGTACATAACATGTCACCCTGCCCATGTCACACACCTACACATGTGCAAATATTCAGCACAGGGCTGCTGCTCTATTCTCTCCTACATTCATGTTACCCATCACACAGACATGTGGACTAAGCTTTACTGTGTCTTCATACATGTGTTATATGTGTAAGTGTGCCCTGAGCTGTGCTATTGTATTGCCATATATATATGTGTGTGTATTGCATGTCACCTGGGTATATCCTGTGTGTACTCGGTGTGTTGGTTTACATGATTATATGGTGCCAGTGTGTACTCTGCACACACAGTAAGTCATGACATTCTATGATATGATTACTTTCCATGACATGGAAAATGTCATCCTAACGCCATTCTGTTTAGTTGTGATTCCTGTTTTTTATATGTGTGTGCCTCTTGTAGTAGGCGCGTCTCATGGTGCATTGTACAATGTATGTGTAGAAGATGCGCTCTCCTCCGTGTGTTCCAGCAATACACAGATATGGAAACTTTACAGTAGTTTTATGTTATCAATGTCTTGTGTGGTCACACAAAGCTGTCCCTGAGTTCTGTCATTTCTGCACATTCCCTTCCATTCGCTTCTCTAGCATTCTCCCTCTTATATGTCTAGTTTAGGTGAGGATTTAAAGGATAATAGCTTGTCATTTTTACTCTTTCCAGCTGAAATTTCCTTCATTTTCCTGTCCCATGGATTTAAGTTTGGAATGAACAAAAAATAAAGGAGAACTCCTCTGTGCAGCACAGATGGCAATATAGTATTAACTACTGCCAGGCTTTAGGTATCTGAGATAAGCTGTGTGGAGACAGAATTTATTCTTTTGTTAAAGAGACAGGATTTTTTTATTGAAATTAACTGCTATATTATGAATCAAAATGGTTACCATTTTTTTTATAATACATTTTTTTTGAATTTTTCATAATAAACAAAAACTAACAAAAACAGAGAATAGAAAATTACAAAACCAGCAGTATACAAAATATTAATGAAAACATAAAAATACAAAGACAAATAATATAAACTAGGACTAACACAAAAAAGAGAAGAAATAAACACAAGAACAACAAAATAAAAATGTTCTCGAAGCTTACAGTGTAATTGGGAAAAAAACAATCGTATATCATAATTTAAAAAGCCTACAGTCTATTCCAGGAGAGGAGTGATGCTCTAACCATGGTGTCCACACCTTGTAGTATTTATGCATAGAATCGTTAGCCAAGGCAGACATTTTCTCTAGAACCATTGTATCTGATACTCTAGACATTACTGCCTGAAAACTGAGAGAGGGTTTCCGCCAAGCCGCCGCTATCACCTGACGTGTGGCCAATAAGATAAAAGAAATCAGTTTGTGCTTACTATTTGAAAAAGTAGGGTCCAGTTTATGAAGCAAAGCAGTCCAAGGGTCCCTCCTAATATTCACATGCAGAACTGATCGTATATAGTTGAAAACCCGTATCCAGAGTTTTTTGACCACCGGGCAATCCCACCAAATATGGTGGAGAGTACCAAGGACATTACATCCTCTGAAACAATGTGGGTTACTCCCAGCAGCAAATTTGACAATTCTAACTGGTGTTAAATACCACCGAAAAAGCACTTTATACGCATTTTCCTGCATTATTACATTAGGAGAGCAACTAGCATTAGCCCTCCATATCTCCTGCCATACTTCCAATTCAGCGCCCAGGTCTGTTTCCCATCTGATTACATAGGGAAGATGATGGGTGTCCATATTTATCAATAGGTCGTAGATCAGAGACACTAGGCCAGCAGAGCCAGATCCACGGTAACAACGAGATTCAAAACCCGTAAGCTTGAGCGGAGAATCTGTCACAATTTTTAAGGAGATCAGATAAATAATGTCTTATTTGTATATATCTAAATATCTCCCTTGAGGGCATTGCCCAATGCTCCTGCAAATACGCAAAGGACTTATCCCAGCAGCGAGAACAAGTCATAGGCGTATGGGACAGGCTTTTTTAAATTTTTTAAAGGGGACATGTCATGATAGAACTGTATTATTATTACTACTACCACACAGTATTTATATAGAGCCAACATATTATGCAGCTCTGCACAAAGTCCATAGTCATGTCACTAGCTGTCTTTCAAAGGGGCTCACAATCTAATGTCCCTACCATAGTCATATGTTAATGTATTTATGTATGTTAATCTCTAATGCAGTCTAAGGCCAGTTTTGGGGTAAGTCAATAAACCTAACTGCATGTTTTAGCAATGTGGGAGGAAACCCACACAAAAATGGAGAGAACCTGCAAACTCCATGCAGATAGCGCCCTGGCTGACATTCTAACCTAGCGCTGCACAGGCCAGAGTGCTAACCTCTGAGCCACGTGCTGCCCTGTGTTCCCGTATGTATGTGCTTCCATCGCCCGTCTGTTGTTAAAGTTCTGTTGCTCTCTTTGTCACCATTACTTGGCCTCTTTGTGTGTCGCTGATCTGGAGCAGGTTTGTGGATACAGCTGGAGTTCTGTATACCTGTTTCAGCTCAGTGACCCATTAGGTAGTGCAGAGAGGATGAGGATGATTTACTAGCGGTGTCTATCTTCATGAAATACTGCCAGGCAGTGTCAGGCGTCCCAGTTTGTCTTCCTAAAACTGTTTCTTAGATTATGAGTAGAGGTTGTTCAGCTGACTTTGCCGTTAGATTCTTGTGCCTTTGGGACATTAGGTTATTTTTCTGTATATTGTATTATATTGTATTTGCTGTGTAAATGTTTATTTAAATCTGTATACCCCTGCAGCATTCTTTGGAATTAGACACTTTATGAAGCGTCCCCACCAACAGCAGTCTTATAGTCCTGTAGATTGCCATGTGCGTGTCATTTAGTTGTAGTGGTAGTGTAAGGGTATGCTGCTAACATCTTGGTGCCAAATACCACACAACGTCCTCAAAACTCTTGTGGAGTGAATGCCACGACCAGTCAGAGCAGTGGCAGCATACGGGAGATGTACGCAATGTTTGGCAGGTGGTTTTATTGTTTTGGCTGATTAGTGTAAATAGCCAGTAACTGTAGTTTCATAAAAATTATTATCTTTTCAATGAGAACTTGTTTAAAGTATAATAAAACAAACTATATGCATTCTTTCTGCCATTCAACCATATCTCCCCTATGTTTTATACTTTTAAAGACCCTGCAGAAAAATACACATTCATTTTCCAGAATTGTACTCTGCCCCATCGTGGCCTGGCAGAATGTAGTTTTTTGTGGACCGTCTGAGCCCTCCTCAGTGTTTTTTTGCTAAACTACTCAATTACTCCCAGGTCTATCTATCATAAACCTCAAGCCTTTTGTAGTTCGTACTAAGAACTAGGAGAAGTAGCATCTTTGAGATATCACAGAAAGTGTACCTAGAGCACAGGCCAGCCCAGAATTTCTGACAAGAAGAGTTTTTTACCCACTTGTTTGACGGACACAACAAAATACTTGGTATATTTACAGGTTTTATTTCCTAATAAAATGGAAACTATGTCTTGACCCCCCACCCCACCCCACCCCACCTCTCATGGGTGCCTTTGTGGCAAAAGCTGATGATCCAGCAGTGATGGATGCCCTAATTAGAGCGCTATCCCTGCTTATCACTTCCCACAATTACAACTTACATGTTTGTGGTGTCCATCATCCAAAGTTTGCAATTGTTAAGGTATGCGCATTTGCTTTGTAGCACCTGCTATGGGAAACTCAGAGAATGGAGAGTAAATAATAAAAAAAAAATGTCACTGAGCTTTGTGGGAGGTTAAGTTTGTGTAATAATTTTTTCCCTTTCCTTTTTGAAAAAAAAACAAAAAAAAAAAAAAAACATTTTCACTTTGACGATCGAGTGCATGATTTCAGATCTTTCGATCATGACGAGGTAGATGTATTGATGTGCTCTTTACTCCACTTTCTGCTCTAAACCCAAATTTCTTTAGTTGTAAAGTTCAGGTCTTGGCGCATTTTTGCCCCCTGCCTTCTGCTTTACTGCATCAAGGAAATCCCCAGAAACCTCAGTCAGTTTTACTGACTACTATCAGAGCAGCAGACCCAATTGTGCCAGGAGCTGATCTTTGCAGAATGAAGACAGAGGTGCAAGTATAAAATTTCTTCATGCACTCCATTCTCTATATCTAAAGAGCTTATGGCCCTGGAAGTTTCTTTAAATCCACATAAACGGCTACACATTCAGTTCAAATACAGAGTTGAGGGATTTTGTTTAGGCTGGGTCTACACAGGTGTATTTAAAAATGCATGTAAAAGTTCCTATTGCGTTTATATGCATTTTTCTGCACTTTTATTAGTGTTTTAAAGCTTGCGATTGAAACGCTGGAAAATGCCTATGCCGCCTTTTCCCGTTTTTTGCGTTTTTCTGCGTTTTTAACTAATTTGCATTTTAACAGGAAAACATTCTAATAAAATCAATGGAAGCGTTTACCTGAGTTTTTGGGCAGTTTGAAGCCTAACCCAGCAGTTTAATGTTTTGTGTTTCAAGCAACATTTAAGATGAGGCTCATAAACGTGCTTCAAGGAAACGTCCTGGTGTAGATTAGCTCATTGTAATGCATGGGGATTTCAAGCATGGGCTTTAAAAGCCTCAGGTTAAACGCTGGGGAAAACGTCCGTGTAGCACTTAACATGGCCAACAATTTGTGTTTTTGTCCAGCCTGTACTAAGATTTGCACATCCCTGTGAGACAGAAGCCTGATTGGTAACTTTGCTTTTTTATGCTCCATTTAAGCAAACCTGATTGATTCTTGCTAATAGCTGGGATATAGGATATCAATAGATAGATGAGATACTTGAATGCATGTAGTAACTGTTTATTACTTTACTGCTAAAAACTAATGTTTTTATTTATTCATTGACTTTTATTAGTTTTTGTCTCTTGTGTGTCTTTTGTACTGCAACTCTGTAATCCCGGAGAAAAGATAAATCCTTTCTATTAAAATTGCAAGTTACTAAAATAGTAAAAAAAAAAAAAAAAAAAAAGGGGTAAGAGTGATGCCCTTAAGGCACACACCTTCAAAAGTTAGTGAACGACAGCAACTGCAGGGTTCTCCCCAGGCCCTTTTAGCTGGGTGCAACACCCGGCACTTTTCAGCACCCACCTGGCTGTTTTTGGGTGGTTACTAAAGGTTTTTGGTCACAATACAGGGGCTGCCACCCACCTACAATTTCTTCCCACCCGGCTTAAAAAAAAATTCTGGGTTGAGCACTGAACTGCATTTCTCTTCTTGCAGGTTCTTTTATTGCTAGCAGTTGACATGACATGTGCCATATTTTTTTCATTTTTTTTAGCTGCATTCGATGACAACTTGATGTTTTTAACAGCAGCTAAACCAACCAACACTATTGAAGTTATTTCCTGTAAGAGGCTCTCAAAATGGCAGCCATCTCCTAATAGTGAGCTGTACAACACAGTTATCAAAATCAGATTTTTTACTTCTATTTTCCTATACCTTCATTTACATACTGAATGTATTTATGCCTTTTTTTTATGTTTCAGTCCCAATCATTAGGAGCTTTATCTGGTATGAAATCCTTGTTCTCAGCTGCAAGTTTTTGTACTATTTTTTTTTCAAGACTGAAAAATGTGTGTATGTATATATGTATGTATGTATGTATATATATGTGTGTGTGTGTGTGTGTATATGTATATATATATATATATATATTACAGTGCTCAACCCAGAAATTTTTTTAAGCCGGGTGGGAAGTAATTGTAGGTGGGTGGCGGCCCCTGTATTGTGACCAAACTCTTTAGTAACCACTCAAAAACAGTGGTGCACCAACGGGTGGTGCACCCAGCTAAAATGGGCCTGGGGAGAATATATATATATATATATATATATATATATAAATTTTTTTTTTTTTTATAATAGTGGATGGCCTTTCTAAACTGGATAAGAAGTATGTGCCACCTTCTTAGTAAAAGCGCAGTTAAAGTTTAAACGTTTGCCCAGACAATGCATATTATTATTTTATAATTAATTATATAATTATTATTATTATATCATTTATTATAATTATTATTTTTCAGAATTCTAAACAAGCAGTAAGCACTAAATTGCCAGTTATGTTAAATTTCAGAACAAAGACACTGAAAAGGCACAACTCCTTTACCCTTTGTATTCTTGGATGTACTGTCAGAATCACGGCTATGGAGTCGGTAGATAAATCCTTCGACTCCTCAGTTTCTGGTACCTCTGACTCTCCGACTCCTTTGGATTTACAGGGTTTCTCATTTTATCTTCACACTTTTGCATTCAAACTTCACAAAAAAATTTAGATACCCTAATTATTCATAAATTAATACATTTATTTTAAAATAAATATAACACAATATTTTTACCATAAAAGTTTTTCTCAAGAAACTTTAATAAAAATATATGAAAATACATGGATTTGTCAATTATTATGTCTTTTTACTTTATATCATTTTAAATATCTTTATTTCAGGTATTTATACTAAGTTTTAGGATAACAATATTTTTGAACTTTTTATCTTCAAAGTTATTAGCTTTATTTTTAGTATTGCACTTACCCTTATAGCCAGATAAATAAAAATTGTAGAACGTTAAAAGTGGTAAGACAGTTATCTGAATGCAAGTGATGCCTCCCAGATAGCAATGGTTTCAGGTTGTAATTGTATAACCATAACCAAAATTATAAAGACCTATAAATCTTCCGGTAGAGTGGAAAAATTACCCAGAGGAGATCTGAGAAATTCAAAGTTTGATGAAGCCCATAAGGAGGAGTTATGCAAGTTAATGTCCAAAGATTGTGGAATAAGCCTCAGGGAAATGAAGGATAAATTATTTGCCAAATTTGGGGTTAATGGAATTATTTCAACAATAGATAAATGCATTGAAAAATTCCAATGGTCATTAAAAAGAACTTCTTTAATTCCTGCAAGGCGCAATGATTCCCACTCTCCAAGAAAGGCTTAGCTATGCTAACAAAATCCTTGGTCTCATTGCAAAGTAAGATGGGAAAAAACATCTACATTCTTGATGAAGAAGGTGTTAACATCTCAATGAGAACCAAAAGGGGAAGATCTCCAATTGGGCAAAGGGCAGTACATGTTGTGGCTGGAGTGCGTTCCAGAAATGTTTTAATTTGTTGTGTGAGGAATAAAAATGGGACCCTCCACTTTAAGTCACAAGCACGGGCATTTAATCAAGAAGCATTCCTCAATTATATTAATGAGGTTTTGAATGTTTTTAGTGAAAAGAGTTCTCTAAATTGAAAGACATAGTAAGAAGAAAAAGGCTAATAAATTTGGGTTCCTTATTAGAAAGCATCAATAGTGTATTTTTAACAATAAGTGAGCAGGATTGCTCAAATTATTATACAAAAATGTTTAGCTTTTTGCCTAAATACCTAAGAGGAAAAAGCATTATTGAATAATAAATCATTTAATGAATTTTTACATATTTTTATTGTTTTTTGAAAAAAACTTTTATGGTAAAAATATTGTGGTATATTTAATTTTATAATAAATTTACTGATTTATGGATAATTAGGGGGTCTAAATTTTTTGTGAAGTTTGAATGCAAATAAATTTTACAGGGGTAAAAATTTTTGGGGTTGGAAAAATGTGAAGACAAAAAAATGAAAACAAAAAGGTTTTATTTATTGTTTTTATCAATATATGGCTATAAAGTAGTAGCATAGCATGCATAAATACCTGGAACAGGAATTTTACCAGTTTAAAAATATGAACCACATTCTTTGGTAGTTTTAAAAACGTTTATCTTTCACGCATATGCAACGTCGCTTTTCTGTTGAAAGTTCCATTTTGTCCAAGTAGGAATCAAAGTCTAACTCTTCATTTGAAGAGGATGATCCTGAGTTACTAGTGCTTATAGCTTCATCCAGTGGTGGTGTTTCAGGTAGTAATCTCTTCATACGAACTGCTACACCATAGAGGGCCTCATTTGCAATATCAGTCTGGTCATCGCTCAAAATTTGGCCCATTGGATCTAACATAAATAGCAGCTAACAAGATTTGATTAACCAGTAAGAGATTCTTCAATGATATCTTCATTGAAGATACAATGCCATCAGCTTTTAACCCTCCGTTCAGGCAATATATCGAGCTCTTCCATTTCAAGAAGAATTTACCAGGTGTTAAATCTTGATACAGTAAAGGGGTTAGAAAGTAGATTTTCCAGAGATTTTCTTGTGTCCACTGGCTTTCAGTTAATAAAACATTTACATTGTCCAGTTCGTCAAGAAAGACTTTTAGTTCAAGCAAACACCAACAAATAAGTGTATCCCAATAGTGTTGTTTGATCCAAAATGGCTCCTTTTCCTGCACGTCTTTTCAAAATGCCATTTGTTTTAGGGGCCCTGGCTGCAACAGTTACTTGCCTCAATTTGCCAATTGGAGTAGCTGCCTGACGATCTTTCAATCCATCTCTTATTGCAAATTGCAGAGTATGAACAGCACAAAGCATATGTTGAATAGCAGTACGCTTAGATGGTTCTTCAACAGTTTTATCCAAAATGTCCTTATTCTCTTCTCTTTCACTTTCTTTAATACTTGCAGAACTGTCTTCCTTTAATATCTGTCTGTCACTTTTTTCATCTACTTTATTCTTTTTCTCAATTGTGCTCAACATATTAGAAGCATTATCTGTCACAAAACATAGAATCTGTTCCTTTTTAATTTTAAAATCCTCTAGAACATCCTCCAATAACTTTTGAAGATAGTCACTGGTATGAGGTGCCTGGGTGTTCTTTACTCGCAAGGATCACGTTATTGTTTTATTATTTTCATCAACAAATCTAACATTAATAGCAAAATTATTGACGGTGTGGATGCATCCATTTTAATGAAGACAAAATATCCCTTCAGACCTTTTCGTAGTTCTTCCTTTTTACATTTGGCCTCTTCAATTGTAAGTTTCCTTATACTTTCTCTTTCCAGAGAAACACCAAGTTTTTTTTAGCCATTTCTCTGTTTAGGTCTAAAAAGGCTGGCTGTGAAAAGGATAGTGGTATACTATTCTATACTACCGTTTCAATAATGTGGTTTTTGAATTTTTCTGGTGTCATTGTTATGGTAACTTTGTCAGATATAAATAATTTTCTTGGTTGTGTTTGGTCTCCAGTAGATTTCTAAACTGAATATTGAATATTTTCATTGATATCCTTCTCATTTACAACTTCTAACACTTTATGATGAAAACGCTGCAAGTGTCTTTTTTAATTTGATGCTCTTGTAGGTGCATTTTTGTTGGACCCACTAAAACTGCAAATTTTTTGCATCACATTGTTTTTCACCATCAACTTCAAGAATACATTGGCACACGTAATGTTTCCCATCACTTGATAATGTAAAGTGCTCATAAACAGCAGACTTTATTGTGTTTGTTGACAGACTTTTTGTCATTGTAAATGGGTTGCTGCTTTCACTAAAATATTAATATAAAATATGTTACACTAACTAGCATATTCTTTGATTTAAATACAAACATACACAAAGTCCTGCACTATTGCAAACATACATACAACATGGCACTATACAAACAAACAAGCTATAGCCCAGCACTAAACCTAAACATAATTTGTCAGAAAAACATGCACAAACATATATACTATACACACAACACAGAGCCCTACATTTTACCTAGAAACATACACACAATATGCACTATACACAAACATTCATACAATCCTGCACTATACACACAAACATACAGCCTTGCAGTTTTATCCAGAAACATGCACACAAACTTCCATCATAGTACACACAAGCAGCCATGCAGTTCTAAAATAAACATGAACACTTACAGTTGAATCCAAAAAGCTGTTCCTCCAAGTTCTTCTAAGCTCTTTTAGCAGACAGAGGAAGTTGAGTAGACGCGGCTGGCTTTATCTTTGTTTGCTGATCTTCTGCTGAAGACAGGGCAGTGGGAGGCTCAAGGGCCAGGGGGCCACCTAACTAACTTCCTAATATTAGGTGGTGTGCAAAATGATGTTAAAGTTCAGCCCTGGATGGGAGTATATATAGAGATTTGCAGACAGGACACCTGAACACACATCTGGCCATAGCACTCACCTATACCTATATCATTACTCTTGTTTACACTCAAATGAACTTCACATTATATCTGAAATAAAATGAAAACCCTTTTTGTAATTTTCCAAATCCAGATTACAATATGTGAATGTCAGGTTGTAAAATAACTTAGCTGAACTTCACACTAGTTGAAATATAACTATACACTGGGCTTTATTCTTACATCAGATGAGTACCTAATTATGACTATTGTCTGTGAAATAGGACATTTGAACTTTTTGTATTTTTTTATTATTTTTTTTTTTTATTTTAAATTTATCAGGAGTTGAAGTCGGCACATTTTTATTGACTTTTACTCCCAAGTACCCAAAATTGTTTCCGGCTCTGACTGACTCCACGGCCCTGGTTAGAATCCAGCTTTTAGTTGTGAACTTTGTGAATAAGTTTACTTCACGTGACATGGAGCTAGTGATTTTAAAAGATAACTGTATTTCCACTGTGTGTGAAAATTCTGTGTGCCCCCCTTTCCCTGAGCTAAACTAACCACAATCCCTCTGCTCCTCACACTTGGAGAGCTGGGACAGCTACTGTTTCCTGTTTACATCAGTACAGTCCTGGTCACAATATATATATATATATATATATATATATATATATATATATATATATATATATATATATATATATAAAATTTCATAATGGTATGCAAAAACAGTATACTAGAATTCATGGTGAATAAAAAGGTTTGGAGAAAAAAAGAGTTTTAAGGGTTTGACTATGAAGTCTTGATGATAAAATTGAGCCTTTAAGATTATACTATAAGAAATTATGCTTTCCTCCCCTATATAATATTTACATTGTTTGAAATACTTTTTTTTCCCTTTTTGATGTGGAATGAATATTAAGCACAGCAGCTGATGTATGTAGTTTATTAGTATTGATTATTCATGCATGTGTTACAAGGATGCACATCCTCTGGAATTAGGAACAAAGGAAGTAAAAAGCATAAAAACAGCAAGCAAACTTCCTGAAAGTTTTTGTTCGCTTATGTTACCGCACCCCTCCTCCTGGTTCATACTGGGGAATACTGTGTTAGAGTAGTTTATTTATTTTTGTGTGTGTGCCAGATTTGTTTTAGGAGGAATTTTTTTATGTATTGGGCTGATGCAGATAAAACGCTATGTGCAGTGTTTAAATATTATTAATAAACAGGATTTATATAGCGCCAACTTATTATGCAGTGCCATGCATTAAATAGGGGTCGCAAATGACAGACAGATACAGACAGTGACACAGGAGAGGACCCTGCCTGTTTGCCCTAAGGAAAGGCTAACTTTCCTGCAATCTCACGGTCAGTCTGAATATAGCCTAAAACAGGATCGAAGGTGCTCACTTCTTTTCTACTAGCCACTAGTTTCGTGGTCAGACAGGTTGCCATTCATAATTGATGAGAAATGAGACTGGCTCTTCAGGAGTATGCAGTGTAACCAGAAAACAACAAAGGTCTGAAGTGAAACTTGAGCTAACCACAGTCATCTTCAGTCGGCTATTTTATTGTCTGTTCCTTGTTTCATATTTCCCTATTTTGGTGAGCAGGCTATTGTTCTAAAAATAGGTTTTATGAACGTAACCTCAGTTTAGCAAATGCAGTGATTGGCTTCTCTAGACAAAATTATAAATGCATTTCAAAGTGGTATTTAAAGTAATTTAAAGGCAACTTCATAAGAAATTTGAAAACTAAAATAAGAAACATATTTTACGTTTTGGAGAGTGTGGAAGGGTTAAAGAACCATGTTAGTTATTTACTTCTGTCTTGTGTGGCTGCAGGGGAGATTTACTTCTGTTTGTTTTGGTGACTGCTGTCACCAGGTCACAAAGTGGTGTGAAATTTTAAAAACTTACAGTGCTGGATAGAGTCGGGAAATCTTCTAATGGGCATTCCTGTCCCAACAACAGCTAGGAGGAGACTTTAGGTACAACTTAGCATTTTGTTTAAATCAATTGTTACAGCTAATTACGGTTTGCAGGGCAGTAATTTATATATATCCCTTCCACATGGTATTGCATAAAGAAAGTTCTTTTACATTGTATACACAGTAAATATTTACATGCCTTTGTAAAAAAGATTCTTGTGGAAGAAGCGAGAATGAATTTTATCTTCCATGTATGGAGTTACTTTAAATCTATAGTATATTTGGCTCTCCTCAGCTTGCTGATTACATTAGTAAAAAAAAAAAACAGGAAATAAACAAGATTTTTAAATATTAAGTATTAGTTTATCATCCCATCTTTGGTAGTATATAGTGGTGTCTGGCAAGGGTATCTAGAAGGGTAATGCCATCTTGTAGTGTTGCCTTTTTTAAGTTAAAGTCCTGTGCCCCTCACCATGGATGGAACAAAAGGGAATAGTATTAAGTGTCATTTGAGTAATTGCTAACATCACATCTAAGATGGGGGTGCCCAGCATTTACACAAGGGAGCATTTACCTATAAATCACACATGTAAATTTGTTAAATGCAAATATAGTCTTATCATAAGATTGTTGGCAAAATGAATGGCCTGGTGTAGGGTATATTTTAAGCTATTGCACACACAAGTTCCTTGTTTGAATTGCTTTTGTAATTGGTAAACTGTAGATGGCTGTGAGGAAACTGATATTTAGATAAAGATTACAATGCCTAGATAACTTTCAGAGATCTTTCTCTAATATAGTTACAAGTCTCTTCTCTTTAAAAAGAATAGGCCTTCTAAATAATGCGCCTGCTTTTTATTTTATAGCTGCCAATGCATTATTTAACAGTGTTTATTTTTAGATAAACAGTTCCTGGTTAGGGTGGTGTATATTTGCTGTGGTAGTATAAGTGGATGCATGAAACCACAAGTAAAGCAAAGTTCAGAGAGAAGCCAAACTAAACTGTCACATTATACATGTCTTGAGGAACGTGCAACATTTTTTTTAAAACTTTTTTTTTAGGCAGCTAATTTACATATAGGCTCAATGCTGTACAAACTAAATTCAGATCAGTATAGTGATTGTTTTCATATCATATCTTCATATATATCTTCATATCTTAAAAGCAATAACCAAAATTAGTAAAAAATGTTTTAATCCGTGTATATTTTAATTACAATAGTATTTAATCCATAAAAACATATCGATATGAACAAGTTACAACCCCACAAATATTTGGTTGAAAATTCTTACTACATCCACATAGGTTGTTCCGATTGGAATTCTTATCTGAATCATTTCACATTTATTATGCGGATGAACACCATACTTTTAACTTCTCTCAATGCGTTTCGCGGATATAGTGCTACTTCAGGAGTTATTAGATGGTGAACAAAACCAAGTAATAAAATTATATATATATATATATATATATATATATACACACATACATACTTATTGTCAATAACTTGCATTGTCTATAGAATCAAACAACCTACTTTTTGTTCGAAAAAATCACAATATTGCAACCAGAGACTTCTTTATTCCAACCTTAAACAATGGAGATTGAGGAAGGCTTGAAAGTATACCAAACAGTGATGGTATGGTACTCTGCACCCAAAGGTGCTGTTATGATTTTTGAAATACAGGATTTTCAATGACCAGCAAGTTGGTACACACCCTAAAAGCACTAATAAAATAATAGCAAAATTTAGTGATATAACCTTGTGACTATTTAACAGTATCAAATAATATTTCAATTAGTTGTTTTGTATTTAAAGCCAAAATTAAACCAAAAACAAAAAAATTACACTTACCTTTAATCCTGTAGGTCCATCGATTGCGCTGGTCCTTCCCGCATCATCCTGGAATTCGCCAAGCACAGCCATCTTCATTCTTTACTCCCTTCTTCCTCGGTCTTCTTGGCACGTCACCCAATCTTGCACTGCACCGGTGCGGGATCGGGTGACGTAGCCCGCTCTAAAGGGGGGAAAAAAGAGAGCCGATCTCACTCCGCTTGTGTGAGATCAGCATCTCTTTCCCTTAATAAAAAAAAATGCCCCTTCTGCTCATGTCTGAGATTAAGATATGTGCCTTTAAAATCCTGCATACAATCCACTTTGTGGTATCCCTTGTTTCTTTTCAAAACATCAAATGGTGTTGAGTCATCTTTGTGTTTATCTTTGTGTCTCCTTCATGCATGCTGTTATCATACGGTGTTGCCTCATTTGTCATTGAGATACATTGTAATAAATCTGCCAATCTTTCAAAACTGTATTGTGTATATTGATAGCCCTGTAAAACATTTTTATGTAAAGTATATAAATGTTTTCATTGTAATAAAATATACTGTTTCATAGTTTCAAGTACTGAAAATGTCATTGTATTTAACATAATTTAATAGAAAAAATATGTCCCTGACTGGTCACGAACATTTTACTGAAGCTTGTAGAATTATTATTTTTGGTGTAAAATGATTATCTGACCCTTTAATTCACATATGCAACAAAATATTAGTAACTCCATTGTTGAGTTTTAACATTTGAAAGCAGGGGGAGACCTTGCCATGCAATTGTGCACAACATACAGTTTTGTGTTTATAATGGATTTTAAATATTGGCTATCCATGGAAAAAGTACTTTGATTGTAAAGTGTAGAGAATCCTGCTGCCTACTACCACTCAAATGCTTACCAACAAAAGGCAACACACTTTGTATCAGAGTACAGTCCAGGGCAACTTGTACTTCAGAGCTCCTACATGAAAAAAAGCTCCGGATTACTTGCATTCTACTATTCCAACTTTTTTCCAGACCTCTTCATTCTTAAATTTTTTGCAACACAACAGTGTGACACCCAACCGGTGTAGTTTTTTTTTTTTTTCTTTAATGGAATTCCACTTCTTATTGCATCTGTCTTGAACCATTATAGGCATATTCTGTCTTGATTTGAATTGTGTCCATGTGATACCACCAGGCATATTAGTGAGAAAACATGGAGGAATCTTGTTTTGGCCCTAGGCTAGAGCGTGATTCCTGTCTCTTGGAGGGAGTAGCCTAGAAAAGTTTGAAAAGAGAAATGTATAGCTTGCTGTAACCAGCTGAGGTTTTAAATGTATACACTGTGGGTCTTTACAGTTAACGCACACACATTTTGCAACACATGGTAATGCGCACACAGACATATAGGCATTAATGTTCTCTTTGAAAACACACTAAAGTGCAGCAACTAGTTATCAGACTTTTCACACATTGGTATATTGTGTTGCCATCTATTCTGAAGGCCGCTGTAACACACCTCGCCAACTTGTGTGCAGTGCACTATATGCAACACATTGTGTGCTGCCAAATATTCAACATGCAACTTATGTCACGCACACACAGCATTAACTCAATGCAGTGGTGAAGTTAGAACTGATCATTGAATGTTTGTTTCAGCTGACAGTAAAATATGTGGGAAATCCCTTTTTGGAAACCATTTATACATGAGAGAAAGGAGTCCCCCCCACCCCCCCTCATGTATTTGTTTTATGTCGTTAATATCTGAAAGGTAGCTCTTCAAATATCAATAACAATTTACATCATCTAACCTACCGGATTTACAGAAGAACAATGAATAATGTTACACAATGAGAACATGACTTCTTAAAGAGGTTGGGCTCTCACCCTCTCTGAAAACCACAGCCTGTCAGTTGTTAGTATCATGCAATTTCCGGAGCTGGAAGTCCGTTGATGCCAAATTTCACAGACTGAATTTTGTGCAGTTTGGGTGTCCAAATTCCCTGTCATGCTTACAACAAATCTGTAGAACGTTGGTACATTACTCGTATTACAGTTGTTACCTTCATATTTGAGGATAATGAAAATGGGTCTCTTGTAATGATTTGGGGTAATTCTCGTAGGTAATAATAGTTGATGTACAGGAAGATTTTAAAAATGTTCCTAATATTTTGCACGATGTACAGACATTGGTTTTTATTTTTATATTGATGTGTGTGGTGTCCTCATGACAACATCACAAGAGCTCTTGAAAGCCTTTTTAAAGTAGTTTTTAATGCCTAGGAGTCTGGCAAGGGATTTAAAATGATCACCAAACCATTTAAACACCATCATTGCACTGTAATAAAAATAATTTACAACTAGCATAGATTTTATTACTTCTAATTTGTCCAGAGCTGGCCAGCCCAGCAAATCTTGACCAAAAGCTAATAGAATTGTTTTGCTTTTTTTTTGCCAGGGGACCAATTACACCTTTTGAGGACAGGTGTGCACTAATGTTTTCTAAAATAATGTTTTCCTTTTCAAGTTTGTAAAAGAAAAAAAAAGTAATCAGTTTTCATTGGCAAACATTTTTATGTAACATACATGTGATGATGATGACATTATGGCTATTTGTTTGTAGTCTTGGTAACCTTTGTTATTTTTTTTCTCTCTCTGTCTTTTCATACTTGTGTGAAGTGGAACTTTGGTTCAGTTTTCTTTGCTTGTGATCAGCCTTCTGTGGTGGGTCATGTGCATGTGTTCTAAAATAAAAATTATACGGTTCCTGAGCAAATGAGGAGTATAGTAATCTGATGCTAATGAATGCCGTTCATTCAGTGAGAACATGTATCTTTTAATTTCCTTCTTTCATGATACTCAATTGTCACTTGTGTGAATAGAGCTGTATTGATTGAGTACTTTGTAAATGACCCAGAACAAGTATGCATATATGGACTTCTGACATTTTCTGACTTTCCAGTAAACCTGCATACTTTGTTGGATCAAAGACTCTGACAGACTTAAAGCCAGATGATCAGCATAACAGACATGTAACATATTAGTGGGAAGCCAGTAATGGCAGACCCTATATGTTTTTAGGTTGGGTTTATTTTAAAGCAAGTTTGTCAGAGTGGGGTGGGGGGTGGGTAGAGGATGAGCCACCCTACTGAGTTGATATATAATGGCATATTAATAGGGGTTGTTGAAATGCAATTGGTTATCCAATGGTGGGTCGCCATTGACCTTCTCATGGATTTTTGGGACCCTTGTGCATACTAGATCTATCACTTAAAGATTTTGTTTGGATCCAGATCGCACATTAAAACCTTATTTAAATAACGATTAATTTATTTATTTATTTTTACAAATGATGGGGTATGGAAAGTGCCATTTAGAAGCTTATTATTATTTTTTTTTTAAGTTTGGCAAAAAACTTTGGTTTATGAAAGTAAATTTTCAAGAGTTCTGAATTGGGCTAATGACTATGACTTTCATGGCAACGGCAAAATCACAAAAAGTGTGTATAAAAACCTTGGAATTCTTAAAATTAAAAAAAAAAAAAAAAGGGTGTTGCACTTTAAATTTTTTTTTTTTTTTACTTTACATAAAAGGGATGTCTACCTTTTTATGTAAGTGACATTTCTATTGGTTATATAATTGTTCTATTTTCATGTGCATGCCCTGCCATGTCTCTGCCATAATAAAGTTTTGTTGGTTCTGCTGTTCTGTAGGTTTACTGGGCATGGAGGACAATGTAACACTCTTGTTTTTGTTTGTTCCAGTGGCTCTTGCACACCAGTTACAAATATCTTTGCACATACTGATGTTGGTTACAGAAGTTGTTGCCTCCTAGTAAATTGGCTGTGCAGATCGAACGCTTGTGAGTTAAAAAGAGAAACTAGCAAGTGTTAAAATAATAGAAGGACTGTAAAATAGTTAACTTTCCTAGAAAAAATGCTGGATCAGACTCCCTCTACTGCTGAATATATGTGTTAATTTGCTGCAAAAACATGCACATTTTTACAAGTTTTATCTCTTTTTCTTAAACAAGCGCTAAAAAAATGAATATTGGTGTGCATTAGTGAAAACAATTTTTTGCTTCAAGTCGGTGCTTGTTGTTCAGTAGTCATTGATAAACCGAAAAAACCCCCCAAAAAACAACATATTAGGAATTTCCACTAGTGTGGCGTCTTTTAAAAATGCAGTAGGAAAGTGACTGGATGGGGATAGACCGCTTAGAAGAATTGTATACCCAAGTGTAGCGCACAGACCAGTTGCATTGGTCCATTGACCTCAGATTTTAAAGAATTTGTCTGAAGCTTCATGGTGGACGAATCATTTTTTTTTTCTAATTTACATGTGGATTTCATATGATTCTTATGGTCTATCCATTTCCTTCTAAAGAATCTATAAGGAGTGACTATGCTGGCCTGCAACAGTGCCCTGTAAACTTTCTGCGGTCTAAGAGAAGGGTGGCATATAAACAAATGGTGATATTTATTTCTGATACTGTACAAAGATCACAGATCTCTTTTTATTCCCTTCCCAAATATCTCCATAACCCCCTCCTGTACTCAGAAAGCACAAAAAGTTGTGCTTAATAGGTTTCTAGCAAAACCATCACGTTTTTCTTGCACTTATCGCTCAGATATAACAAAAAGACTTTTAGCGGTGTATATACCCAAAGGGTGTAAATAACAGCAATTTATGGCTGGACTTTACATACATTTTAATCAAAATTCAGATAGGCTTGTCCTCCTCTAATAGTGGAGCTTGTGCAAATACATTACCTAGCAATGAGCTTTGTCTGCAAGTGTCTGGTCATTGCTGCTTTAGATGGACTGCCTTTCACTTCATTACTGTGTATATACTCAGCGCTTTATAAGCATTCACATATACTGACTGACTTTGTGCAAAAGACTATGGAGTCTGATGTTGATAAACTTTTGATACTAAAAAAAAAATGCTAATTTCCTGGCTGTTGTGCCAAACCATTTCATTACATTCATAGCTTGCAAACATTCTAACACTTCACAGCTTTATTGAAATTCTAATGGTGTGTAATATTGGTTACCCATTTATCTGGTTCTAAAATCCCAGATTCTGAGCATTGAATTTGGGCAGGAGGATTTGTCAGTTTGTGGCCACCTGAGCATCCCCATTCTTTTTATCCCTGTAGATGGAGATTCTGATTGGTGACTTAAATACATGACTAAAGTTTATCTTGTAACTTACTGAATTAAACAAACTTCTATCTACTATTGTTTTAAGGTTGTTTGTATTAAAAGCTGTGGTTGTGTCTATACAGTCAAGTGCCTTCCTGAATTTTTGGAAGAAGACAGTGCTAAATCATTGATGTGCAGATTGCCTCTTTTGGTGGCACCCAATTTAACCACAGAGCCTTATGCTTCTGTGACAAATTAGAAAGAGAAAGCCTGTAGATAATGGTATAGATAAGGACTCAATCAAGCGGTTATCTGTCTTTTTTTTCTGGTAGTTAAAATTATGGAGGAATTGAGTGGCTGAATTTTCCTTACTAACAGTTCAATTTACCATGTTTTACAAATGATCACATCTAATTACAAACAGTGTCTGTTTGAACTCCAAATGGTGTAAAAGCTTTCCTAAAATGGATTACATTAATGAACATTAGGAAACTGTAAGCAAATTCAATTTTCTAATTACATTTGCTGTGCAGATCAAATGTACACAAACCAGATTTAAATGCCAAATTCAATTTAACCAAATATACATTACTTTCCATTTACGTAAAGCTCCGTATTTGGGTGCAAGCTCACAAACTTGGTGTTCCTCATAAATCTCGCTGCAGATGAGGTTGCTTAGCTGGACTTTTTCTTCTTGCTGTGAGCCTTAGTTCCTCCCTATTTTGGTCCTTTGCCAGTAATCTTCGGTATTAAGAAGCTGTCTGTTTTCTTTGCCTTTTTCACAAAGCACTTGGGTACTGACGAGCATTCCACATAACAGCTCCGAACTTGGGGCATATGTAAATGTGGGATCAAGCTATCCTTTTCTGGAATTCTTCCTCTCAGACAGTAAATGTTTGCCTTGAGGTATGTGTTTTTGCCTAATCTTAACCAGCCACATTTTAATCCACCAAGTCCTAAATTTCTGGTGTAATTTATTCTTTAAATATGCTTTTTTTAAATGTTGTGGTTTTTTATCACCCTATTCTAAATTAAATTGATGTGTTAAGCTCTGCTAGTTTGCCATATAGCGATGCTGAGTTACTAGCTGTGTGGAACTGTGCAGGGACAATTATTCCTTGTTTGCTTAACAGTGTAGAATTAGGACCTACTATTTGTTGTACATAGCTTGTATTTTCTAAATTGTGCAATATATATGTGTTTTTAAATAACTCTTCCAGTAAAGGTAAAGAAATAATTTTCAGTTGACAAATGTGATTTAAATTTGGTTTCATATTACTGGTCAGGCTGATTTACATAAATACAGCACAATTTATGCTTGTACTGTACTACTGTACTCATACATACTAGAATTAGAATCCTATACATGTTCACCAACCTGCTTACTATAAGTGCGGCAGCTTTTGTTTTGTATACTAAAACTAGTGGCAATATAAAAAACAAAACTCTTATTAGAAATATAGTGATGTTTTATTGATTATAATGCTAACAAGAGGAAGCTGAAATCGCTAGCGATTTTTTTTTTTTTTCAACTAAACGTTTTTTTCCTTAAAGTTTCTGCATTGCGTAATTAACAATAAGAGATTTGGAATAACTTTTGTTCTAAAATATATACCTAGTTCCCCTCCACCTTGACAATTGTTTTTTTACTTTGAATTGCTAATATAATGCATGCCAAAATATTTTTCTTTCTTTTGTTAAATAAGATGATAAAGTGTTTACTTTATCTTCCTATTCTGCAAATGTGTCAGTTTCTACTGTAAAAGTACATGTGCTATGCCAACTAACTCTGACTCTAAATGTCTAAAAAACTCTTATTTTCTTTCTTTTGTCTTAATTGTCTACTTTTTGAGATTTTGGCTAATGTCTTTTGTGAAGGCACTGCTGTGACAAGAATTTGTGTATGTTCATGAAGGATATCTTGTGGCGCACACACACACATTCTATATGTGAAAACCAATACATTTTTTGGCTTTTGAATAATTTTCACCTTTGTGGCTCTTTGTTTTGAACAACAATCTACCATTGTTTCAAAGTTGGCTGTCAGACAAATGATATTCTTGGATGTCTGTTCTTCTAGACACACACATCCAGTTGTAATGTATGTCAGACAAGCTGACTATACAGTGGTATGCTTCATGTTTTGTTTATCTGTGGTAAAACGGAACTTCAGACATGTATAGAGATTCCTCCTTCAGTCAGGTTTTAAATGCATAATACAGTCTATTGTTAAATAATTGCTACGTATATCTTCCCAATATCTAGTCTTTTGTTACCTTTTTACATTCCCATGTACAGCAGGCAACGTTTTGGAAGTTAGGCACTTTGTACAAACTATGTACAGTTGCACCAGAATGTGAACAATGAGAGATGCTCAAAATGCAGAGCAAAACGGCAAGTTTCATTTAGGGCCCCATTCACACTTTGATGAGTTACATTAAGGCTGCCTATTCATTCTGGAAAATGTACATGCATGCCTTTACTCTCTCCTCTCTCCTCTCTCGTCTCCTCTCTCGTCTCCTCTCTCGTCTCCTCTCTCCTCTTCTCTCTCCTCTTCTCTCTTCTCTCTTCTCTCTTCTTCTCTCTTCTCTCTTCTTCTCTCTTCTCTCTTCTTCTCTCTTCTCTCTTCTTCTCTCTTCTCTCTTCTTCTCTCTTCTTCTCTCTTTCATACTCCAGCAACTGGCTATCAACTTGACTATCAGGGACCATATGAAATGTCTGGAGCGTGAAGAAATGGTGTGTGCTGCTGGGTTGAGAAGAGGAAAAGTAAACCTGTTGCTCTGTCCTACCTCCTGATAAAACTTAGTATTCTGGTCAAGCATGTATTTCTGGAGCAATCGTAATAAATCACAGCTAAAGGAAGAAAGATTTACAGTGTAGGGTTTAATATCCATGACAGGATCTTGTGAAACATAATCTATGTATTAAGATTTGATATCCCCTTTCCTTTTTTTTTTTTTGAACCCCATGGATTTCAGCTAGATGCAGATAAATTTCTATTTAAGGAAGTAAGTGGTAAAGTCATGGGAAATGACTAAAAATAGTATTGGCTAAAGCTTTTTCATCCAACTAGAGATTGAAAATGATAACTTTACTTATGTTTATCTGTCAGTCTAGCTGTGGTTACAGCTTGTGTAAAATGTATAAAAAAACACTGAGAGGTGAAGTGAGTAACATTGATTGTATTGTTAGAATGACACTCCTCAAGGGGTTGAGTAAAATTAGCAGAAAGTTATTAGTGCATAGAATACTAGTGGTCACGGGTGATATTTGTAAAGGCAAGCAGTGTGATCTGATCTCAGACAAATTACCGTAGCTCAAATTGCTTTAAAAGCGTAATGCTTGAGACCAAGGTATTTCAGCTTGTCGCAGATAGAGCTGTGTGGCTACACATATGTATGAGTGCCCAAACTAAACCCCGGTCCTCATCTGCAAACGCCTGCAATCAGCTTGTGCATGTCAGAACTGGACCATTTGCTTGATGAATTAGGATTTCTTTTAGATTATGTAGATCTGTGTGTTATTTGCATTGGTAAGCAATGGCAGCACGATTTACTATACGAGAAAGGTAGGTTGGCAGGGGGAAAATGACTTAAAGAATATGTATTTATGTCTGACACCAGTTGAGTCCAGGCTTTAACTGTTTTGGTGGCACATAGGTGGATAGGGGTATCGATTTCCTTTGTTACCCATGCTCATAATTAGTTGTGGAATATAGTAGATTTCCATGATGTTTTCATATGTCTTGAATAAAGTTGAAGTGCATTTCATTGTTTTTTTTTTTTCCAGCAGTTTTATTCTCATGGCTTATTTTTAGAATGAAGTTGTTCAGAGCTCACAAAATGGTTTAAATTAGAGTTATTCAAACCCCCCCCCCTTAATATTTGCAGTGTGATCAAGTCAAGTGCATTACACACTCATGCTGACCTTTTAGTTCCCACGTTCCCACCATTATTGGTAAGTGTGGCTTATATGAATACATAGGGTGTAGATGTTGAAAAAATAATCTCAGAACAAGCATGAAGTGTGCCTATGGGCATGATGTTTAAAGGTGCTGTAGAATATAATGCAACATCATTTAACACCTAATCTCAGGACAAGTGTGATGTTTAGAGGAGCTGGTGTAGCTATCCTCGTATAATAGCTGGCATGGCAGCATTCAACACTGACAGAACAAGTCATAGTGGTAGAGAATGATCAGATCACTTGAATATGGAACACGTACCAGTAGGAAGGGGGATCAGTGATGATTTAATGGCTTTTTGAGTATTGCCGCACTCCAGGGCCGTTTGTATTGTCTTTCCAGAGTGCTTCGATTACAAAACCAGAAATTAGTATTTATTTTGGCATCGGTTGACTGGAGCAAAATTTGCTTACCTAATATAATTTAATATTTTGACATATTTTCTTTTCAATAATTTTTATTGCGATTTTACATAATATCAAATACAACAAAATAGTACAAGTGAAACTGAGTACAAAGAGTAGAAAAATGATAATTTCTACACTGTACATTTTGGCAAAGCTTTTTAAACAGATAAAGCATTTCTAGACTAAAAAACAAAGGCCCCAAAATTTCCCAGAATAAAGCTTTAGTTGTAAATGAACACTGTGACTTTGGATAAACCATTGAATTGTAACACCTTTAGTTAACAAAGAAAGTCAATAGATAGGACATCGCCATTACAACTAGGCCTATTGAGATAATGAAGAGATAAGGGAAGTGGGAAAAGCAAGCAGTTAGAAAGGAATGGGAGGAAAGAAGACCCGAGCTGCTCTGCAGGGTACTGACCACCCGTAACCAAGATGCACCCCAGACATGGGGAAGGCAGGAATTTATGTTCAATAGAGAGTAATCAAAATCTCATAGAATGTATTGATCCATCAATAAGGACCAAACCTTTTTGAAGGCCTTCAAATTGTGCTGCAGCTTAGCTACTATATGTTCGTTGAGAAAGTACCATAACCTTCTTCAAAACTTGGGAAACTGAGGTAGAGCTTGACCACCATGCTTTTGCAAGGGTTTGCTAAGCAGCTGTAAACATATGTGAGGAATTTCACCTGGCATCTGGTACACCCCTGTGGTTTTAGGATCAGGAGGGCCTCAGAGGAGTCTCTCCTAATTCTTCTCCCCAAGAGCATTTAGTGTGTCTCTCTGAGACTCTTATCCAAAATCTCTTTTCTTGGGACAGTGCCACCATATGCCAACTGCCTCGCACCCGCAGAAGCAGAGATTGGATCTTGTATTCTACTTTATTACATTACTGCCTAATTTTTTCAAATACAGGCTGAAAAAGGATCAAGGTTTTTAACACTGTGGACATAAGCAGGAAAACCCTCATGCAATTTTCCTGCACAACCGGGCCTGACCACCAGATGTGCTCCATGCTGCCCTTGCCACACCCCCAAAAACAGGTCTGAAGCACCTGGAAACTGCGGAGTTACCCTGGTTGCACTAGGTACCACTGCAACATAACTTTGTAGTTCTGCTCAACCAGTCCCACGTTAAGTGGTATTATGTGCTACATCAAACCACTCCTTCAGCTCCCATAATTTGCATGTCCGCCTCCCAGGGTTTCATATGGAGGAGCTTGGAGGAGGGGGCTGACAAGGCTGCATAAATGATAGAGATCTGAGCCTTGGAGTCTGCTATTAATTTTCATGAACTCTTGAAGGAAGTCATGGTGTATGGGGGTAGAGCTTTGTGGCCCAATTGATTGTACTTGCTTTGTGGCCCCAAATGAATTTCATAACTTTATTTTGAATTAGGTCAAAGAGTCTATGAGGTAAGAGGATTAGAAGCATTCAAAATAAGTAAAGCACCCTGGGCAGGATATTTATCCTAACCGCTGCCACCCTAACCAACAAATAAAGTAAGTAAGGGATCATATTTTGCTTAATACAGCCTGTGGGGGTTGGGGAGTGAGCTTGATCCCCAAGTATAGTAAAGCCTTTTTGTGCCACTCAAAGTCGAAGGCCTGTTTTAAAGTGGATAACAGAGATTTGTCAAGATTAATATTCATGGCCATCAGCTTGGATTGGTTGACCCTCACACCCTTAAGTGCTGCGAAATTGGAATCTTAAACAAGTTAGGGAGTAAGGTCAGTGGCGAGGTATGGTACATCAGGACATCATGAGCGAATAATGCACATTTCGTGTTCAATCCCTCCACACAGGGTACCTCTAATGTTGGCAACAGTGACTGGAATCTCACAGCAAGGGTGAGAGGGGGCAGCCTTGTCTAGTGCCCTGTTTTGACTGGAATTTTTTGCGAACGAGAGCCTCCCAAGGAGACACAAGCCTCCGGTGTACTAAAGTAATTGTTTAAATAGCTGGTTGTTTTGTCAGGGACCTGTTGAATTATTGCTTTGTTGCACTGTCCCCTTTTTGCAGTCACCACACGTTTTATTTGATCAAATAAATTTATCCTGGCTAATATCCCTATTTAGGCAATATACAAAAAAACCTTTAATAGAAAACCACTGAAAAATTTACCGTATAAGCCGAGGTACCTATTTTTACCTTGGAAAACAGGAAAAATTGATTAATTCGAGTATAAGCCGAGGGTGGGAAAAGCTACAGCTACTGGCAAGTTTCAATATTCAAAATAAATACTAATAAAATTACATTAATTGAGACATCAGTGGGGTATATGTTTTTAAATATTTATTTCAATATTACTATATTGATATCATGATCTTTAATAAAAGATGGTATGGTAACAATGATTGCACAGAGTGGTGGGCGATGACATCTGCTTAATATCTGCTATATCACTGCATATATAATCAGAACAATCAAAGGCTCCATGGAAATTCACTTCATCACTCGCTGCATATACTGCACTTATCAAAAGAATTGCTTTCTTAACCTCCCTTGCGCTAACCCCGAGTGTGACTCTGGGTTGACAAAAGTTGCTACAAGTGGTAACCCCGAGTCACTCTCAGGGTTGGAACACCTAGGGAAGGTTGGTAAATAGAGCGCCGTCCAGCGCCGTGATCTCCGTCTTCTTTCTTCTTCCTGCTTCTGCATCCGATGAGTCACCAGGGGAGTTCCCGGTGACGTCAGTACGTGTGTAAGTCCCGGGCAGGGCGGGAGATTCAAAATCCATTTGTATTGCATTCAATACAAAATAACTGTATTGAATGCAGTACATTGGATTTATATGTGTAAAAGCAGTACATTGTTTTCAAGAACATTTATTTTACAGTATATATAATAGTATAAGTATAATATGTATTTTTTTTTCTTAAATTTTTTTTTTTAATATATAGATTTTTTAATTTATTCAGTTTATTGTTTTTAAATGATTGTTTCAAACTTTATTATACTCATACTATTATATTATACTGTAAAATACATTTTCATGAAAAACAATGTACCGCTTTTAGACATATAAAACCGGAAAGAAATGAACCGCTAGGAAGGTTAAAGGCTAAAGAATAATATTATAAGATTAAATCTTTCTCTTATTAGACAAATAACACTTCTGTGATGGCCCACATATATATAACTTTGCAATCATTTTTTTTTTTTTCCAAATTCCACAGTGTGAATCACAATGCAATATGCAAATGCAATGTGAATCCTAATGTAATATGTACGGAGCCCGGATTCAGTATGGGCTCCAGACAGAGCCTGTACATGGTGGTGTGATGTGGGCGTGGCTTGTGCTGGATCCCCATCCAGTGACGTTGAGGATTCCCTCTGCAGGCACCAGGGGACACCAGTCTCGGTGGCGGTGCACGTATCTCAATCGGGCTCATACCTAACTGGAGTATTAGCTGAGGGTGACTTTTTTTTTAAAGCACAGATAAAGACCTCATTTAAGCAGCCCATTCCTGTATTTTTTTTTCTTGCAGTTATTATAAAATTGAAGCCATTAAGCCTTTTTTTAAAACCATTTCTTGCATATTCCTCATCTTTCAAACAGAAGAGTGACATCTTTTTTTATCTTGTTCATTGACAGGGTTTTCTACTAGTTTCCTCTTTTTGTTAAAAAAAACCTTCATGGATGGGTGGGTGTATGGACACTTTAAAGGGAGCAGAATGAAGCCTATCTCTATAGCAGCACAATGTGTCGGAGCAAACACTCTGACCTGCTTCTTTCTGTCTTTATGGAGGTTTCCTTGTGTCAGTAACCTGGCATCATCTTAGCAATTTTAGTGACATGTATTTTATCTCTGAGTCCTAACACGCCACACTTTGTGCTTAATTTAGTTTGATCTGAAGGAAATTAATTGTACTAGTTTTCTTTTCCAGTTTCTGGTATTGTCAATTTGGCAAGCTACCAGACACTTAGAAAGGGTGGTTGCCTAGAAACAGGTTACAAGCTGTAAATGTTAATTCTTCAATTCTTCATTTAACCCCTTCATTTGTAAAATTCTATACATTTAATTTTTTTTTTATTTGATTCTCCAAATGTCTACATTGAATTGTAATAATAAATCTATTGGATTGTTGTAATTTTGCAAAAAAATAAGGAATTAATGTAATTATAAAATCCCAAATGTCCTGTATAGACATGTTACATCTCTCAAAGATAGACCAGTGAAAAGTCACTATGGTGTTTCAACTTTGACCCCTTTGTAGATAAACCTGAACCTTTGTACGTGGTCGTGGTAACCAATGCAAATAGTTAAATACAAATAAATTGATCATTTTATGGACAGAATTTCATAGCCTCCCCCTTTGATTGTCAGACCCAAGAAATCGTTTATGCCATGCAATGCTCCTGTGGTTCTTTCTGTATGGAAAAAACATCACAATCTTTTAGGAAATTAATATCTGTATTCTCTTCTGTTACCAGCCTTTTCTAAAAAAGTTGAGGATTGCTATTTACAGAAAGCCATATTTCTGTTACAAAGATAATAGTAAGTTGTCTTATTAATATATCTTAGAGAAATATGTATTTTTATCTGTTTTAAATTGTTGTCATTGATCAACATTTGCTCATTATTAAATCTTGCAGTCCCAAAAACACTGCTTTTGAGTGCATTTATGGCAGTTTTTGCAAGCTTTTAAAAGCAAGCCTAATAATTCTTATAAAAGCCCCTAATGTGGGCGTTTGTAAGATTTTCTTGGCATTTACAATGCTTCTAAATGCCTAAAAACTTTTGTTTTCAATGGAAGCATTTTTAAATGCTAGCAAATGCTCCCATTCCAGAACTGTTCAAGCGCAGCCACATTTGATGGTGACTGTAAGACGCTACTAAAAAAATCTGTGGAACGATTAAAAAATTGCAGTCAATGTCTGGCTAATCCACTCAAGGTTGTTTACCTTTCTCATTCAACCCCTGTGTGGTCTATTTTTCTGTGTGTTCAGGGTCGTTGTCATGTTGGAAGGCCAAAGGCAGGAGGGTTTCCTGAAGAATTTGACTGTATTTTGCCCTATCCTTGTTTTCTCCTATCCTGACGCCTCTCTAAGAGGAAATATTTAAAAACATGGCTCCTCCTCCATGCTTTTCTGTAGGTATGGTGTTCATTGGATCGTGAGCTGCAATAGCTTTAAATAGCTTTCCGCCGTAGGCCGAATATGATTTTGGTCTCTTGTGACCATAACACTTCATCTTGGCTTAGGAATGTTCAAAGTGTATAAATTACTATAACTTCTTTAACCACCTGGGCGGTTAGCCCGCACCTGGTTCGGGGTAAGAAAACTTGCTACTATCGTTTACCCCGAACCAGGTGCGGTAGCTAAAAATATAAACACGTGTTACAGTGCAATCCTATTGTCATACAACATGGTATGACAATCAGATTACAACTGAAAAAAATACTTACCTTGTCCCCGCAGCTCCTCCGGAGACGTCTTCTCTCTTCACTCTTCATCCGGCGTGTGCAGTGACGATCTCCGGGATTTCCCGGTGATGTCGCTGCATGCGTCAGCGGGGCGGGAAATTCAAATCACTTTGTATTGAACTCAATACAAAAAAGCTGTATTGAGTCCAATACAAAGAAATCTTTATATAATATATAAATAATTGTATTATATATATATTATATAAGGTACTGTACATTTACATTGCATTATACACTTTTTTTTTTAAAAGATTTTTTTTTTATAATGTTTTATAAAAAAAATTTTTTTAAAGTTTATTATTAAATTTTGGACATCTTTCGGTGAGTCATGCCTAAGAATTATAGCCTACAATCTAAAATAAATTTCCATGCAAAGAAGTACGGAAAGAATTAGAACACCCGGCGTTCGTGTACGCATCCGCACGATTTCTGATAATGTCCGTGCACATACGCCCGTCGACGGGGGTTGTAGCGGGAAATTCAAATATTTTGTATTGGATTCAATACAAAGTCCTGTATCCAGTCCAATGCAAAATAATACAAAATATATTTATGTGGTTTTGTCTATAGGTATGTGACCTTAGACTCTGTTTTAAAATTTACCACACTAGGGAGGTGTGTTAGAAAAATATATTTCTACACAGTATACCAAATTATGGCATTTTCAGTATTTTTTATTTATTTATGCATTCTTGTTTAAGCTGATTTTTGTGTTTTTTATTTAATTTTATTATTAAAGTAATTTTTTTTTTTTTTGTTTTACATAATTGTGTTTCAAACTTTATTATATTCAGAATATCTACTAGACCCTTGTTCGGACATATTTCTGTAAGTTACAGGTCTACAATTAAAAAAAAAAAAAAAATTCATGAAAAACAGTGTACCGCTTTTGGTACAGAAATCCAGACATCAGTGAAAAGCCCAGGTGGTTAAAGTTGCCACAGACGTGCCAAAATGTCCTTCCTGGGATATTTTGACACAGCCTTGTCACCTGTGGTTGATTGTTTACTTTGTCACATCACAATGTTCTGGAATGCTCCAGGAATAGCTGTTTTTCTAAAAGATTACAATTAATCACAGGTAGAAGAAAGTTATGTAGCTTGGTGTGCAATGGACAAGGCAATTAAACCTGATTCAATTTACAAGTATTTGTTAGTAGGTTGACCGGGTATCCTTTTTTGGTGATTCTGTTTTTTTATATATATATTTTTTTTCTTCTTGAACTGTTTTTTTATATTTTGTATTTCAATGGTATAAGCTACATTGAGTAAATACAGTTAAGAAAAAGTTATTTTTGTTTATCTTCATTTCAAGCTGTAAAGCTCTATTATATTGTGGGATTTTTTTTTTCACCTAGTGCACCAAAGTTGAGAGCAATGACCTAGGGATTAGTCCAGTTTTAACTGACCCTTTTGTCTTTTTTTTTTTTTTTTTTGACCCTTCTCTTTTTATATTCTTTACACTCTGAGGATGTCGAGTTTTACATAAGGTCTGGCACAAAACAATTTTAGGTTACAAAAAACAAGGCCTTTTGTTAATCTTTGCTTGAACTCTTTAGGTAGTGCTGCTATTAATAGCATTTATTCCATCTACAATAGAATAGAAAGGGGTTCAGGAATGGATATGATCTAGCTGAGAAAGCTGCATAGATAATCTCTGTTACACTGAACGCCTGCTGACTCTTTCCTGCCATTACAACAGAAAAGCATTATGTTAACCCCTCACTTCCATCTCCTCTGCCTATTTATACAAATTGTGTAGAATGTGATGTGTTATACTTTAAAATTTCTGATCTCATAAAAAAACAAAAAAAAAAACAATGCAATTTTCAGGGCTGAACCCTTGCCTAAATACTTTGTCACTGACAAAGAACAAGTGTACACTTTTAAAAAGTCAGAGTACAGTTATACTTTTGTATCTTTATACTTTTCTTGGTCAGTAACTCAGAAAGTGGTAAAACCAGACAAACTGTAGTACGTGTAGGTCAGTAGAATTTTTGTAAGAGGTCAAAAGTTGCAACCTCTGTTTTCCATGACAAGGACTTTTTTTAATTTTTAAAAAGAGCATTTTGTTGAATAGGCATCGTGTAAAGTCTTTCTCAAGGAACTACTAGGATTGTCGCATGATATGTTACCCTTGTTAAAGTTGAACTAAAAGCACCTCTTCTCGCTCCATTCCTAATAGCTCTGCTTTTAGTGTGATTTTTTTTTTTTTTTCCTTCAGTTTGTTATATTTTACGTTGTATGTTTTGTTTTGATAATAGATCACCCTTTTTGAAAATAATTTTTAGGTCTCCAGGGAACCCCTACTATAATTACTACGTTGCATATATTTAAATAAATGTCACTAGGAAAACAGGGCTTTTAATGCATTATACCACATTCAACAACCGTTAAAATACAAACTTAAAAACAATGTTTAAAACATACAGAATAAATACACACAAAACATGAGACTGTGGACTTTTTTTTTTTTTTTTTTTTTTCTTTTATTCTTTGTTATCATGAGTACAACCATTTAGACATACTTTGTCACTGCACATGTGTTATATGCTCCCAACAACGAGAGGGATTTTGACATAAATACTGTGTTGGGTCCCTAGATTTTGATTATCAGTAGAGACTTTTTTTTTTATACCATATAACACGTGCGCAGGGATGTAGGTCCAAATGCTTCTACTCCTGACATCCTAATTGCTTGCTAATAAAAAGTTTAAATCCTGATGGTTAATATTCCACATTCTTTACCAGCTTTTTGATCTGATGAAGCAGACATTGCTATGGAAAATGCATTATCAACTTGTTTAAAACAGATGTAATCATTATGTTGATGCATTAAGTAATATGTTTTCTCTGAAATGCGTTAGAAAATATGCTATATACTACAATACTACAAAAATAGCTTATTCATGATTTTATATATATATATATATATATATATATATATATATATATATATATATATAGTAAACTACCACCTCCACCCCAATATTTTCCTTTACCAAAATCACACACACAAAAAAAATCTAACCCCTCTCTTATTACATGAAACAGCAGTCAAATGAAAGGCGAAGTCATATCCATTCTTCTTTTGCTCTTCTGAATAGGTAGGTTGCAGTGCCTTTCTGGTGATGTGTATTAAAGATGGTGTCCTTTTAGGCGTATCACTGGCATTGTGTTGCCTTTAGGTCTTGCCACCAGCCTCTTATAAAAAAAAAAAAAAAATGGAGACCGACAAGCTAGTCCTCCCCACTGGAGCAGGGGCTGCAGAGGGTTGCATAATTGTAGATTTTAAAAAAATGGCCTGGATTTGAACATTATTTTTTTTCATCTATATATTTAAATGTAGAACATCTAAATTATAATGTAACTGGTTTATGTGATCAGTGATTTAAGATTATTTCTTCCCTGTTCCAAAATATGTTCTAAAGGTGTTGAGATCATGCCATTTTTACTGCAGGTTTGTTACTGGACACCTCAGATAAAAACAATATCTGAAATAATTTTCTCTGTGATGGTTTAAAATAGAACTGCTAATCTATTATTTTGGTTGCTTTAGATATATATAAACAAAGAAATGTTGTGGCAGCAGCAGGTTGTTTTCTGCTTTCTAATTCAAGTCATGCAGTTATCAGTTTCTTTCTCGGTTAAAAAATGTTGAAAGAAAATGTTGATCCTAATTATGGTCTTTTGCCTAATTTTGAAGTGTGAAAATAGTGGGTTGTCAGGCAGCGTTTAGGTTTAACACTCTGATCTGTCGAGATATAATTGCTAATCTGGGATTTTTTTTTCAGTGCCCGTTTTTCTAAAGGGCTTTTTAGTTGTTCACACTGTTTTTCTATGGCTGTGCTAAAGACTTGAAATGCAGTGTCCTTGTAAGCTAGAATGTTAAAAAAAACTCCTGCAAAGTGCCACTGATGTATTTTAGGAAAATATGTGCCGAAGCAACTGCTGAAGTAGCTTTTGCTGATCTTTCTTTGAAAATTGTAGTTCTTTATGTGTGAATCGGTTAGCTTCAGGACTTTTCAGTCACATTACTACAACACATGCAGTTTAGGATTCCTGACTTTGCTTGTTATTTGCCTATTGAAGGCAGACACAGCGGTTTAACAAGTATTTTCTGAAGGCACGTTGTTTCAAGCAGTTTCCTTCAACATTCTATGTAATTTGACATTGTTCTGGAGCCTAGATGTTTTTTTTTTTTAAAGATCTGAGCATGTTGCTGTGATAGTGGGCATATTGAGTTATTGTCACTGGGTTCAAAATACTGTACACCAATTGACATTAGGGTCAAACAGACTAGTGCTGTTTAATGGTTTAGGAACTGCCGGTCCTATCATGTCCTATTAGTAGTTCCAAGTATTCCTTAAGGAATCTGCCTACATTAAGACATGCTTTACTGACCCCTACTGAAATGGGAAATAGACAACAATGTGCACAACATTCTTAATGGATTTACAACACATCTGCAAGATTTTTATGTGTAGAATATGATAGTATTGTATATTCTGTAGTAAATTATATAAACACAAGTTTGTTTCTCTTCAAAACTCTAGTGGTGCTGGTTTTACTTTTTGTATTATATAACCTGGATTAAAATGATGAATGTCAGGATGAATTATACCTGAGGAGGACCTTTGTGAAACAACTACTCGTTTGGCATTATACCTATAAGAGTGGAGCTCTTTATTATGACTATTACTTGTGAGAAAAAAAAATTTGAGCACAACATATTACAGTGTTTACATTTATAATTGTTGCCAACTTGGGCTCCAGGTACCTAAAAATTCCATCTGGCTTCACATTTTGTAACTCCTTTGTGATGTGGAAGCAGCTGATTTATTGTGAAAAGATAAAAAGTATGGTTGATAAAATTAATGGATTAAATGAGTTGAGCACTGGAACACTTTTATGATAGATTTTTTGGTAAACGTTGTAAAACTTTACAAAAAAATAAAAGAAAGTTTTTAAATGTTAGGTTGCCTTAACTGACATAACACTCAGAAGCACATCTCTTGGAGCTAAAGATAAATGGTGGACAAAAAATTTACAATGTTACCTTGTATTTCTGCATCATGTGACTGAACAGAGTTTATAAATGCCATATCTGTGATGGCTCATAGTTTTGAGGTCAGCTGCTTTTGCAACTGCTGTTTTTACACCACAACTCCTGGCTATCATTTTAACAGCTGGGATATGCCAGCTAATGTAAGGTACAAGTGGCAAAGCCACACACCCCACCCTCCCATGTGTGAAAACTTTTAGTTTGACGTATACATAGCATACTTTTTTGTCTGTATTGAGATACAAGTTTTTATTGTGGTTTATATCCTTATCAGGAGAGGTTCACCCCCTTTATTTTAGCGCATATTGTCATCACAACAAAAAGCGTGGGGAGATCTAAAACTTTAGTTGTCAATAAAGCAGAATTGGACAAGTGTTTTTGACAGGTCTAAGATAAAAATTCTGTTCACTTTGGTGCAAAATTTACCCAGTAGAACACAGTTGTGAATTGAGGCTTAAATTATGTTTTGAAATGTTTTTTTTCTTTGCAAGATCAGATCAGTTGAAATAATTCCAAACCTATTTCTTACTGTTACTAGTGAGCTCATGAGATCAGACACACGGAATGAGGTCTTCTCCAGCCTTTACTGAAGTACAGACTTGATACAAATGCACATTCACTATCTCATTTTACAATGGGTCACATTGCATCCTTGGCTCCCTGCTTCCTGTGACCGCTGTGACTTCAGCTGTAAAGTGGGGATGTTTTATCATCCTGTTACATCCTTGCAATGCTGGCAGACCAACAATGAAAGATCTGCATCTAAAAATATCCCTTGCTGGAGTTTGTTTCCCCCATCGGGATATGACAGCACTGACAGCAAGTTATGCCAATCTGTCACTCTTCAGAAATGTTTTCATTCACCATGTCCTAATTAGAGTAAAACTATGGAGATTCCTACTGACAAATAGCAGGGTGCCACACTGTGTGAGGTGGTTTATGTATTTTATGGGTTCCCATTCTCAATGTTTTAGTAATTTTTACATCAGCAAGCCTACATCGGTATCCTAAATTTGTGCTGGGTATTTCTTCAGCCCTAGAAAAAAGGAAATGATAAACTATTTTTGCAATGAGTATCTTGTAAGTAACAGTGAACTAAAGAATCTGATTAGTTTTCCTAAATACAGAATTTTTACCTTGACATAAAGTAGGATATAAAGCATGTGATTGTGAAGAATCATCATGAGTGTTCCACGTGTCTTGAATTTTTTCAAATTTATTAAATTTGCTTGTATTTTTGTTTGAACTTTATTCATAAATTACTGCTTCCCACTGCCTCACTCCTGTGCTTTATGCTGGCATGGCTGAGTAAAAGCCACTCTCCTCATCATGTGTCTCCACACAGACTTGCATTGTGGAAAAAGGATATGAATTTTGCTAGGCTACTACTCTGCTGATTGCTGAGAATACATTGTGTTACTCTGGTTAGATGGTAGAAACTAGAAACCCTAATCATGTTTTTACAGTGCACATCTCCGTACATATCTATTCTTGCGACTTCATTAAAGCTTCTTCGTTTACATCTTTTGCCCTCAACATGCACATAGGAAAAGTCAATGGCATTCCCCCATCTGGGATATGTCGGTATTAGATATAATGTATGATCACTGCCTTGCCCTCTCTGACCCTTTGAGTGACATGTGATTTTGTTAAACCACCATGTCTACTTTAGACTAAAGAGTGGGTCGAGCTTCAATTTTTTTGTCTATGGAACATGGAGGCTAAAGCAAACCTGGTTCCCCTGGCCCTCTGCCTAGTAGTGAACTGCTTGCAGGATCAGAACATGGAAGTAGTAAGTATATCCCAACAATACAATATTATCACAAGCCTGCTGGAAGGTGTGTGCTTTCCTCACAGTGAGGCTGTGCAATATCTTTTGTTGAATTATGTAGCCTATTCAATGGACTGCTTTCACACCTAAGCTTTTTGAAAAATCTTCATGCACCATTAAGAATCAATGGCACCGTTTTGCACAATTTTTTTAGTAGGTTCATTACTGAAATGCATATGTGTGGATGGCCCCTAAAATATATATTTCCATGCTGTTTCTAGGATATCTTAATTTACAAGTATATATTGGCTAACGAGTGACAGTGTTTTTTCGAACGTGTCCATTGTGGCAGCTGAATATTTTGACTTTGCTCAGTCTGGCTGATTGTAACTCCCTTGCTATGTTCATTTGCCAGTTTTTTTTTTTAAACCATAGACTGGTGAGGTGCCTGTTTGCTTGCTGTAAGCCTACCATAGACTGGTGAGGTGCCTGTTTGCTTGCTGTAAGCCTACCATAGACTGGTGAGGTGCCTGTTTGCTTGCTGTAAGCCTACCATAGACTGGTGAGGTGCCTGTTTGCTTGCTGTAAGCCTACCGTGAGCTCTATTGTAAGACGGATCACTTTTTTGATAGAAGCCAGTTGTGTTCATTATGCTGCCACAAGTTTGGGAGCACAGTTTACATTGTTTTCTGTATTTTATACAGCTGATGTATCTATTCAGATATGTAATATTTAGGTGTCGTAAGTTATCAGAACAGCCAGAAAGGCCGTTTTTGTTTTTTTTCCAGGGAATTAATACACTAAAGCAGAGACGCACTGGAGAATTCTTTAAACAGCTTTCAGGAATTGTGTTAAAAAGAATATTAGGCTGTTTAGCAGTGTCTACTTTCTTCTTTACAAACTCAAACATTCACTGTATCAACTGAAAAATGTTGTAAGATTTCCCTTACCTTTGAATCATTGAACTCCTATTTAGTTGTATAACGACTGCTTCTGAGAACTGCTGCACATCAGTGTTGCATGAAGTTGACCAACTTCTGGCACCTGTGGTATTCCAGCCTAGGATGATTGGACTACGTTACACAATTCTTTTGTATTTCTTGGTTTTGACTCAAAAAACAGCATGTTCGATGTTGCTCCAGGACAAGTTTTCTATTGGATTAAGGTCCAGGGAATTGGGCTGGCCACTCTATAACATCAATCTTGTTGGTCAGGAACTAAGACAATGCTTGTTTTCTGGTGTGATTGGCTTGGCACATCTTTTTTTTCAACATTAGCACTTTGTGGGGGCTTCTTGCTGGTAACTTGGTTTCACATCTTCTAATTGTAACGCTACTCACAGATAACTTTAGACCTTTTTTGCTTCTCTGGAGCTGATCATTGCTGGAGTCTTTGTCATTTTGGGTATTCTATCCTTTTAATTGTAGTTTTTCAATTTATCCTTTGGTTGGTTGCCATTTTAAAGCATTTTAGGCTTATTTTAGCTGAGCAGCCGATCATTTTCTGCACTTCTTTAGGTTTCCCCCTCTCCAATAAACTTTTTAATCACACAAGTACACTGTTTTTCTGAACAATGTCTGGAACTACTCATTTTACCATTTTAGAGAAAAAAGCATTATAACCAGCATGTACAACAATTGCTGCATTCCTTCCCTAAATAAGGGCTGTATTGACACCTGTTTGTTCACAGAATGAATGGATCTCACTAATTGAACTCCTCACCCCTACTATTTTGAACAGTCAAATATTCCCCTTTCTGTAAATAAATTAGGCATATTTGATACATTTTTGTTTATGTTTTTGATTTGGAATAGAATGCAATGTTCTCAATACATTTTTGTGTATGCAAATAAAAGCTTTTCTAAGGACTTTTTTTTTTAAAGTCACTGCTATTATTCTGAACAGGACTGTATCATAGTAGTATTGGTTAAATATTTACACAACTCCTATTTTTTTTTATAATTTTTTTAAGCACTAAAGCATATTTTTGCAAATTATTTTTATTTTTTTTTTTACATATTTGATCCAGCGCCACAATGGGAATTTAGTACATGTGGTTATTTTCTTTGTGGATTATAAGGCTTTTTCAGTTATAAAAGAGCTTTGTGGTTCATGATTATGCTGTAAATGAATTTGACTAACTTAATGCTGGGGGAAGGGTTCTGTGGCGAAAGGCATGTTGCTTTATTTAGTATTCTATCCCTGAATCTAAAAATAGAATTAATGCTGAACATCTGTTTTTTCTTGTTTTGTGGTTTTGTTATCCAGTTTTATGCAGCTACTTTGTACATTGAAGGTTGTACACCAAAACACTTTTCTGAAAGGGGTTCGAGGAAAGTTTTATCAACTTTTTCTCACAGAAAAGCTGCTCTTTTTGCTACAAACTATCGACTTTATTAGACAGACTTGCTGTATTTCTGTACCATTGCTGTTACCACCATACAAATAATTTTCTGTGTGTGTTTTAAATGAAAAACCCTTGTAAGAAATAGAAAACTGCTGTATAGGATTATAATGTATACAGGCACACAGAAAATTGTTTCCAAGTTATAAAAAAAAGCAATCTATTTTACGCTAGGTGAGGACCTGATTACAGTTTTCAGAACATATTAACAGTGAGGCACACATCTCTCACAATAATGGGCAGTTCTAGAATTGTAATTTATCCGCATCTTGAATTGTGAAAAATAATCACTAGAAGGTTAAGCACAGAATTATTACAACATTAATATACTTTTAAATTATGCAAACAAGAGGGGTGAGAAAAAGATAATAATTTTTCAGAAGAAAGGGGTGAGAACAGGTAGATATTTCTAAGAGTAAAATAAAGATAAATATTTTAGGTCATTGGTAATTACCTAACGCTAAGAAATTGGGGTAAACAAACTTCCTAGCAGCTGATTACAAGACCATTGCTGATTCTCCATATTGATGGTAGCTACATGGCCAATTTTAAATCTTTAAATTTTAATTGTAAGCAGGAGTGAGAAGATAACACCTTAAGTTTTAGTAAATAGATCATATATATTACAGGTAGGAAAATAAAGGGTTCAGCAGCCTATACCTCAAATACCTAAACTCCAAGTTCTATGTGTCACTAAGCCCCTAAAAGCTTTTTTGTTTCCTCCAATACCTAGTTGATCTTATCAGTTCCCCCAAACCTTCCTGTAAACTACTGACCACACCAGAAGTGTAATCATGCTGACAAGGTTCTGTGCTGCTATATTTGGTATATAGGATGCCATACTTTTATCTCGGTAGTCAGTTCTGAGTAAAGTTCCTTGCCAAGCTTGCCAAGAGATTAAAAGTAGCTTTTAAGCTAGAGCTAACCAAGTTTATCATGGCTGGCATAAGTGTTACACCAGCGGTGCCCAACCTTTTTTCATCTGGGGGGGCTGCTGTTGACATTGAGATAAAACTGGCGGGCCACAATGCAAATAAACATTAAAGATGTTCAATATTTTTTAATATACAAAGAAATTAAATTGGAATGTTTCTAGTTATTGTAACGTACATGCACCAACTAAAATCAATGACAAATCAAGAATTTCTGCACTCGCCATTTGATGCTCATTTTATTAATGAAAGATACAAAACTAACACTATCATACAGTGCTTGGCCGGTCATATATTGATCCCTGCCCACCATTCCTGTACCGAAGAACAGAAACTAAACCAAATAATGGGTCCTGTCAGTTATAGGGGGCTGCTAACCTTCTTCGTACCCCAAAATCTCTGCAGTGGATACTTCCAGAGAAATGCAATTCATGTGACAGCCAAGGGGACATGTTCTTACTACTACATCTTCAGGTCCTTATATCTCCCTGTTCCTGAGCTATGTGTGACAGGGTAGCATGATATTGGGTAGAGGGGTGGAGGGGGGTGCAAAAGTAGTTTCTTACTGGCCCCCACATTTCCAGTTGCCAACATCCTCCCTTTTCACAGAAAATAAGGTTCATAGGAGCTAAGCAGCCAGCCATGTTTCAGCTGCTCAGTCCCCTGCACCGCAGTGTCTGCAGATTGGGCTCCAGGGGGCAGTGAGCTGTACTGAGCATCTCCTCCTAGGCAGGGTTCCATGGCATAAGAAAAGTTTACCAACACCGCAACCTGAATGTAGCTTGAAGTTTTCTGAATGGACAAGTATATATTTGGGGCACCACAGCACAGTGGAGAGTAAATTTACAAGTACCCTAAGGCTTGTTACCATAGATTTGGCCCCCAGGGCTACCTAACATGCAAACTCAATTTGTGGACCTTGGTCTTGAAATAGCCCCTGATTTGTTTTTAGGATTTTATGCTTGTGACCACATCTCCGGCAACTTGTTATGTTTATGGGGCTGAAATTTGAAAAAGTTTGAAAAAGTATCAGCTCTCAGGGTCCCCTGTAAATTTCACGTTTCGCTGACAATCTGTGTAGGAGATATGAAGGTTTATTCATGGGGATAATGGCAGCTACATGGACACAGACACAGCTTTCATGCTGATGCTGGGATTATCACACAGTACAAGGTGTGCGGGGAGCAGCCACAGCTGATTGCCAGGTCTATAGTACACGCCAATCTCCGGGAGCGAACATGGAGACCCCGCATAACAGAGAGGAGAGGGCCGAATGTGGCCTGCGAGCCATAGGTTGGGCACTCTTGTGTTACACTGCCGAAATGCAGCATGTGGAGGTGAACAACACAGTGGGCGACTTTGTATGATTTGATACAATGCCCACCTGCTGGCTAGGCAGACTGCTGGTGGGAAGAAGACATTGAGTGGATGTGTGGCCACTTTTTTTTTTATTTTTTGGATTGTAAGTTTGCAAATCATAAGATCAGTCAGTATTCACAATAACTTTCACCATTTTTGAGTCTTAGGGTAAGGTAAATCTGGGACAGCCTATATAAATCGTGCAAGTTATTATGGAGCTCTGAAGCTGTCCATTGCCTTCTGCTATTGACATTGGCTTTGGACGCATTCGTTTATAATACATTTTTATTTTTTTTAAAAACACTGTTTTTCCAGGATATGTACAAGAATGAACCGTAAGTTGAATTTGAGATTAGTGGTTAATGTGCTATAAAATGTATGAAGTGTTTCTTAAACATCCCATTACGGTAATTGGACAGTTGAAGACTCATAGACTCTTAGAACTCTTTGCCAAAACACTTCTTTAACTGTTGACATCTTAAGCTAATATTATTTGAATTGAAATAAAACATTTATATGATGCCGGAGCAAAGACAGCAAACAGCCCTTTAATCTTAAGATGTTAACGCAGTTGAATTCCACTACTCCTGTTTATACAGGAGACCATCAGCACAAGTCTCTGCTCTAATGTATCCCATGACCTGATGGAGACTTTTCTGACCAGTCGGTTTTGCTTATCATGTGCTAGAAATTGTTATAAGTTAGATGTAAACATAAAAGGGATAAATTTCCCTCACTTTGATTTCCCACACTGACAGAGAACATAGAGCACCAACAATTTACTAACCACTATAAATGGCTACGTTTTCCCAGGTCTTTTGCCAACATATTTTTTTCAAGATGTTGTTGGCCCCTCAACTGTTTGACGCTGTCCTTCCAGTCTGTGCAGTTCTCTTGGATTTTATTGTTGATTCCAATTCTTGTAGGTTTCTTCCACAAACACCTGCAACTCTCTGTTGAGGAAAGAAGCTTTTGTTCACATTTTGTCATATCTTGTTGCTAAGGATACAAGGAATATTCCACTTTTTATTCCTTGTGTTTCTTCTGCTAGGCAACAGAGATTATGTATAGCACTTCATTAGTGTCTACTTTTTTTCTATTTCAAATCGCCCCCCCCCACTAAACTAAAGTCTTGAAAAAGACTTCCAAAAGTTTTCATTTTTAATAACTTAAATTAGCCAATTAAATTTTTACTTGGACACAACATTTTTAATTACAACACCAGGCCAAGTAAGTGTATTAGGGCAGAGCACCACAGGCGATTTATAATCTTTCCATTTAGGAATATAATCTCTTAAACTTTTTTTTAAGAGATTAGAAGTTTTACTTTGCAAATTAGAAATTTTTACTTTAAACTAGTTCACTTCTGCTTTGCGGGTGGAATCTTTCAGTGCTGATAAAAACATATTCTTGTGCATCTTGGTTTTAGGTAAAGATATTAGCATATACAAATGTGCTGTGTCATTGAATTAGGCATTTTTATAGTACCCATGAAGAGTTATACGTGTTTAGCTCAAAAGCATTCCTGTGATGCTTCCTGGGAAAGAAGCTACCTAATTTGTGGTAAGAAACCATTAACTCCCAACACTACAACCAACCTGAGATTGATACCAGAGATGATCATTCTGTGAGGTATTGTTTGTTTATGATGTTTTAAACCCTTCCATTTTCATATCCCAGCATAATTTAGATTTTCAGCTTTGATGATCCTATATTTATTGTGTTATGATTTTCTGTCTGTCATGGTCTTCTACTGTTTTATACAAACAGTCCAGATTTATAGGAGACCAAGGGTGGAAAGGCAGATGACAGTAGTGGGAGTTGTAAAATAGCACTGGAAGGATCAGAAACTTTTTAAAACTTTTTTTAAAATGTATTTTATTTTTTAATTGCAGTACAATGAAATAAAACTAACCATTACATTGCCATTCTGCTTTAAGGTGGTTTATTAACATCACAGGATATCAGCAGTTTCTTGTAAATATTTCAATCGCTATTTCTGACAATAATGCGTGGTCAAAATCACTTAGATCACTCATCTTTATTATAAGGCTTTGATCAAGTAACAAATTAACATATTGTCCATATCTTTTTGCTTCCAGAAAAGTTAACGCACAGCTCCACTTTTGATTAAAAGTTTTATTTTACCTTACATTAAAAAGTTTCCCAGCATCTGTTAAAATTAAAAAGCAGCCCTGTGTAATACTTGCATCTTCACAGGCTGCATTTTTATTCTTGATCTGTAATCAAATGTCTTTTTCTTGGTTAAATACCCATACTCATTTCTTGTGATCCCTAGCTATCTTTTGATAGTCATTATTAAATGGGTGCTCTTTTACTTAGTAGTAAGGACCACCTGCCTCTACCACCAAAGTGGATCTCTCTTTCAGTGTTCTCTAATATGATAACATCACTGACATTTAATTAATAAATTGTAGGAGTCAGTAAACCTGGACAGAAGTATTGATGTTATTTGCCTTTGATTTAGTAATAATTAGTAATTGAGTAATAATCCTGTTGTTTTTCTCACATAGTAAGCAAAAAAAAAATTCAGGCAAAAATGATCTATGCATATATTTATGTACATTTGGAGGTGGCTTGGTTGTGTCTAATTTATTATATATATTCTAAAAAGTGTTTTTTTTTATGTTTCCCAGACTGTAAAATAACATCCTGTTAGGTTCTTCATATGAATGCTTATAGGGTTTTGTTCAACTGCTCTTTGTTTATACTCTTATGGAAAACGTACACAAAACACATTTTTCCTGTTATGATCGAGAAACTTCCTAATGCTGATGATCATCCGCAATGCCTGTTTTAAAATTCATATATATGTAAAAATGGCTAATAGATAACAGATTTTGGGTAAATGATATAGGGTCCATTCACACCAAAGCTTTCCGTTTCAGAGCATGAATGCACATGTTAACGCATATCACATTAGTGTGGGCTTCTAATGCACCACATTGTATATTAAAAATATACATGATCCTTTTTTAAAATTTAGAGCGAGGTCACACCTTGGCAGTTTAAGTGTAGTGTTTGCATGTTTTTATACAAACTTAGTCTAAGAATCTGCAAATCTGCAAGCAGCATTTTTAGTTTTTTTTAACTAAAGCACACTGGAATAAACAGGTCCTAAAATCTAATCTATGGTTTAAATGGACCTCTGCTGTACAGAATTTAGTAAATCTAAAGAGGATTGTACATACACTTCCAAGCTTGGTTTTAATATTGATGTTGTTGAAAATGTATTAACAATTGCTGTACATACAGCGCCATTCTATTCTATGGAAGTGGGAGGGGGAGAATGAGCAAACGACACCCTGCTGCACTCTCCTCCCTTCACTTCTATTTCGGTTATTCATCTTCTGTTTGTGGATCCGCCAGGACGGATCCATGAACAACATCGGACAGCCACTATACACATGTCAGATTCTTGTCCAAAATGAGTCCTGAGGCTCATAACGCTTGAGAATCTTCTGAGGTGTGTGCGTAGCCTTATTTTTTTCCCCTCCTCATTTGTGCATTGCATAAAATACATTGTTTTTAGGCAGCCGATTCATTTAAATGGATTGCCTTACATACCAAAAAGGTACTTGTTCGTTTTGTAATTTAGGACGATACAATGAATGGTAGTGCATGTTTCTCTGTATAAGGTTTTATGACCCGTTGATCCTGTTAGTAGGCCCATTATTTTTCCACGTTCTTTAAAAGCATTTTCAGGGATCATGAACGCTCCTGATTGTAACACTGGACATGTTCAACTATGCCCATTGTTCTTTTTCAAGCTCTGGTACTAATCCTGTGTTACGTACACACAGTTTTTTTTAAAATGGTGTAGCAGCAGATAGTAGCAACAGCTCTAATGGCAAGATGTGTTGGATCTCAATAAAAAAAATCACCAACCCAAAAAATTTGCATATGACAGCAGCCAGCACAATGTAAACCTAGCGTTCACTTCTGAGTATGAGGTTGAAAGTTCTGTTATCCCTGAGACTTAGGGAGCTGGCTTTGGGCTTCTATATACCAGGAGTTACTAGGATAAGAGAACTTCTAGTGGTAATTCAAAAGTAAGGTGAAGAAAAAAAATATTTATGCATCAAAAAGTAAAATTTCAAGCCACCCTTATGTGTTCACACATATGAATCCAAACACACACACACACATAGAACATGGTGAACAGAAATACCATTTGATTAACAGTTAAGCTAATATAATGTTTATTAAAAATACATTTTTTAAACCCTTTGTCCTTTTCAGTAAATCTTTGGGCCAAATATGATAACCAATCTGATAATTCAGTGCTGCCGTAAACTGTAAATGAGATCTTACTCATTATGGGCAGGCAGTATTGCAGTTTTTTCAATGCTGTGCAAAACAGGTTTGTAAATTAAATCATCTTTGGCCACAATAATTTGAAACCGTGTTGAACAAATCAGTATTTTTAATTAACATTTACATGGGAGCAAAATACTTCCCTGCATGCCTTTGCTTTAAGGTTTGTCCACAAGTATAGTTACATGATTAGAATGAAAAAAGACATAAGTACATCCATTTTAACCACTCTTGAAATAAACATATCCCAGATAAAAGCCCCTATGGACATAATGGATTCAGAAGAAAGCAAAAAAACCCTTGTACAATTTGCTCCAACAGGGAAAAAATTACTTTCTGATTCTGCAAGGCAATTCGATACTCCCTGGATCAAGTCTCTGTTGTCTTTGCTTTGAAAACTTTAATACCCAGCTGTATTTTGTGCTTCTAGAAAAGTATCCAGCTTTTTTTTTTTCTTGCTAAAACTACTTCCTACCCCAATACTGAACCCTGGGGTACACCACTAATAACCTTAGACCATTCAGAGTATGAATCATTAATCACAACTCTCTGGATGTGGTCTTTAAGCCAGTTCTCCAACCATTTACAGATTGACTTTTCTAAACCTATCGACCCTAACTTGCATATTAACCGTCTGTGGGGTACAGTGTCAAATGCTTTAGCAAAGTCCAAGTATACTATATCAGCTGCTATTCCACTGTCTACCTGTTTACTTAGTTCCTCAAAAAAAGAACAAATTTGTTTGACAAGTTAGGTGAACTTTCTTGAATCCATTCTGTTTTCTTTATTACTTTATAATATTGTTTTCTAGCACAAACTCCTCTATGTGGTTCTTTTATCACACTTTCTACTATCTTTCCAACTATGGAAGTTAAACTTGCCACTCTGTAGTTACTTTTCAATATCTTTGTTTCCTTTTCGTAGATAGGAACCACATTAAGCCAATCTATTGGTACCATGCCAGTGCTTAGAGTCTCTAAAAAATTAGAAACGATGGCTTTGAAATAACTGATCTCGGGTATTTGAGGATACGTGGATATAATCCATCAGGTCCTGGTGCTTTGTCAACCTTAATTTTGTGTGTTTCTCAAATGAATTTTGAGCTATAGTGCCTCCTTTAAGGCCGTGACATTGCTATTTGCAATTTGGACTGCAGTTAATAGAGCTAGGTTTGCTAAAATAGACATGTCTGATGTAAACATTTAAGCATAGTTAATTAAGCAGAAGTTAATCTTTATAGCATAATTACTTTCTTCTTTTTTGTAATGAATGAATTGTATATATGGAGGATATTATTTTGTAGGGGTGCAGGAATTTGTCATTGTTTTGTCAATGTGTGGATTTGGGTTGTCACTGTGGCATTTGTGGAAAATAAATGACATGTAGGGCTTTTCTGTGCCCTTGTTTGACAGATCGGCTAAGCCATATTTTTCCTAATTTTGCCTTTTCATACCTGAACTATCAACATTTGCTAAATGTCTGCATCCTTTTACCTGCCACCACAGCAGTTCAGCTACAAGTGACAGAGTGGACTAGCAGTCTGTGGACGGTTACATGATCACATGATGATTTTTTTTTTTTTGTAGTTTTAGGGCTGTAATGAGTGGATCTGGCTTCTCTGTTGTATTATTGACCTAAATTTAACTTTCACTGATGTCCGATAAATATGAACATTTTGCCTTTAAAACCTGTTGCTCATCTCAGAAACAGCACCTCAGCAATAGCAGCCTTTTTGTGTACCTTTTGACTATACAGGGCAAAGCAATATGTTCCATATAATACTCACCTCCCCAGATACACATACAGGCAGAACAACAGAATCATACTCCCGTGTACATGATTACCCTTTCATCACTTTCTTGTTGCTTCATTAAGCTGGAGCAAAGGAGATCCCCCAAGTCCTTCTGTTCCCCCTCAATTTTTATGTTGTCACTCACCAAGCATCAGGTCTTTACCAGCTCCTCCATATCTGGAAGTACTTGGTATTTTCTTTACTTCCTGCTGCTCCAGTGAAGCAGATCTCCAGCCTTACCTTCAACCCTTGCAGACTTGTAAAGGGCCCTCTCCTACTCTATAAAATAGCCAATTAAACTTCAGCTGTCAGGAGCAAAGAAAAGGTGAGCTTGCTTTTCATTTCTTGGCCAAATCGGAGGTTTGGTTTGAATACATACCAGGCAAAGTGTTTTGTATAATTAGATTTTACAATGATTGACTTGTTTACATCAAACAAATAAGCATCCTAATTAACTGTGATTATATGTCCTTAGTTACCCCATATGTCAGCGTAGGTTGTTCTGTCTGCCTCAGACCCTGTACGTTTTTGATGACCCAAATTACATGAAGGGCAATATAAGAACTTACCATATCTTATGTCTTTGTTTGGGTAAAAGTGTGCATGAGTTTTCCATTATGTTTCATGATGTGAGTGATGTGAGAAACCCAACTTCCTGATATTCCATTTCTTATGTGCACAGAGTAAATATTATGACACACTTATATTTAGGCTAATTATGAACACTGCTATCGGCTCTGTTTTTAATCACAATGAGTAATAAAACTGTTCTGTTTGTGAATCTTTGTGTGCATAATGTTTGTGTGTTTTGCTTGATGTCCTGTTACTGAAAAACTAGTAATATTCCACCTATCTGAAATCTGGAGATCTTTTTCTGTTGTATATATCAATTGTATTAAATACTTATAATTTTTTTGGAGGGTTTGTTTTTTTTCTTTAGGTGTATATGTATTTTAGGCTTAGTCTACACGGACGTTTTCCCCAGCGTTTAACCTGAGGCTTTTAAAAGCCCATGTTTGTAGTCCCCATGCATTACAATGGGTTAATCTACACCAGGACGTTTCCTTCAGGCACGTTTATGAGCTTTATCTTAAACGTTGCTTGCCATGTTTAACAAATTAAAACGCAGGGTAAATGCAGGAAAACTCAATGGAGGCTTTTACAAGCGTTTTGAAGCTTTTTATTAAAGCTTTTATTGAAATCAATGGTGGCTTTTATAAGTGTTTTTAGCAGGACTTTGGAATCTGGGTGCCCCCTTTAATAAGGTCACTCCCAGATCTCCACCACCCCACCCTGGGGAATGATCACAGGGGTACATAAAACCCCTTTACTCATTCCCTAATAATAAAATGTGTGTTTGTGTAACTAAATAACTTTTTTTTTTTTTTTTTACTAAAAACTTTTTTTTTTTTTCTTCACAGGTTATCCCAATGACAAGATGATTCCCACGGCTGCAATCATGACATGAGCACAGCCATGGGACTCCTCCTGACAGTGAGGGATCACAGGGCACTAGGGGTTAAATGACGACAAGGCTCTCCATTCACCTCTAGTGCTCTGTGATTGGCTGAGGTTTTACGTTTCTCAGCCATTCAGCACTAGATTTGAATGGGGAGACTTGTCCCTATTCATCTCTAGTGCTCTGTGATTGGCTGAGAAATAGGAAACCCTGATGCCAGCTCAAGCATCATCAGGATTTCCCTCAGCCAATCAGGGAGCAGAGTAGTCTGCGGAGCTCTGCTATCCTGACAGCTCCGCTCCCCTGATTGCTCCCACAGCCCTAGAGGTTCTGTATCTATACATGTTTTGTATCTATAACACATACTACAGCTCCTCAAGGGCTGCAGGATCAATCAGGGGAGCGGAGCTGTCATAATGGTTTAAACATCAGTTACTGTAATAGGATTCTAGTGTCCTATCAACTCTCTTTTTAATTTTTTTCCTTTTGAAACCTCTTTCTTAGTAGTCACCCTTTAAAGTAATAGCTCTTTTCTAGTGATAGAAAATCAATGCTTATTTGACTCTTGTTAGCATGTATATGAAATATTTTTATTTCTGTCCAGTAAATTAACTCTTCTACTGGGTTCAGGTTGAAAACAATTTGGCATGTTCTTTGAAAATACAAATAAAGTATGAGCTAGGAAAAGAGTAAAGCTATATGTATGCCTATAATTTTTTTCATCTTTTTGAAAATCTAAAATGTTGAAGGCACTTCTGTACATTAATGATCTTTCTTGTAGCAAGTGTAAGTGACTACACTTGGCTAAAACTTACACATGTCCAACCATTCACTGGAAGAATAATTTGTTCATTGCTATTTGACAATCATGGTTTTCTCCACTGCTTACTTTCCAGACAAGTATCAAAGAAGGATTATTACTGAAGCAAACCAGTTCATTTCAAAGATGGAAAAAACGCTATTTTAAGCTCCGGGGCAGAACCCTGTACTATGCCAAGGATTCAAAGGTATGACATCCTTTAACTTACATTTATTTTCATTACAATAAACTGAACTTATTTACCATTGTGTGTGTGTTTTTAGGCTTTTTCAAAAGCTTAATTTTTGAATTGTACTCTGTGCTACTAATACAAAATACCTCATACCAAATCAGCAACACTAGAGATGCAGTATTTTTGTTTCTCAGTTTATTTTGCCGCAGGGAGCTAAAGTCCTATTAGGTAATCAGGCATCCGCTCACTTGGAAAATGTGCGCACCGCCCAGAGCTGTGGATCATGTCTCCTATACAGAGCGAAGGCTCAGGGCAGTGGGTGAATTGTGTCTCTGGACACAACCTGCCCACTCTCCCATTGCAGGCTCAGGCCTGTGATTGGGAAGTGGGCGGGTTCTGGCATTATGACATCAATCTTGAGGAAGTTTCTTCTTCTTTGAGTGACACTCAAGGACCAGTCTGGAGCCCGTAAGTTTAGTTGTTCGTAGGTTCGAAAAGGTTGGCGACTACTACTTTATTTAATATAATATTGTATATATATAATATACCATGTTGGAGAGATACTGTTACCTTGTTTTCATGGCAAATGAAAAGGGTCTCTTTAAGTCCACCCCTGATTAAGTACTCTTCACATAGCCCTCCCCTGCTTTTTCTTCTTTATTTTAATGTTTAGGTTTGTTACCCCCCTGGCGTTCTAATTCTGTCTGTATTTTTACGCAAAAGCGGTACATTTTTTGCATTTATTTTACATTGTAGGCCTATAAATCTTAGGCATAACTCTCCAAAATATGCCCAATATTTATTACATTTAGTAAAAAAATAAACTCTAAAAAAATAAATAAAAAAAAATCTATTGAAACAAGGGTTAAACTTGTAATATAACTGTAGAGTAGCATATAATATATATATTATATAAGGATTACTTTGTATTGGAGTCAATACAGTTAGCTATGGTTAAGTTGAGAAAAATAACTTTGTCTGAGGGGTGAGCTTCAAAGAGATCCTGTCATTTTGCCATGAATGAGCAAGGTGATGCCATCCTATTAACCCCTGCAGTGATCATTTATTGCTTGATTATATTGATGTTTACCTGACTGTGTGTTGACCTTTCTTTGCTTTAGAATATAATCATAAGCCAAACTTGACCTACCTGAAGATCCCTAGCAATTGCTTCAGGAAACAACAATAAATAAGTAATGTGCTTTCCTTTGTCCCATGCTGTTTTTCAGCTGCCCACTAACTAAATTACCATACACCAAACTTGCTGGCTTAAGGGGGACAATGGCCCTACCTCAGGGACCACTGGTCCAATGTGCCCCCATGCATCAGATAAACACAGCTGATTGCAGAACTGTATCATCCTCAGCACTGAAAAGCCGTGAATGAGTGTCAGTGGCAGAATGCTGCAATGTGCTTTTTAAAATTCTTGTGCATAGAAGCAGGTAGAGGAATCCTACAGAATAGGCAGAGCAGCTTCACTGCAAGGAATGCCCTCTTCAAAACTCTTGGTATTTGCAGTTTGCCTGTAAATGAACACGTTGCAGGGACAAATGCATGCATACAACCACTGCCAGTGTGGAGGAGGATGCTGGCTGTGATCGGAGGGTGTGAGGTAGGAACGGGCAAAAAAAAAAATAACTCCTAAAAACATGTAAGTTAAAGATTAGTGTGACAACTGGCTCTGTGGACAAAGGTGACAACATGGTATAGGTTGATAACGGGCTCCACAGATGAGGGTGACAATGCGTATTAGGATAACTATGGGCTTAATGGATGAGCATGTCCGTGGGCTCCATAGGGAAAGATAATGAAGATGATACAATGCAGGGGACTGGTATGGCAGTGGGATGCAAGATCTGAACTTTGATTTGTGATGATGGCTTGATCTGTAGGTAACATCTTTGACAGAGCACCAACCAATCACAGAAGACTACATACTGACTTTTTGATTGGTTAGAGCATCTGGGCAGGGAGCGTGAGCAGTGAGGGAGGGCTTTGGATGGCAAGGCAATTTGCCACACACAAGATGACCGCTTCCATACATACAGTATAATAATCATTTTCATGAATACAAGCTGACACAGCCACCAAGGGGGACTGGGATTCCAATGCAAGTAGGTGAAAATAGATATTCAGTATTAAGTCTGATTCGTAGACTTTTGGTCTGCTTTAAATATAGGATATATAAAAATATAGGAACTTATATTTTATGTTTTATACTTAGAAGGCTTCTTCATTTTACTCACAAGTGGGTTTTTTCAGTCCTGTAGAATAGCTCGTCATTTATGCTTTTAGAGATTAGACCTTTTGCATAGACTGGCAGTAAAATTCTGCCTAAACTACCTTATTTGGTTTAATGTTGGAAAACTATGAAACTGAATTTCAGTTCTACAGCGTTCTTTGACGTCAAACAGTGAGAATAAATATAGTGTGGGTTTCTTCCTGAAATAAAGCAACACTGTGTCCCTGGTACTGTGTGTGGCAATCTGTAATTGTGCTGCCAAAATAAGATTTCCCATAGGAGTTGCATAAAAAGTTACAAAAATAAAAAGTCCTAAAAAAAAAAGAAAGAAGTAGCTTCCTCATCCATGTCAGCACTGCCATTTTATTGGCATTTTTAGAGTATGTTTGTAGCTACACCATTCAGCAAGGTAAGATTTATCAAAGCATAGTAAAGGTAAAATCATCATTAGGTTAGTTCACATAATTGTTTCATCTTTACTTTTTCATCTTCAGGAATATACCCACGCAGACTGTCAGTGATTTGATACAATAAAAATAGCCTTTTTTTCATTTTATGTAGTGTTTTAAGGTAGAGCAAAGAATGCCTTCCAAGACACTCTTGGGTTCTCACAAATACCTTAGTTCAGTGTCTTCACACTCTGGGGAAACCCAAAACCTGGAGTATTTAGTTATTTTTATCTTGACTTGACTAGTCCATGGGTTGTCATGACGTTTGTTAGGCAGTGATCTCACAAATTCCCTTCTTATGTTTTTAGCACAGTGTGGGAAAAATAGAGAGAATTTGATCACCTTGGATGGCAAGGACAGCTCTTCATTTAATATCTTTTTGCATAAGATATCAATTTTTTTGGGTAGTCAGATGCAAAAGTTTTTTTTTTTTTCTTAGTAAAATAGACTTTTAAATTTCTCTCATTAGAGTATTTTTTATATTATCTGTAGAGGGATGTAAAAATGTATTGTTGATAATCCTAACTTTTTTTGTTTGTCTCTTTCTTTCTCTAGTCACTCATATTTGATGAGGTGGACTTGTCAGATGCAAGTGTCGCGGAGTCAAGTACAAAAAATGTGAACAACAGCTTTACGGTAATATGTTCTTCTGGAATGGAAAAAGGTCTATGTGCATATTGGTGGAATTACCACTTCCTCATGCTCCAGAATGGCAAGGTCCCAATGGGGGATGGGGCATAGTGGACATGGAGTACAGATTTCCTCCATACAGCAGATAGGAGTAACAACGTTTGACACCAAGAAGTAGCGGATACCTTCTCCACCCACCATACCAAGTATCACCCATGAAGGGGTGAAGGGCAAATAGCTGACATACTTAGTTTGTATGTAACAGGTGATTTGTCTCCAAAAACATTTTATTAGGGGACAGTTCCAAAAGTTATGGTAAAGGTCTGCTTGTGTGGTACCACATTTAAGGCAACTGTTGGATTCTGACAGGCCCAAATGGTATTCCCTTGATGGGGAAATGTAGGCTCTGTGAAGTAGTTTAAAGAACATTTTGCAATATTGCACAGACACGGCACCGCTTTCCAGAATACTCACATCATTTTCAGCAGAATTGATACCCCCAGGTTGGGGAACAGTTGGTGCCATCCTACCATGCCTGAATTTGGAGATCGCTTTGGAGGTGGATGTTTCGGTTTCAACAGCATGGTGTCTAGGGGATTGTGCCAGTTGGTTGCAGAAAGGGTGTGGGTGACTGTGGGGCCATAGCCATGTGATTGGAAGGAAGAGAAAACAGTTTTGTGCAGTTTTTTGATGCTGTAGTAGTTCAGTTAGAGAATAGGCTTTCGGGTTGAGTATTAATCGTACTGAGGTTAGACCTATGTCTGCCCAGGCTCAGAAGATGGGAGAGGTGAGTCCAGGGGGAAAGAAGTGGGTACTGATCAATAGGTTCAGGTAAGATTTCCTTATGGAGATGGAGTAGGAAAATGGGATGTAAAGGGGGAACAGAGTGCAAGGTCTATATTTAAGTTGGTAAAAAATAAGGGGGGCCATGGAGCCAGTCCTTGAGAAATATGTAGGAGAGCCGCTTCGTTGTAAAGTCTGATGTTGGGTAGGTTAAGGCCACCATTGGACACCAGTTGGAGGAGGACAGAATGACCGATTCATAAGTATTTACCACCCCAAATAAAGTGTTTCCTAAGTTGATAGGAAAACAGGGAGTGCTTGAAGGAGGAACAGTAATCTGAGGAAGGCCACTATTTTTTAAAGACTATTCAACCCATGAGGGAGAGGAGGAGTTAGGGCCAAGATTGAAAGAAGTCTTGCATGCTACATAAGGCTGGGGAGAAGGTAGTTTCATAAAGATGCAATGGATTTTTTGGAATTTGTACCTCAAGATACCTGAAGCTTGATTTAGCCCACTGGAATGAAAACTGTTTGCTCCAAGTTGGTTTAGGTTTGGGGTACAGGTATAGGGCCGCTGATTTATCATGAGTATCCTGCAAGAGGACCGAAATGGGATAGAAGATACATAATGACAACAAGGGAGGATTTGGAGTTAGAGATGAAAAGGAGGTTTTACGTCGGCAAAGCCGTGATTTAAAGTTCTGTGTTACCAAAGGGTATTCCCGGGAAATGTGGGTTGAAGGTGAGAAGGCGTAGAAGAGGGACGAGGGTGAGATTGAAGAAAAGTGGGGACGAAGCAGCCTTGGCTTGTACCTCTTTGCATCTGCAAGGGTTGACATAACTGATTGTTGATTTTTTGCAAGGGTATGTTAGTTATTTTTTTTTATCACATTTCTATATAACGCTATCAAAGAGTCTGTCACCTGAGTTTGTCTGTGTCCTAAATAATAATACAAAGTAATATTGAGCTCACTTCATGCTGCTATTTTGAGTAATTGCAGCATCTACAACCTAGTTTAAGAGTCATCAGATTAGTGGGAGGTGATCAACCACGGAGCGTCTTTTTGCTGCCAGGTATGCTCCGGAAGATGGTAAATTTATTCGTGGAAGTCCTGTCACTGGCTAATATGTGACTGGGTCCTAAGATGTTTTCTGTATTTCTGCTGCCAACAGAACCAATATAACCTAGGATATAAAGTGTACCTGTCCCCAACTAATATTAATATAACAAAAATACATAATTATAATGTATCGAATGTTTTTTTTTTTTTTTTTTTTTTAACTCCTTGTCTTTGACAACTGATATTTTGTTTTAAGAAAACAGATGGACTTGTAAAATTCTCCTTCTTTGACAGTTCAGTGGTGTAAATGCCACAGAACTGCATATGTTAGTGTGATGGAAAACGAGATATTTTTGGCTTTTAGCAGATTGCCTCTCAACAGTTGGAATGATTTTTTTAAAGATTTTTTTTCTGTTTTTATTTACCTTACAATGGAAGTAAACATTTAAATGCTTATGGGAGAGATATCCTCTAAAGATGGTTGATACAGATTGCTAAAGTCTGTGTTTCCAGGCTTAGTTGCAAACTGTGAGTTTACTGCATTTTAGATAGCTTAGAGCAGTGATGCCCAAACCTTTTTTCATCTGCGGGCCGCTGTTGACATTGGGATAAAACTCGCAGCCAACAATGCAAACAAACATTAAAAATGAATGTTTAAAACTTGAAAAGTTTTAATTTGAATTGAAATTAAAGTGAAATGTTTCTAGTTACCGTAACATACATGCACCAAATAAGAGAGGACAAATCAAGAATCTCTGCAATAGATACTTCCAGAGATGTGCAATTCATGTGTCCGATTGTCAAGGGGTACATGTTCTTACTATTACATCTTCAGAACCCTACATCTCCCTGTTCCTGAGAAATTTAGGTTCACAGAAGGGAAGTGACCAGATATATGTGACAGGGTAGCATGGTATGACGGGTATAGTTTTTTTTACCTTGTGATGACACTGCAGCAATAAAATGCCCACTGTCGTAGGTTGGGCACCCCTGGCTTAGTGGAATACAAATCGTTTAGTCATCTTTGTGCACATTCATGTAAACGTATTGAATAGGGTCAGGATTGTGTGTTTTTTTTCGGTATACTAGCCCAGGGTTTTTTTTCCTGCAATCCAAAGTATGATAAAATGCCTCTTTAAAAAAAAAAAAAAAAAAAAATTAAATGAAGGTTTTAAAAGCTGTGAGTTATTATAAAAAAGCTCTGTTCCAACTTACCATGACCCAAGGTAGCCTTTTAATTGCTGGATGGGATAGGGTGTTCAAACTTGCGCAGCAACTCTGATAACTGGAATTACAGTAAAGCTGGGTACACACGTGCAATAATTGTTGTTGGAAAGGATCTTTCACAATCCTTTGCAACGACTAAGGACTGCACGATGCATGATCGAGTGCTGTACATACAGCACTGTTCTGTTCTATGGAGGGGGGTGAGGGACGATGAAGCGACACCTTGCTGCGCTCTCTCCCCCTTCCCTTCCCTTACGATGGTTTGTCGTCCATCGTCTGTGGATCCACCAGGACAGTCGCTCAGACGATGGACGAAGGGCACTGTACACACGCTAGATTCTCGTCCGATAATCGTCTTGGGGCCGACTTCTTATTCAGGGCCATCTATCCTAGTAATATGACCCTTTGTTTCTAAATTGTGTTTCTTGTTTCTGCTCTTAGTGTATTTTCCTTGAGTAGATCTGAGGTAGGAGGCATTTGTACTTCTTTTTATGCTGCCTGGTGCATAGAATATAATATCTAGTATAAGAATAGAATTTATTCAGTGTTTCTCAACCTTTTAAAATGGGAGAAGCCTTGAAATAATGATCAGGTCCCAAGGACCTCCTGCTAGCATCAATATATTCACAGCTCACACTTTATTAGCATGGTGATCAGTAGGAAGTATTCCTCTTAGATTGTTGGCCAGTAAGAGGATTGTTACCCTTCCAGATTGCCAAAAAAAATCATTGGTGTCAGATAAACTGACCTGAGTCACAAACTGCTTATTCCTCAAGGAACCCCTAGGAACTCCTCTGGCTTGCAGAGTCTATGAAAACCTCAACACTTAATATAAAATAAGTAAATATTTACCCAGCCTAAACATTGCAGAAGCCAATTCCAATGACTTAATATGTGCGAATTGCAAGAAACAACTGTATTTATATTTAGTAGTTTATACGGACTGGTCTTTTTTAATCAGTTACACAGCAAATGTCTGTGTGAGAAACCTTGAAGAAAAGTTACTAAAAGTAGCTTAATCATTTATCTCCAGTCAGAGTTCAGTTAGAAAATCAATATTTAATTGAGCACAGTAGTGATGGATTGCCTACAACCATACCAAGTAAGGTATTACAGCATTTGTTCATCTTTCTGTCAGTTTAGTGTAATTAAAAAAAAACCTATAACACAATGAAGAAAATATATTGCAAACCTATTTTAGTGGTCTAAAGGATACCGGTCTGTTGGCTTGCTATTCATGCCCAGCATGGCATAATGTTTTTTATTTATAGATAAAAAGTTATATTGGTCATCTAGTAATGACTTTTGTGGTATCTGGCCCGGTATCTAAAAGGTCTATTTTTTACCTGCCTCCCAGAAAAATCTAATGGCTGGCCAGTTCCAAAGTAGTCCGATGTCGTTCATGGATCCGTCCTGGTAGAAGTGAAGGGGAGAGAGCGCAATGGGGTTCCGCTCCGCAGTTCTCTATAGAGCAGAATTGTGCTTTATGTATGTACAGTGCTCGTGCATGCATCTTTCAGTCTTTTTGAGCATGTGAGCATAGCCTAACAGTCTTTCTGTAATGATGCATTTAAACAGAATCATTTCAATAGCTTTGCAATGTAAAGGACACATCTCCACAATTTTTTTATCAGATCTGCATCATCTCAGCTTTTGTCACTAACAACATTACAATAGTCCAACAGGTTCCATACCCTTTGATGAAGCATCTAAATAAATTGACCTGAAATTTGACAGTGTGATCCTGTACAGTTCTGTGCTCTGTTTACAATTCCATGCCAGCTCTAAATAAAACATGTTCATACTATTACAGCCAGAGCCCTATTTGGACTGATAATTCTTGCAGAGCTATAAAAATGATTGTAACTGCACTTCATTATGTTGTTATTATCATTGCTACTACGGACTATCAAATTTCCAAGAAAAGTGAGTTTAAAGTAGAGGTACTACTTCTGACAAATAGCAGAGTGTGTTATTGTAGTTAATAGTAAAACTATGGTAACCTTATTTTTTTTTTTTCAATTTTTTTTTTTTTAACTTTTTGTATTGTTTTTTTTGTGGTTATAAATATAGCATGGGTGGCATTCAGAGCCCTTGTGTTTTTGGAGCTATTTCCTGATAAACAGAGTGGACACAATCTAGTGTGCGCACACATCTTATGTCCTGGTAAACAATGTAACTAGAAAGGGAGGAGAGATTCAACAATATTGGGTTGTCACTTGAACTAAAGGGGAGTGGAAAACAAGAGACATTTGTTTTGGTGACAACAGATTAGAAAGGCAATTCCTCTCATTTCTTGTTGAATATCTAGAACAGAAAGTGCAGGGGAAACTTCTCCACACTACACAGACAGCAAATGGAAAAACTGGAATTGTCTTGATATTCAAATCAAAATATGTGAAATTTAATTTTTTACGTGGATATTAAATGTCCATAACCTTTTGCAGTCTGTACATTGAAACATTGTGGACAACCTTTCATAGAAAAAAATTTGTTGAATTGAGTTGCAGATGTGCTTATATTTTATATTCTAAAGATCATTATTTTTCTTGTTCCTTCCCCCTTTGATTGTCCTTGCATGTACCCAATAGACAATGATCATTGCTGTTGATTTTTATGTACTAGCAATGTAACTGGCTTTAATAGTTTTTATGTATGAAGTGACCTCTATAAATACCATGAGATTTACTGTTCGAGGTTAAGCAAGTAATTTAGAGTGCGCATTCAGTCTATCTAGCAAACACTGCTTGCCCTGCACTGTATGCCCTTTATGAAGAATACTTGGCAACAATCAACTGCTGAGAAAGCAGAGAACCCCAGCTACAAATAAACTCTATAGTTGATATCTGTCAGCAAAAAAATAAACCCTGTTGATTGTGTCTCTAGAAGTAGCATTGGATGTACAGTGGTTTTACTTGCCTTAGTAAATTTTCCCACATTGCTGTCTCAGCTGATGCTGGAGGTGAAACTATATTGTCACAGTCAGGCAAGAGATTACCAAGTCCTGGATATAAAAATATGGACAAATGGCACCAACACATATCAATCAATCATTGGTGTGCCCTTTTCTATATCACTGGTTAAAAGTTTTAAGAGTTTTAAATGCAAGTGCCATGTGGAATAAAAATTTGTAACAAGTAACAATACCTGTGCTTTCAGACCTATCAATATAAACATCTAAAATTAAAGTACTAACATAAGCATATGCAAGCTGTATTTAAATTTTTTTCATCACCTCTGACACTACAGAATCTCTAGCACACAACTGTTCTTAGCCCTTGGCTAAGATCCTGACAGGAAACAGAAAAACCCAATCTGCAAACACTGTTAATGTCTATCTTACCTAGCCCATGCCAGGGCTTGGGTCAGGTAACTGTGCCAATTGAATGTGTTGAAGGCGAATAAAAAGAATTTCATTACCTTGAGCGCCCTAAAGCGATAATCGGACGGAAATCATCTGACGTGTGTACGTAGAATAACTTTGCCAATTGTCTTTTGGACATGGACACACACACACACACACACACACCTACACCTACACCTACCTTCAGTTGGGGTGGGTTTAAGAAGGCAATGTTAACCCATTTTATTAAGCACCAAGGTAATGGTATGTTTATTGTATAGAGGATAGTCTATTTCAAATAGCCCATGTAGAGATAATTTGGGTTTAGCCTTTCCTTTTAGTGAATTACTGTACCATACATTCAAGCTAATGTGCATTAGGAAGTACAGTGCTTCTTTGTGTATATTTACAGGAGGGTGGATAGGTTAATTATACCTGTTTTGCATAATATGATCATGTTAGCATGAACATATTTGTGGAGTTTATTGTAGGGCTTTCAAAAGGTTGGTGGGTATTTTTAATCCTGCTTTCTGGAATTTAAATCCTTTGGGAATTGGCATACTTTAGGCAAATACTGGATCCTGTAACATATGTTATTTGCGGTCTCAGCCCTTATTTAAAAACAATTACGATAATGGTCTGTGTAATGACTGGATTCTCTACAGCCACAAAGAGAATACTTAACATTGATTGTTTTGTATGCTGGTTAATGAAAGTGGATGAGCATGTCATTATGGACTCTGCACAAAGCCTCCATGCAGTCCTCAGGGTAGACCAATTATGACTTCGGAATACTGCAGGTATCTGGCATTCATGAAGCATGGCATGTTTCATCATACGACCGAAAAAAAAAAGGAAGTTGAGAAATAAAAATATAGAGTAGATTTTCTGCTTAAAAGACTTTTATCTAATCAGGCCATAGATGGGCGGATGTCCTGCTGGTAGCAAAATATGTGCATACACCAGTCTTCAAATATGTTGCTAGCAACTCGACCTGCTGCTGTTTCCTATTTGAAATGCTCAATAGACTGTGATGTAGAAGGTGGTCTCCATGCATGTGTACCGTGTTCCAAAACAGTGGGAAAAGCACAAAGCTATTTTTCCACAAAGTCTAAAATTGTACCCATAAATGTCTCAAGCTTTGCTTTAAGACATTTTCAGGACACAGACACTTTCAATTTTTTTCGAATTAAATTAGTCTATCATCTTGTGACCATCTGTACCCAAAAGGGATACACTAAAGACATTATGGAGGGGCACAAGTTTATTAATTCCTTTGCCAGTTGGTAAATCTCTAACTTGTTAGAGCAGGACTTTCAGTTTAAAAAAAAAAAAAAAAAAACACACCCTTAAAGGATGGGCTAGGATCCCTCCATGATCGTAGTTTGATTGGTCCCGCGCTGTTCTGTTGTCTGTCATCTTTTCAGCGTGGACTGGACAACGGGCGCCACCATATGCTTTCTCCTTTTGCTGACATCACCTGATTTCGCACTGTGGCGATACACCTTTCTGAAAATGTACAACCTCCTGCTATAAGGGATGTTTGTATCCCAGGAGCCTGAAGGTTGTGGGACAGGAGTAAAAGCCCCCTTCAGATTAAAGGTAAACATTGAATGCTCATTAGTGGATTTGAGATTAGATTGTGGTTTTATGACTCCTCTGCTTCAGGTTGATAAGTGTTCCTTATAAAATAAGACTGAAGTAATAAAACATACATTTGGCTCCCAACTAATGAGGAAAGCATTAAGTATTTGTATTTCAATATGTTTATTGATTTTTCAAAGGTTATAAGACAAACAAAAAAGAAATTACAAGACAAGTAAAAAAACTCTTGTCAACAAATAACAAAATAACATGTAAAACAGAACACAATGTATATGTGTAAACATTTTAAACAGGGTTCACCGCAAACAATGCTCCAACTGCCATATTCTCCACATCCCATTGTACAAAGACTGTAAAATGCTATAGTTACAGGTAAAGATGTACAATTACAACCCATAAAAAACAAGAGCAGAAAACCGTACATTAATAAACCTAGTTTGAGCAGCGAGCAAACCCACCATGAGACCCAGATGGTGGGATTGGGGTGGTGGTGGTGGGGTTGCGGAGTGTTGAGCAGTGGTGGACAGGTGCAAAGTTGAGAAGTGCAGAGGTTAGTAGTTAAAATGTTGAGTGCAGTGGCTTTCATAGGTTATCAGTGGTGGAGGACTGGTGCAAAGGTAAGGCTAGGTACACACGTGCAATTATTGTCGTTAGAAAACAAACGACTAATGACTGATCAACAATATTCACGATTATTTTAAACAATCGTATTGTGCACAATTTTGTACATGCTGAAACAATACGATCGTTCAAATATAGTACACCAATAATGTACACACACTGGATGCGATCGTTTGAACTATGCAGGAAGTTACACCCTTAAGGCCTCTCCCCCAGCAGAAAAGTGTGCCTACATCCAAAATTAGAAGTGGCTTCCACATCATTTAATTGTTTTTCCTTGAGGAACCAGGGGTGACTTTTCTAGATTAGCATTTGCAGTGAAATGACTCAATACTTTTCTGTAATTTAAATATAATCTTGGCTTTATTATGTGGATATGCAATATGTTGACTTTTTATTTCACTGCTTTAAGCTACGTACACACTTCCAATTATTATCCTATAAGCCCCAGCTCTGCTGCTTGTAAGCTACAGGACACATTGAGCTTTTCCCTGGCTCCCACTGCAGCAATAAATTGCTGCTATAGTAATCTCTTTCTTGCTTAGTAACCCACACCTTTTAATTTTTTTTTAAAAAAAAGTAATACCTTAATAACTTCTTGTTTTGTTTGTCTTCAAAAGGTTAAAGGCTCTTTTGTAATGGTTAGGTAAAAAAAAAAAGTGAGTAAAATTGTGAGCATATACGCACTGTTACTTTTTGGCTGTTTGTGAGGTTTGGATTTTGTTGAAAGGATAGCTTTATTTGTCATTGTCACTCAATCTGTTTTCTCGTCATATTTGTTGAATTAGGTTTTCCAGTGCATGGTATTTCAAAGGTGAAATCTTCCACCGTTTCACCACCCACGTTTTTGTGCAGACATGATCTGCTTCCTGTTATGGCTGTAATGAGCTCTTTCACATCGCTCTACACACTTATTCTATTGCTTCTGCTCCTTGTTAAAAAGAAGTGACTCTCTGGTTTCATTCTAAAACCAAACACTGTAATTTAGCAGCTAATGACTGCACTTAGTGTTATTTTTATCAGGATGGAATAGCTTAACATTTTTCTAATTTCTTTTATTTCCATTTTTTCTTATGTTCTCCGTGTCACAAATCTTATGACCCTAAGCATATTATATAAATACCTTGTCATTCATGTGAATATGACTCCCCTTGTTTAAGCAGGCTGTTTTGTTCTACTTTATCCACATTTTATTCACCTGTGTCACTGAATGACTATATTTGTTAGCTCAGATATGTGAGTGGCGCATCCTCCCCCACCTCTTCTAAATTTGTTTCCCAATGGTTTGGAAACTATCAGATCGAGTTACAATATAAATGGTGTCTTAGATTCAAATACCAAAGTAATTAGCATTTTCTAGTTGGGACAATATTCTGTTCAGGATCTGCCTTTGGGAAAGTCTTGTCAGTTGATTGTCTATTTTTTACTGTGCATAGCGTATTTCAGGACCTGAAGGTTTTCACATATTTTAAGTTTGTCATTTAAAGTTTTGTCCTCTACATTTTGCCTTATCTGAATTTTTACTTTAACTTTATAATTTATTATTTATCTAAGTTATTTATTGCTACTATTTTAGTTTCTAAAATGTACGTAGTTTAAAAAAAAACATATGTTAAATTTAGACTTGGACCTGATTACAAGAAAAGTTTCAGTTCTCTTTATTTATAGTTTTCTTCTTTTCTGGATCAATTAGAATAGAAAAGGGGGAAAAAATAATGTAATGCTCAAAACAAAATGCATTATTATGATTGATTTTCTTTCTTCTGGTAAAATTCTTCTGTCTGTCCCAGCTACCTTGATACCTTATACCACTCCGCATGGATCTTCATCTTTCATCTGTATGTTCTATTGCAAATTTCCTGACAAGTAATGACCTAACTTATCCATCAGAAATCACTTGTGTTTCATCACAAAATATTTTTTTCTTTCTTTAAAAAAAAAAAAAAAGAGCTCTTTACTGTAACAGTCTGAGCATGCATCTGCCGGGATCAGGATAATCCGTACAGTTGGTTACAAGATGAAAGTGGGGCTTTTTCCCTCACTCTCGCACAGTATTTTTTTTTTTTTTGTCATCAAGACAATATGCAAAGTTTAAGTGATTATAAAGCTTTGCAGCGATTCTGAGCAGTGTAAATGAAACACTCTGCCTAGATATCATGCAGCTTGCACCCTCTTCCTCTGTAACAATATCAATTGCTCTGCAATGGAAGCTGTAAGACAGTGAAGTTTTACTTTAAACTGATTTGTTTTTTCTTTGTTTTATAGATAATCACTCCTTTTAGAAGACTAATTTTGTGTGCAGAGAACAGAAAAGAAATGGAGGACTGGATCAGTTCACTAAAGTCAGTGCAGTCAAGAGAGCATTACGAGGTAACTACATTCATTTTGTGTTTTACAGTAAACTTGTTTAATGTTTTTGAAACTTGTCACTGGTCAAAACTGGTATAACCAGTAGGTTGTGGGATGTACTAACCACTAGAATGTTTGTCTACTAGCACCCAAAATTTGATATAAAAGCTTATTCATTTTGCAAAGATAGCATTATATAATTCTGATTAACTGAAACAATGTTGATGCTGTAATTCCAGTCACACATTGCAGTTGTATATTTACAACCTAATTTTCTTTTTTATTTTATTTTTTTTTTTTCTTTTTTTTTTTTTGTAATAAATTACACAGGTAAAAAATAGTTTTGATAATCATCAGAAGCCACCGCAAACTTTTCAGTTTTTCGAGCAGATTTCAGATCTGATTACAGTTTTTCTCTAACACGTACGGTTCCTGAGTTATGAGTACTATTATAGTTAACATTGTACGAGCATGTATTTTGCACTAAAACGTAAGCACCATTAAGTAAATGTTAATACATCTTCAGTGTGAAGTAAAATAAGGCACACTGTGGTATAGATCTACTGAACAGTGTCAGTCAGGTAAAATTGTTTCTTCAGAAATGTTTAGAGTATGATTTTCTTGTGTACTCTTTGTCTGGATTGTCGCCAAACAGCATCCAGCAGTAGTCAGCCATCAAACTTTCATTCCATAAATCTTGGTAGCGGTTCTCAATTGAATGCACTGGTGAAAACGTTCTACCTATTCGTCACTTACCATACCAAGATTTTTTCGGGAAGAATTCCAGATGTGAGTGCTAAAAATATATTTTTAATGACATGCGATAACCCAGTTTCTGGTATGAATCAAGCAGATTCTGAATTCCTTCCTTGTATGCAGGAGACCTATGGTTGCCCAGGAAATTTTCACAAGGCCACTTGAATGCATCCCAAGCTTCTAGCTCAGCTGCTGAGAGAGATTGTTTGAAAACATCATCTTGCAAAACAGACTAGATCTGTGGCACTATAAATATCACTTCCTTCATTTTTGCAGTGATTATGTTTAGAAACTTCTCAACAAGGTACTGAAAACCCATGGAGTTTTTCCCCCATGTCCTTTACAAGGTTCTTCAACAAGCCTCCAACTTGATATGGAGAGGTGGCAGAAATATTTTATGTGGATCAACCAGAGGCAAAAAAACTTGACACTGCTTGTTCCGGGCTTATAGGTATCTCTTGGAAGCCAGTCACGCTTGACATAATAGTCTCCCGTAGATCTCCCGTCCTATCCCACAGTTAGTCTCCCCTCCAGCCCCATTATGTATATAGTGAGTAGTGGTGTGTGAAGGTCCTTGAAATTGCAATCTGGTATCAGGTTAAAGCCGAGTAAGTAGTTTTTAATTTAGTTTTTAATTTATCAATATTTTTTCTTTTGTCTTTTTAGTGTGGAAATTCAAAGCTCACAAGAGGTGTGCTGTAAGAGCAACAAATAACTGCAAATGGACAACGTTGGCATCCATTGGGAAAGATATTATTGAGGATGAGGATGGTGTAAGTATGAAGAAGCCTTTGTTTGAATTCATATTTTGTTTGTATTTGTACTATTGTTTGGTTAACATTGTAAATAATGTTATTATTTCAAGCCCTAGCTTTAAAGTGCACCTGTTGCTAGCACAAAAGGCTCTAAGTGTTCATAAATAAGCTCCTAAAGTATACTCTACGTTGCAAGACTGCAAGTTCGTATGAGACCCCAAACACCTGTGCTGCATTAATTTAAAATATATTGAATTTCCTGATAATGTTGAACGCTGGTCTACCTACGCCACCCTTCTTTGGTGCTGTTGCAGACTTTATAACCCATATGATCATTTTAGTAGAATAATTTTTAAAAGGTGTATCTTTAATAAATCATTTTTATTGTAGATTGAAATACAGGCTTTCCTGCCTGTGTTGTTTTTTTTTAGCCTAAAATTACCTATGACTCCCATTTATAAAACAGGGAATCTGGCATTCCCAGGTGGGAATCGTTTACTGCCATTGAAACACATGAACCTGGAAGATTCCCTCATAGGAATGTTTGTGGAAATCTCAACATCAGGGTTTTATTATTAGAGCCCTTAATTTTATTTTATTTTTTTATTTAACAGTCTTAACTCAATTACAATCATAGGATCTGGTAAAGTTTCCTAATATATTTTCTTCAGATAGCAATGCCTCATCAGTGGTTGGAGGGAAATCTTCCTGTTAGTGCCAAATGTGCTGTTTGTGACAAAACCTGTGGCAGTGTCCTACGTCTACAGGATTGGAGATGCCTTTGGTGTAAAGCAATGGTGAGTACTAGTCAATATTATTTCATATTGGTACTGTATATTGTGTGCTTGGGCATGGTGCATCAGATGTTTTAATATATTTGTTTCTTTAAAAGAATATGTTTGTACATAATTATAACACAGTAAAAGAAGTAAAATAAATACCAAAAAAACAAACAGCCGCCTCCTTAACACATAGAAAAGAATTCAGGCACATGTTATTGACTGGTGGAAAGATAAGGTCTATGCAGAGCACACAGATCAGTATTGCAGACTACCAACATTTTCCTTAGCCTATATTTGAAAAATCTTTCACTTTCACTTAGCATAAATAGTTTTGGAAAAGGTGTTTAATATATTGAAGATACAGTTTCTGGCATTTTATGGAGTGTAATGATTTGAAAAAGCCCTTAGAAACAGAGATATATTTCACTAGTAACTCCTGTACACATAGACCTCAAATGCCCCTTTAACATATACATGATTTACAATTGCCTATTTCGGACAGCAAAAGTATCCTCCTCACCGACAGCCCAAACACCCGTGCCCCTCTCACTTTTCAGTACAGTTAGTTTTATTAGGTCAGCACCTTAGTGTTGGATAACGTTGCTTTCCTGAAATGGTAAGACCTCAAAACCCAAGGATGTTGGTGAAGTAGAAGACAGGTAGTAGCTGGACTAAAGCATTTCTTGCATCAAAGGTGGCTTTGGAGCTGTGCCTGATTAATGCTTTGCTGGTATTGGGAAATTTGAGAAGATGCGGGGGGTATGCCATCACAAGTATTGTGCTGCTGGGTAAAGCATTAGAATAGGAAGTGTTTGGCTGTGTGGGGCAGTAAAGTAAAGGAGGGGACATATTTTCCTGATTTGAAATATACTGGTTCACTCACTACTCCATGTATTACAACTTTTTCTTGCCATACCAAGCACCTACTAAAAGTAAAAATGTTGCTAGATGCATGCTAATGAAATAAAAAAAAAAATATGAATGCACTGCTACAACTCATTGTTTATGCTACAACTGCTTAAAGTTGAACTTTAATTTTGTAAAATCCTGTGCAGGTACATACTGCATGCAAGGACCAGTACCCTCGTAAGTGTCCCCTCGGCCAATGCAAGGTGTCTATAATACCTCCAACAGCACTCAACAGTATAGATTCTGATGGTATGTACCCAAATAACCTTCTTCTTTTTACTTCTGATTTCTGCATCAATGTAGTAGGGAACTACAGTTGGTTTCGAAGATTTTTTGCTTACAGTCTATCTTCCATTGTTTTGCAGCAAACATTACATTATGTTCACTTTGTTGATTTAGGGTTTTGTACAACTGTTCACTGATAGTCATATGCAATCTAGATGCAGAATTTTTGCCTCTGGGTGAAACTTCATCCTAATTCCATTTATTGCATAAGTTTTATGTGTGTAATGTTGCTCAGTTGGGGCCATCAGCAAACAGTGTACCACCATTGTATTGGGGGGTAGCAATAAATTGCTAAATAATTAAGGTTGTGTATGATCAAAGTGGTACATTTTAATCTTTACTCTATTGTCTGTTTGTCACTTAGATTTAGGCGATTAGGAAATGTATGCTCCTTCGTTATGACAAATATCTAGCATTTGTATGTAGCTTTAGGTAAATAATGGTTAACCTAATGACTGTAGAACAATTGAACAGGCAGAAATGTGCATTGCTTGCTATTTCAGTCTTTAGTGCTTCAGAACTTTACAATGGTTAGGACTATTATAAAAAGTATTTGTTATGTATTCCAATTTTTAAGTGTTTTTGTACAGTTTCTTAGGATATGACAGAAGGGGACATTAAACTGCATTGCATAGCAATAGATTTTCTTATACATGAAATGTAATATATTGTGAAATAATACCTAAACCATCTTCTTTCTTATACCAGGGTTCTGGAAAGCAACTTGCCCACCTTCTTGTGCTAGTCCACTGCTTGTTTTTGTGAATTCCAAAAGTGGAGACAATCAGGGTGTGAAATTCCTCAGGAGGTTCAAACAGTTGTTAAATCCTGCTCAGGTGTTTGACCTAATGAATGGAGGACCTCATTTAGGGTGAGAACTTCGGAACAATAGGTTGGGGGATTTAGTTTTAGTTGGGGTATGGATCACATCAAAAAAAAACTAATGCAATTTTTTTTTTCTTGGCTGAATTTTTATTTTGTATTTATTTTAAATATGTTCATTTTTCTTTTATTTTAGTTTACGATTATTTCAGAAATTCGATAATTTTCGTATTCTTGTGTGTGGAGGAGATGGAAGTGTTGGCTGGGTTTTGTCTGAGATAGATAGGCTAAGCCTACATAAGCAGGTCAGTATGTAAAATCTCTGTAGTGAGTAGAAAAAGTAAACTTATCTATGATGAGTGTATCAGTAGCATGTGTGCATTTCATTATTTAAAATATCAATTTTTGGTACATGATTGCTGTGGAACAATGCTCATTATTAACATTGCCATAATATGTCATTTAGGTAATTATTGTCTAAAACTGATCAGTTACTATGGGGTAGTATATGCTGTAACAGACTACAGTAAAAATCTAATACACCTTACTACACAATAGTTTATGGAAGTCTTATTTTCTGCATGGGTACACAAGCATTCTAAAATTATCTCTTTATGGATTCAATAAAATGTATGCACTTTTTTTATTCACTCACAATTTGTCATTGTAGTGTCAGCTGGGGGTCCTTCCACTGGGTACTGGAAATGACTTGGCACGGGTGCTTGGCTGGGGTAACTCTTGTGATGATGATACACAGCTTCCTCAGATTTTAGAAAAATTGGAACGTGCAAGTACAAAGATGCTGGACCGGTAAGTTGTCCTTTGTCAAAAGACTATTTTCAAGTTAGGTTGAAATGGACACCTTGTACCATATATAAACTAATCATTTTGCACACTGAATACTGTATAAAAAGCAAAGAAAGTTACTTCAAACTCAAATGTTGATCAACATGACTCAACATGTGGGGTGCAGATTATTTTATGTAGTTTTTTCATGCAAAGTGACCAGCACTGCATGATGAGTCTGTCTAGTTTGTTGCATTTGATACATATAATGCTGAGAAAAAATTGATAATCATATGACAGACTTCCCAAAGATATGGTTAAATATTGAGTAAAAAATGTATAAAGGATTACAGGTCTTCCTCACTTCCTCATTACATGTGTATAGCCACACATCATTTCCCCTTACCTTTATTTTGAGTTCTGATTCTTCAGTCTTCTAGGAGTTGCCAAGAGCATTGTTACATGAAAATATAACTATTCCTTCAATACTAAATCAAGTGAGTCTTGATAAACAGTTCTTTTTTTCAGGATTACTTGCAGATTTTTGCATATAATGTGCTCCATATTGGTAGTTTCAGAAAGATATACAAAATTATATTCAGAAACAGAAATTGAGCTTGTTTGAGTAGTAAAAGCCAACTTGTTAATTATTTAGTTGTTTACAGTGCTTGTTGCTGTTTTAGTTGAGTGTTATTGATTTGTTGTGGTTATTTATATACAGCTGGTATACTGCTAAAGGCATATTTTTTGCAAGTTTTAAAATTAGACATAAAAATTGTATGCCCAATAAGGTCTGTTTTACTGCCAGGGCTACTTTAGTACATTAGAAGAACTGCGGGAAGTCTTCGGTTTTTACTCATTTTATAGCTTTTAGGCCAAAATTTATCATGAGCAGTAAGCATTCAGGCCTTCTCCTTGGTACCTGTGCTGAACTAATCCTCAAAAAAGAGGGTCATTTACAATTAATAGTGATTGTATGATGAACAGTATAGCTCCTTCCTCTAATTGGCATGATTATTTGTGTCCGAAAAGAAATATTCAACATGGCAAATTTTTTATAATTTGTTTTATTTGTATTTAGCAAATACAAGGACAGCATTTCTGGGTATTTCTTGTCTGCTGATGTCCATCCATGCATGCATTAACTCCACATGTGCCTAAATGACAGCTTTGATTATTCTCATAGATGAATGAAGACTGCCACCTCTGCCTGGAAGATTGTTGATATCCAAAACGGATCACAGCTTTGACCTGCATTGGATATCACTTGCTACACTAAACAAAAATAGATTCCTTAAAATTTCAACAGCTTTTCAGTAGTTTGTGTAACAAAAAAAGAAAGAAAAAACTTAGAAAAAAAAGATTAGAAAAGGTTAGGAAAAAAAAAAATTAAACAGCAGAATTGTTTACGCTTAAAGCAATGAGAGTCAAACAGCATATGCAGACACGTTTTAGAAATACCAGAGGTCCTTGGTGCTACTCATTGAACATGACTTTGTATGTATGTATGTATGTATGTATGTATTAAAAAGCACATACCTGAAAATGTTTTATCTTTAGAACTGCACTAATCTCTGTGATAGTTCTTGTTGAATAAGATTAACTGGTCATTGCTGTTTCTGTCTAGTGTGCTCACAGACAGAAACAGAGACTCAACTCGCAGACTGAATGAGTAATCACTCCACAACATAGAATCTTTATTGATTTTTATTTTAGATCACTAATGTTTTCAGAAGTCCATGGACACATTACAAAAGACCACTGAAATACAGTGACTGTGTTAAAAGGTTGTTGAGCTTGAAAAAGAATTAAGATGCCATTGACATCTCCTAAGGAGCTGCAGAGAGAAACATCTAGGATAGGGAGGAACTGTCCATGGGGCAACTTGAATCATCATATGTTGCTCAAATCTGTATTTCAGTAAGAGATATTGAGGGGAAAACTTGTAAAAAATGAAATAGGCTACAAATAATCAATATTGAGGGAAGAATGAACAAAGACAAATACAGCACACTTGTAGTGAGACCTAAAGTTGTTAACCAACTGTTTTGGTTCAGTGTTTTAGCATTGACTCATTTTAGCCGAGAAGAAAAAGAAAAAAAATTGCAGAACTTTGTAGATTTTATTTAGCTGGAATTTTTTTATGATTAAGTCTGAATTAAAGATGTCCAGTGCTTTCAGTGTGATAAAGTATGGGTAAAGCCAAAACAAAAGGGTAAAACTTGCTCAAGCGTTTTTTTTGTTTTTTTTTTTTTACTGTTTGAGTGTTGGGAAGGTTTCCCTTTAATTCATGCACCAGAAATGAAAAAGCTTGTTGGTTACCTCTTGTTCAGGAGACAGTCCTAAAATTTTGTATTCCCCCAATTTTTGGTTTTTGTTACAACAGTCATTAACCGAAATGGAGTCGTAATTCTAAGCTACAGAGACACAGACTGCAATACAACCTCGATGGAGTCATTGTATACCCCTCTCCAAAAAAAAAAAAAAAAAAGTTTTGCCTTTAAATGTCTTTTAGGTAATGTGCAGATCAAATGTTTAAAGTCCTTATTAAATCAAATAAATCTAGTCCTAATTGAAACAGTTTTTTTTTTTTTTAATGGTAGAAAATATCTAAGTGTGTATCTTGTGTACATGTATATTACATAAAACTCTTTATCAATTATGTCTTTTAATTGCAGGTGGAGCATAATGTCATATGAGCTGAAATTGCCATCAAAGACCTCTATCCTTCCTATATCTGCAGAAGAGGAGTCTGAAGAGGTTAGTATCTGCTGTTCTGCCAAAAACACAAATAAGGTAACCTTTAAGTAATGCAAAGTTTTGGTGAAATGGGGTTTAATATTTCTTTTTGCAAATTTTAAAGTAAATTGTGCTTTTGCTAATGAAGAGCAAAGCAAACTGTTTTAATTTAAGGCTGACCCCAACAGCAGCTGTTACTTACATCCCTATATGCTCCTGTCTGTCCAGTCACCTTCGGGAGTGAGTAGCCCTCTGCAAATTTTTAGTTCACAGTTCCTGATATGGAAGCCAAGGTAAATAAAAGCTGTAGCAGGTGATGGCCACTATTTTACTTTGTTGTAGTTGTGTATCAAATTAACAGCAGTGGGCACACCCAGTTTTCGCTATGTAAGCAGCTGGTTACCTATTTAGTCCTTCCAAACTTTGAAACATCTAATTTTTTACACTTGCCTTGTATGAATAAGCCCTTATAGTAAGTATTCCATCTCTGCTGTGGTGCACTGTATAGCTGTGTAGACAGACTTTTAGTATTGCATAGGTGGTGCCTGTACTTATGTTCCCAAAAAGCCTTAAAAATCTACAATCTGGTAAGTTATAAGCACTACTACACTGGGCTGAATAAAGGATAGTTTTAAACTACTACGGCAGACAGCATGTAATAAACTAATTTGTTCAGTCTCTAAAAAAACCTTCAAAAGCTAATAATCCTTTAAGGGTAAATGTACCTACTGTTTTGTGCTACACAGTATACCATGAGAGCATGATTTTTTTTGCCTGAGATATCAGAATTTAAAACTGCCACAGTCTGATAACCATATCAGACCACTGCAACACTATCTTCTGCACAACTTGTCTTTCCAAGTCTCCTATATATTATTTTTATACGTAAATGTACACAGATAAAAAGTCACCCTGTCTCTAGTTTCAGATCTCTGCATATGAAGACTCAGTGGCCACTCATCTAGCCAAGATTCTGAATTCAGACAAGCATTCCGTAGTCATATCCTCTGCAAAGTAAGTGACTGTTTACAGTTAATGAATTGAGCTCTCATAGTTTAAAAGGTCATCATGTCATTGGTAACAGAATTCAGTTTGTGCTTCAAATAGTGTATTTTCAAAAAGGTCATGTAATTCCTTTATCGAACCCTGATCAGATATGAGACTTATGCTTTGTATCCCTAGCTTTGTAAAAAAAAAAAAAAAAAAAAAAAAAAAGGACCTGTTTTTGTAAAATGTATAAAGGTGATTACACTATTTGTGCTGATATCCTAAAAAACCAAGCTACTAGTAGAATATTTGCAGACATATTGTTTTTTTACGGTATCTTTTTTTTTTTTTTTTTTTTTTTTTTTTTTTTTTTTTTAAGTGTTCGACGCTGAATGAAAAGCTTGATCTGCTGCTTCAGACTCTCCATGCAGAAGCACAAGCTGCTCCATTGTTGACCCATTTAACACCACCAATTGTTGAGGAAGAGGTGGAGGAGGAATTCTCAAGTGAAGAATCACTATCTGAGAGCAAGGAGCATTTAGCGGACAGTATTGCAAAGTCTTCCACACCAAAGCTCTTCAAGCCACGAGAGCAGCTTATGCTGCGAGCCAACAGCTTAAAAAAGGCAGTCAGGCAAATCATAGAACAAGCTGAAAAAGGTTTGTTGCTGCTTATATATTTTCCCCCTTTTCATCATCTAATACAAAAACATTTGATTTTTAATAACTTTCTGTACAGCAGACAATGGTCACAAATACCGGTAGAGAGCGCGAACCCAACAGAAGTTCCAATCCTTTCACATTCTATATTGAATTGAGAATACATTTGGCTTTATATACATTTTGTGCATTATAATACTGCTTACTGAATAATCTTTTGTGTTCAGTATTAGACTGATTTAGTCTGAAAGTAAACCTGTGACCAGATCATGCACACAAACATACTTGTGTGGACCATACCTGGTGCCTGTTATTAGCCTAGGGCAGGGCTGACCAACAGGTGGATCGTGATCTACTGGTAGATCGCAAAGGCAACGCGAGTAGATCGCGGAGCCCTGCCTTTCAAAATAAACTCTACCCATCGTTTCCCCAGGCACAGGAATACGCACCATTTAGAATATGGAAAGAGAAGGGTCTGGTTACTTTTAGGGATCTTTTTGGACAAGATATGTCTACACTGCCCCTACGGGCGTTGCAAAACAAATATGATATTCCTGGATGGGCGATCCATCCTTTGTATTATAATCAGGCTCTGTCATACCTCAGATCTATGGCTATTCAGTATGTAGATTTTTTTTTGTTCAAGTGGTTTTGATAGACTGTTATCATTATCTCCGCCAAATATATCTAACATACATGCCTATTTGCTGCCTTCTTTTACCAAATCTCTATCAGTTTCCAATGTAAAAAGCTGGCAAAGAGACTTCCCTGATCCGGAGATTGTTGATGTCGTTCTACAGGGCTATTTGACAGTCAGAAAGTCTATTGTAAATGAGGTGTGGAGAGAATCCCAGTTCATGTTGTTACATAGAGCCTATAAGGTGTTCAGGCCTGCACCGTCAGGTGCTCAGCCTACACAATGGCATCTCCAATGTCCCAAATGTGATGCTGCTAATGCTTCTCTATCCCATCGTCTTTGGTTTTGTCAACGTATTGAGCAGTTTTGGCGTCAGATTATTATATTCATATCTAATGTAACTGGATACCTTATCCCCCACACCCCTTCTCTCCTCCTATTTGGTGCCTGGGAGGGTGCACCCCAGAATGATATGTCCCGTTCTTTACAACGCTGGACTAATGTCTGTTTGTTGGCAGCCAGAAGAATGATTATGCGTAATTGGATTCAACCGCTGCCTCCCACATTGGAGCAAGTCATCACCTCCTTAAGAACTTTATTTTATAAAGAGATGTTGGACGCCCACTACTGTGCACTGGAGGTATTAAACTCCAAGTTTTTATTGTTGGTAGATCATTTTGACTTGGTCATTTTAAAAGTAGCTTGCAAGCCAAAATAGTGTGGGCCTAGGGTAAGTTAAGATAAAAGGAGTCCTTTTGTCTTAGCAGCACAATTGTATCTGATGGTTTGCATGTAAAGTTTTTTTTTTACAGTTTAAAATAAAAATGGACACACACTAATCTAATCCTGATATTTTGTGGCATTCAGTCTCCGGGAACATAGCTAAATTAGAGGTATTTAACTGATGAAGTGTTTTTTGTGTTAGTAAGGCGGATTTATTGTCCTCTTAGTGGTGGATGAGCAGAATGCACAAACTGAGGAGCAAGAAAACCAGGCTGCAGAGGAGTACAGAAAAGAGTTGGAAGAGTCAAAAGAAGAGGAAAAAGATGAGGACACTAAGGAATTTGATATCTCATCAGGTAAATGTAGTAGCTGTAAATTTTGAATTTAACAAATTAGGCATTTATGTAAAACTTTTTTGGTGAAACTGTTGAAAGAGTCTTGTTAACTCCATCGACTTATTATTTTAGTTATAAATTTAATTTACTTGAAAAGGTACAGGAAAGAATAAATACTTGATTACACATAACCTGCTTTTAGATCCATTGGGGAAGGGGGGGGGGGTAATGGTGGTCCCATCACATACTCTCTCCAGAGTTCCACAATTCCCCCCATCTAGGGGTTGATGCCCAAAGCCTGGAATCATGACTACTTCTGGTTGATGGATGCAATTGGACTCGCTTTTTTTTTTTATATATCCTCAGGGTACCATAAAGGCCTTATATAAGTCCAGTTAACATTACACCAGTTTAACAATATTTTGAACACTATGCAGTTGGTAAAAAGTCCTTAGGATGTAAACTAACCACGTTTTATCACGTGGTCATTGGTGTTAAAAAATCTTCCAAACCCCCTATACTTTGGAATGTCTTGGGGACCCTGATTTGTTTATATTAATCACTTCAAAAACTTTGACTGTACCAGTTTCACGAAATATACTGCTTTTATCTTTCCCTGTTAGCTAATAAGTGTGTGGTTCAGCCACAACTGACCTTCATGTATTAGATGTGTTTTAAATGGATGAAAATATCTTCTTACTGTAATTTGAACTAGGAGCTGTGAGCCAGAGCGCCTGTATGTATCTGGGCATGTAAGAATTACCAGCAGAAACTGATGTTTTTAAAAGAATAATGAAACATGAATTCAGTTACCAACAAGTAGACATAATTTTCACTCATTAGGGCTCTGTTGGTTTTTATTGGCATGAACAGCAAAAAGGTTATTCTTAATGTAGCTTAGCCCCAGGAGTCCCATCTGTCATATTAAAGAGCAGCTGTTTATATAGAGTATGCTTGTTTTGTCATGAGGTATAGATGGGGCAGAAGATAACACTGCTAGATTATGAATGACAGATGTACAAAGGTTACGATGTAGGTGACAGCTTCAAAGTCCTTTTATGCTCTTTAACCAAAACAGAAAAGCTTTTATAAAAAAAGTCACATTTACCTTTTCATTTTGGGAATCCATCCTAGGTAAAAGTGATACTTTAAGGAAAATATAGTATCTTTTTAAATTTGAAGATATGGCACCTGATTGTAAAGCCTTAGGGATACATGCATACGAGTAATTCTGATACATTTCCTGAACTGTGCATATGTTGTATTTGCTGCATGGTTTTAGGAAGTTACTACTATACACAGTGTCCGCAAGTAGAAGATCTACTGTGTAAAGGGAATTGTTTGTTGTGCATAGGAAGTAACCTAAAATGTACCTCCTGTAGAGCCTAGAGCCCCATAGATTTATACCGCTGATGTGAGATTAAGGCACTGTGCCTCCAATTGCACATTATGTGATGTAGCACTACATTTGTGCTGCTCACTGCTGATCGCAAGGCTCTGACGTGAAAAGTAGAAGCCCGGCCTCCACCTAGACAGCTGCCCACAGAGACACAGTTTAGAACAATTCATAGTAGGCAAGTTATTAGATTAAGCTGAACTGCAGGGAGAGGGGTTTTGCAGAGTTCAGTTCTGAGAACAGAATCAGATCCTGATTTTTAGATTACATGTTTTTTTAAAAGGATTGTATGTTTAGTTACTTAGATTGAAAACAAGTTATAAGTCTTCAACCCACTTAGTTTGTTGATCCAGAGGAAGGCAAA
>NC_092858.1:48320937-48341883 GCF_032062135.1 Pyxicephalus adspersus | reverse complement strand
AATAAAAAGTTGTATTTATACAGCTCAATTACTAATACTGAAGTTTACCCACATACATTTTGCCCGAGCAGTGGTTCTTTAACTTCAGTAAGAGCCAGCTTGCCTTAAAGGAGGTAATTGTTGCTGTGCTGTCTTCCCTGAAAAAGCTCCAATTCCCCTTCATGATATGAAACCTAGAAATTCTCCTTCATGATATGAAACCTAGAAGTTAAAAAAAAACAAAATGTGAGCAGACATGCTATTTACTGCAAAAGTGGCCGACTGTCTTTTCAGCAATAACACTTTCCTGCCTTTTTAGTTATTTATGTTAATTTAGTTACTTATGTTATAGGGGGCATAACATGTCCCTTCTACAATAAAGAACCTGTCTACTCGCGATCTTTTTTAAAAAAAATTAGCTTTAGTTCTGCTATAATATAGCTGTATTGAATACGTGTATGATAACTCTTTTGGATTGTAACATGTAAAGGGCAGTAGTAAAGTACAGTGCAGAAATTTTATGTGGAGTGAATGCATGTCACTTTCCTTCTGATTTACTGTACTGTTAGCTATTGTAAATGTGTATATTTGTTCTTACTGACTGTGTTCTGCTCATTCCATTCAGGTAAAGCTGTCCCACGATCACCAGACAGGCGTACTAATCGAAGCATTCACTCCCATACAGGATCGTTCTCCAGCCCACCCTTGGCATCTAGCAAAGAGAATCTACCTGTTTTAAACACACGTATAATTTGTCCAGGTAATGCAGGATTTGGGTTGGCCAGTACATCAAACAGATTTAATTAGGCACAATAAAATGTAAATTCTGTAGTCAAGAGAAACTTTCATGTAAGATCTGTTTTTGGATGACTAGTGATCGATGCACAATTGTAAAGAACAAGGAATAAACTATATAAACTAACAAATGTGATGGAATGTGTACACATTAACTATACTATAAATGATAACTTTATTTCTAGATTTCTCTAATATTTGCTTGTTCTTTCTCTCATAGGTTTGAGAGCTGGTTTGGCAGCTTCCATTGCTGGCAGCTCCATCATCAACAAAATGTTGTTAGCAAATATGGATGCTATTGGTGCTTCTCCTTTTATTGACCCAGATTCTGATTCCCTGTAAGATATGTTTTTATGTACTTTATTTAGAGACACTACCTATGCATCTTATCTAAATAGATTCAAGGTTTAGTATATACAAAAAAATATATTATTGATTTGAACCTGATTCTCAGTTTTCATGTGCACCTTTAGGTCAGAGTTTTGTTTATTATTATTTGGGGCTTTGGTTACAAATGTTACATACTGTGAAAACCTTTTCACATACACCAACATAAGTCAAGTTTTTTTTAAGATTACAAATCATTACATGAAGGGTGATTGGTAACCCTGTATATACTTAAGTGTATACTTAATAATATTGCTCCTCTGTTTAACTCCTTATCTGGAATATGCAATTGGTATATTGCTGATTTAGGTTATGTAGTGATGGATGCTAACTAAATGTACATATAGGCTGTTGGTGGAAAGCTCATTGGAACCACTCGAATATTTGCCTAGCACTTAAGTCTTTCATTTGATGCCTTTTCTTTGTCAACTAGCATATGTTGGTATTTGAGAGTGTTGGACCGTTTTATTTGTAGAGCATTTCTTGTTTGGCCATTTAATCAACAGATATTGTACAATATCATGCCAAGAAGTAACAATGAGGTTACTTTTAATATAATGAAGTCTGTACACACAAAGTGGCTTCAAGAATACACATATGACTATGCCCCTAGTCTCTATAACATATCATTTTCTATGCCACTATTTTATGATTCTTAATGATTATAGAGGTTATAGGACAAAGTGTTTACCATTGTTACTGAATTTTAGTATTTTAAATGTATTGTTTGTAATATTTACACATTTGCTTCTGTCCAGTTATTGACTTTCCTTTTTTTTCCCCACAGGGAAGGCTATTCAGAAAAATGTGTAATGAACAATTACTTTGGTATTGGTTTAGATGCAAAAATATCCCTAGAATTTAACAATAAACGAGAGGAACACCCTGAGAAGTGCAGGTAAAAACTTTACAAATTTCCTTGTGTTTTGTATAGGGCTTCACACCTAGTGTAAATATATGTATACTTTACGTAAAGTATACATAGTACATTTTACCTAGCAAATGGCTGTGGTTTCTTCAGATACATATGTTAATCATAAGGCTTTTTATAGAGTTTCTTAATATAAAAAGCAGAGAAGGCTTTTAATTATTTCCTGCTAATCGTTTACTTTTTACTTTCATGTGTGTTAAGGTATTCTTTCTTTGTTACCAAACGATAAGTATCAGTTGAAATATAAAATTAGGAACACATTAGAAGACTGTTTCAAGACAATTTCAACCTTGTTTCAGCCTTGGTGGCTGTTTTGTGATCATTTTTGGAGGAAGCTGTGTTTGAAGCATAAGCTGCTAAGGTCATTGGAAACATTTTTATTCTTTGGTCATTGCTTGATTAGGCAAAGAAACCAATGGCTACCAACATATTACTGCCCATATCATTACATATCAATATAAACATTCCATCAGGGAACACTTGTGCTTCTTAATTCAAATATCATCCCTAAAATTACATCAACTTTGTGTGATGTACAGGTTTTGTTTTGACCACAGAGGCTTATTTAGTTTTATGTTAATTTGGAGGCTTTGTTTTTTTCCACCTTTTCTAACATTGTTACTTTTGAGAAAATTTTCCTTTACATGTGACATTACATACTTTTGTACCGGTGTAACTGGTTAGGGTAACGGCTGTTTGACCTTTTTTCCCTTTACTCATTGTCTTAAAAACTCTTTAAAATGTGCACTGACAAACCTGTTTTGTAGCTGATACATTTGCTAAATGGCAATTTTACCTTTTTTTGGAGGTGTATCTTTTATTTCATCCACTTACTTTAAATAGTCCAATTTGTTTCTGTACATTCTGTTTACCTGGATTTTATTTGTGTTGTGATTCAGGAGCAGAACCAAAAACATGATGTGGTATGGAGTACTTGGCACCAAGGAATTACTGCAAAGAACCTACAAGAATTTGGAGCAAAAGGTTCAGCTTGAGGTAATCCATTAGAGCACTATATTATCTGAAAATACATGAGCAGTAGGTATAAGGTTGCAGAAATATTGTATCATATTCAGGTTTTATATATTTGAGCTTAACCTGACATAGTAAAATGTATTCAGATTCCTTCATTTGAAAATAATTATGTACAACCAGGTTTTCAACTGTGAACCAAACATTATCCGGAAAAAGGGTTTTTAAAAAATGTCCAAGTTTTTTTTTGACTGGTATTTTGGTGAAGCACAGCTCAAATAATGCCTGCAGCTAAATAGAACAATAAACACAAATCAAGAGTACGTAAGTTATGCATACCTTAAAACTAATGTGGATAGTCATTTTTTTGTATAAACTTCTCCAGTGCCAGCTCTGCAGTTGGCCGACTTTCAAAAGATGATACTCTCAATGGGCCTTATACTCTGCTACATATAGTTAGCCATCACAGAGAAAGTAGTTTACATGTCCTCTTGGCTTATTAATAATAATTATTAATTATAAAAAACAATATTTATATAGCATATTTATATAAATATAATGCACTGCTTAGTTATATTGATTTAAAAAAAAACATTTAAAGGTTTGTTTGTCTCCCTTCCTTAAAACTGAGCTGTGTTAGATGCACTATTTGTGTTACATGTATTCATATTTTAATAGGAACATTTTTCCCCCTCCCTCATCTACAATCTGGCAAATGGATAAAAAATTAAAAGCTGCCTATCGTGTAAATTGGACTGTCATTTTGGGGCAGTTACAAAATTTCTATATGTTTACAGTGGGTTATCAATGTTTCTTATTTGTGTATTGTCATATTAGCTAAATGTGTGTGTGTGTGTATGTGTGTGTGTGTGTATATATATATATATATATATATATATATATATATATATATATATATATATATAATTATTGATGGGTATCACTTCTATACCATAGCATGTGCCCATTTATCTCTTTATTTAAGCAGGCGTGCTTCATGAGTACAGAGAACATCATGCTGTTTTTGCAGCTTGTTCACTGCATTTTAGGTTAATTTAGGTTTGCCACAATCACTACAAGATTGTTTAATTGTTCTGCCTGCATGTGTTACTGTGTTTTGGCATTTCAAGAGGTGGGTTTAATCATTTATTTTTTAATATAACTTCCTTGTTTTCGGAGTACTTTCCTATTCTTATATGCTAGTAGAACAATCCCGTGAACTCCCCTGACCACTTGTTGAATGTAATTTATCCTGTTTGATGGGCAGTCACTCAGCATAGGGGTTGAATGTAGTTCTATTTCCTTATGTACCAAACACTCTTTCTTGATGTTTTTTTACTCTTTCCTTGTCTTATGATGTTTTACAGTGTGATGGGCAGTACATTCCTCTACCAAGCCTTCAGGGTATTGCAGTGTTAAACATTCCAAGTTACGCTGGTGGCACTAATTTCTGGGGTGGAACTAAGGAAGATGATGTAAGTAGATCAGAGGAAGTCAGACACAGCCCCTGTTTATTTTCTTGCTGTGTCATCTAGGATCTGAACATACTTTTCCTCATAGCTTTCTTGCCGTCAAACTAGAAATACACCAAACATTCCAGATACTAGTTCTATTTTGGGCATGGGAATATTTTTTTGTAGCTAGCACAGGAATCTGGTCGTACAAGAAAAACAATTTCCTGTATTTCAGCAGTAAGATATATCCTTGGTTGAGCATGAGAGGCTAGATAGCCGCAAGCTGTAAAAGCTGTGTGGCCTGTAGTGTTCTAGTATTAATTTCAGGATACAGACAATAGTTTTCAATAAAGTACTAACAAAGTTAAGTAATTTTAAAAAAAATTCTAGTTTTCTTATGCAAGTCTTCTATGAGATATTTAAATTTTAAAAGTAATAACTAGCACCTGAAAAGACACAGACCCACTGTTTCTTCTATAGCTTTTTTAAAAGTGCGAGATCAAGTGAACATTTATGGGATATTATAAGTGGTTCTTCATAATCTTGTTCAAAAAAATGTTGAAACCTTTAAATATTAAGATATAAACGGCAGTGAGAATAATAGGCAGTTTCCAGTCCTAAACATATAGGACCCAATGTCATGTTAGGTTGGGTCTCTGCATAGCATTAGTTGCCTAGTTTCATGTTACTAAATAGAAAACCGTTGAATCAGAAATAACTGTTGTTGTGACCTGTATGTATTTTGGTCTACTCAGATATTTGGTGCTCCATCATTTGATGACAAGATTTTAGAAGTGGTGGCAGTATTTGGGAGCATGCAAATGGCAGTTTCCAGGGTGATCAAGCTTCAACATCATAGGATAGCCCAGGTAAGTGTTTTTTCGGTTTTTTTTTTAGTTTACATAACCATTGTTTTTTTCCAACCAGGTGGGATAAAAAAATAGCCAAACAGACCATAGATAAAGAAAAGCAAATAGTGTACACTCACAGGGAAATTGAAACCTTCTGCTGATGTTTTAAAATCTATAAATCTTAAAAAAAAAAACATATTAGAAGACTGTAAGGCTATTGTACACGCTTGCAATAAAATCTGGTGTGTGTACAGTGCCCGTCCGCCATCAACAAACTATCTTAATGAAAGTTAGGAGGGAGAGAGCGCAGTGGGGTGCCGCTCGGTCGTTCTCCCCCTCCCCTCTCTATAGAGCAGAACAATGCTGTAAGTACAGCACTCGTTCACGCATTGTGCAATACCGGTAGTTTGTAGTTGAAGAATCATAAAAGATCCTTTCAAACGACACTTATTACACATGTGTATGCAGCCTAAGTTGAATAAAAATCTGTGTACAAATTTATCAAAATGAAATAGGATGGAATAAAGGGAGAGAGTGCATTAAAAACACTCCCAGCATGATTTCAAGTTATTTGCAGTTTACATTGTTTAAAAGTAATGACAATATTCCTAATTCCCACTAAACCCCATGCATTATATTTTGGCTGGAACTACTACATCTCACTCACTTGTTGGATTTTTTTTTTTTTTTTTTAACCTAGTGTCGGTCAGTGAAGATCACTATTCTTGGAGAGGAGGGTGTTCCTGTACAAGTAGATGGCGAAGCATGGATTCAGCCTCCTGGGGTGATAAAAATTGTACACAAAAATAGGGCACAAATGTTAACCAGGGATAGGGTAAGTGAAATTATTGATGGTTGTTTAGTGCATTTACTATTTATTTTTTTAGTTAATATTAAATTAACATTTCTGTTAATAACAATTTCACTTCAAATAATTCATAAACTTAATAGTGTTATACAAAGATCAGGCTACATAATCGCGTAACTAGAAATAACACACAGTACAAATTTATCATTGAGTTATTATCACTTTTATGTTTTTCTTAAAAATTTGAGGTTTCTGTGTTTATGCTAAAGTTAGGGGGATAAGCTCATCACTGGACAATGTAGGATGGTTGCAAAGTCAATTTTTTTAGACTCGGGCATAAAGCTTCCATTTAACACATAGCAAAAACTGGAGAGACAGCAGCTAGGTATGCTATCTATGTGTCAGTTACAGCAGATGATCTAGAGCTTTTATTTAAGTATTACGTTGTTACTTTCATTCTGGGCATGTATTTCGTTTCTTGACAGGGGCAGCGGATTACAATTGATTGATTGAAAATATGAATATTGTTGTTCAATTAAAGTAGTTGAATTGAGAAAGGCTTTTTTGGTTTCTGGTGACGCTTGCCCCCTGTGTTCCTCTGCTTGTCTTCCTGCCCTATTATATGAAGGGATTGCAACTCCATGGTTTTTGGTTGTAAGTTTTTGATAAAATTCCCCCTGAAGAAGTGGACTAGATCTACGAAATGCATCGAGGATTACATGCAATTATGTCTGCATACTTTGGAATAATAAATTGTAATGTAAGTTATTTTACACAGATGAGTATCATTGCCTTTAAAGTCCCCTTGTCTTGGTCAGAGAAATAAATATTTAAAAATTTAGGGATGTGGCTTGTACAAATTGTAAATAATCTGTAGGGAACCATTTGCTCTTTGTTGGACAATTGCTAACAGCCTCATCCAGGCCCTTTTTCAGGGAAAATGGTGGTGGATGATGCCAAAAAACCTCTGAATTTACCATCATTTATTTCACCATATTACATTAGACACCTTTTACCTCTCTAGGTATCATACTTGCTTTTTACAAATCCAACACACAGTATGATAGACAGTATTTTTAATCCGTCCTAATTTTTTTCTGTGGGCAATCTTAGCAGGTTAAACCTCCTTTACTGTCACTTTCAGACTATTGTACTTTACCCATAAACAATAGTGACACTTGTCACAATGTGTAATGTGATGAAGCGGATTTTCAGCATGTGCACAACTAACATCTATCAGTGTGTTGCCTAAACATCATTACCACCTAAGCGGTAATCTCGAGTGTGACTCGGGATTGGTTTTAGTTGCAAAAAACGGTAATCCTGAGTCACACTCGGGGTTAGTTTAACCTAAAAAACACACTTACCTTGCTCCGTCGCTGTCCCTCCAAGTATTGATTGAAAAAAGCATGTTTCCTGAATTGATCATTTTGACTTGCATTAGGTGGTCATCCAACTTAACTGTAACTAGCACAGCAGTAATACGAAGTATTTAATTACAGGCCTTTGAAAACACTTTGAAGTCCTGGGAGGACAAGCAGAAGTATGATTCTTGTAAGCCTGCTCTGCGTCCTCACTTATACTCTCCACAAGCTGTTGACTTAGCTTCAGAGGAAGAGGTCACCCTTATTCATCTGTGCTCACAAGCTGCTGAAGAACTTATAACAAGGTGGGCCAGTGTTCTAATCTTGAGTTCTTTTACTGAGCAAAGTATTACAAAAAGTATATTTATTTATATAGCTGTAACATTTTACCAAATACATTAGTAATTTCAGTTCATGTATTCAATATTGTATTGTAATATTGTTTTTCAAATAATTAGTGTAACATTTTAAAGATAAATGTAGGTAAAGGTAACTTCCCAGTGTTATGAAGAAGCACTAAGGCCATTTTAAATATCGCAGTCTGCTGAATTAGGAACGAAAAAAAAAGTCAAACACCACACCTGCATTTCAGTTGTTTATAGTGATAATTTTTTTTACTGCTGTGCCCAAACAAGTTTTGTATTTTCAGGTTTCATTCCTAATGTATTTTAATTACCCTTAAATTTTACTTTTGCGTTCATATCCTGTAATTCTGGTTAATGTTATGCCTTGTTTTGTATTCTTATGTGGACATCTTGTGTTCATTTTAGGTAATGCATTTATTATTATTAATAATAAACAGGATGTATATAAAGCTAACATATTAAGCAGCACTGTAAATTAAATAGGGGTTGCAAGTGAATGACAGTGACACAGGAAGTGGGGAGGACCCTGGACAGAACAGCTGATAATCTAACAGTACACTTTAGAAGTGAAGTTGAATACATGAAGTATATTATTAGTGTGCAAATGTTGTGTGCATTTATGTATATAAAAACTGGTTTCAGAAATAAATTTTTCAATTTTTTTATGTTCCTGCCTATTCCTTTTTTATGTTCCTGCTACAATCGTTTAAATTCCTTTTATTTTCCATCAATCTACACTCCGTACCCCATAATGACAAAGGAAAAACCGACTTTAGGCAATTTTTTAAATGTATTAAAAAAGAAAAAACTGAATAATCACATTTACTTGGCCTTATTTAGGCCTTTTGCAACACTTGACATTTAGCTTAGGTGCCTCGAATTTCTCTTGATCGCTGCTGAGATGTTTATATGCCCTGACTGGAGTCCACCTGTGGTAAATTAAATTAATTGGCTAGGATTTGAAGAAGCCTACAAACACAAATTCTGCTGCACTGAGGGTTTTAAAGAGCTCCATAATTCTCATAAAAGTTTGGCACAACCAGGACTCCAAGAGCTTGTTGCCTGCTTAACAAAGCAATCCAAGAAGGGCCCTATTGAGAGAGGGGACCAAGAACCCTATGGTCACTCTCACTGCATTCCAGAGATGGGACTAAGTTACAGAAGGTCAACCACAACTGCAGCCCTACACCAATCTTTGCAGCAGAGTGGCTAGCTGGGGAGCCTCTGCTCAGTGCAATACAAGAAAACAGGCTTGGAGTTTTCAAAAAGAACCAGGACTCTGACTGTGAGAAACCATAGAAGAAATAACTGCAGGCAACTGGGCACCACTCATTACCTTCCCAGTAACATCCTAACAATGAAGCATGGGGGTGGTAGCATTGTGCTTTGTGGGTGTTTATCAGCAGCAGGGAATGCTTCAATGAAAACCTGTTCCACAATGCTCAGGGCCTCAGACTGGGCCAAAGGTTCACCTTCCAACGTGACAACGATCCAAAGCACACAGCGAAAACAACACAGGAAGCTGATAATCTAACAGTACACTTTAGAAGTGAAGTTGAATACATGAAGTATATTATTAGTGTGCAAATGTTGTGTGCATTTATGTATATAAAAACTGGTTTCAGAAATAAATTTTTCAATTTTTTTATGTTCCTGCCTATTCCTTTTTTATGTTCCTGCTACAATCGTTTAAATTCCTTTTATTTTCCATCAATCTACACTCCGTACCCCATAATGACAAAGGAAAAACCGACTTTAGGCAATTTTTTAAATGTATTAAAAAAGAAAAAACTGAATAATCACATTTACTTGGCCTTATTTAGGCCTTTTGCAACACTTGACATTTAGCTTAGGTGCCTCGAATTTCTCTTGATCGCTGCTGAGATGTTTATATGCCCTGACTGGAGTCCACCTGTGGTAAATTAAATTAATTGGCTAGGATTTGAAGAAGCCTACAAACACAAATTCTGCTGCACTGAGGGTTTTAAAGAGCTCCATAATTCTCATAAAAGTTTGGCACAACCAGGACTCCAAGAGCTTGTTGCCTGCTTAACAAAGCAATCCAAGAAGGGCCCTATTGAGAGAGGGGACCAAGAACCCTATGGTCACTCTCACTGCATTCCAGAGATGGGACTAAGTTACAGAAGGTCAACCACAACTGCAGCCCTACACCAATCTTTGCAGCAGAGTGGCTAGCTGGGGAGCCTCTGCTGAGTGCAATACAAGAAAACAGGCTTGGAGTTTTCAAAAAGAACCAGGACTCTGACTGTGAGAAACCATAGAAGAAATAACTGCAGGCAACTGGGCACCACTCATTACCTTCCCAGTAACATCCTAACAATGAAGCATGGGGGTGGTAGCATTGTGCTTTGTGGGTGTTTATCAGCAGCAGGGAATGCTTCAATGAAAACCTGTTCCACAATGCTCAGGGCCTCAGACTGGGCCAAAGGTTCACCTTCCAACGTGACAACGATCCAAAGCACACAGCGAAAACAACACAGGAATGGTATAGGGACAACCCTGTCAATGTCCTAAAGTGGCCCAGCCAGAGCCCTGACTTGAACCCTTATCAGAGATCTTTGGAGAGACCTGAAAATGACTATCCACCAACAGCCCCCATGCAACCTGACTGAAGTAGAGAGGATTTGCAAAAAAGAATGGCTGAAAATCCTCCTGTCCAGGTGTGGAAAGCTTGTTTCACCTTACCCAAAAGACTTGAGGCTGTAATTCCTGCCCAGAGTGCTTCAACTTACCTATGTAAATTTGATATTAGTTTTTTCTTTTGAATACATTTACACAATTGTCTAAAATTCTGTTATCTTTTTGTTATTTAGGGGGTATTGAGTGAAGATTAATGGGGGAAATAAAGACTTTAAACGATTCAGGCTGCAACATAACAGTGAATGGGGTCTGAATACATTCTGAAGCTTATGTATATATGTATGTTCAATAAGTGTAATAAGCCCCACCTACTAGATTGTAAGCTCTTTGGGGCAGGGTCCTCTCCTCCTGTATCACTGTCTGTATTAGTCTGTCATTTGCAATCCCTATTTAATAGTGCTGCGTAATATTTTGGCGCTATATAAATCCTGTTTAATAATAATAATATTATTAAGCTGATTAGCTGTTACAGTTTTGTAACGCCACATCTTTATTATCTACCTAATAAAAGCATAACATGTACTTGCCTGTAGTTTACCACTTGTTTTCGCAAAGCCTGAATAGAAATCAAACCTCTGCCACACAGCTAATACCTCTAGGTAACCACATATTTGGTCCCCTTTTTATGGTTTTGTGGGTGCCAGAAATCCTTAAGAATGTTGCTGTACAAATATAGCCTGTATGTCATGGTTCACAGCCTGGCTCCAACTCTCTCCACATTTTTTTTCCCCATCATAGTGATTGGGTCCTTCAGATCCACCAGGCAGTAATGATTATTCACAGAGGTGGACAAGGCTTTTAATTTAAGTATCTGGTTGATCTTGCTATAACAATTTAGGACACCCCTGATGCCTAATATGAAAAGGGCATGATGAGCAGTAACCATATATGTGCCATGTCATCAATAAAAATACTTTCTATTCACTTTAGGTTTACAATAAGGTAAATATTGGTGAGAAAATCAGTAGGTTTACATTACTACATACCTCCTTAGATATGCACCATACCTATGAATCTACTCTCCCCCAGAAAAAAACCTTGTATAGGCTACATACAGGTTGAAAACCGGCAGCAGTAATTGCATATGCTGCTGGTGATTGCTAAATAAAGCAAGTCTGTTATCTTCCCCAAATGCAACAGTATGACTAAAAAAAAAAAAAAAATATGAACACTATTTTTCTTAATCATAGATTTAAATTCATCCACCAAGCAAAACATGTTACATTATTTGTTTTTCCATGAATTTCTGTTAAATTCCGTTTCGAATTTCTATGAATTCAGAATATGTGAAGCTGCGAAAATCCACAGTTTGCTGGAACAAGAGCTGGCCCACGCAGTGAATGCTTGCTCGCACGCACTTAACAAAGCAAATCCTAGGTTTCCAGAGGTAAGGTGGCTCTATATGTTTACTTTGTAGTTTACATAAAATATTGTTACAAGCAACACAATTGGTTCAGTGGCCTTTGCAGCACTAGGTCACAGGTTCAAATCTTATCCAGGACATTGAGCCTGATTTATATAAAGCTCTCCAAGGCTGGAGAGGATACACTTTCATCAGTGGATCCGGTCCATGATTGAAAACATTTGCTAACAAATACCAAATTACTTTTAAGAAAACCATTTCAAGTTTGCTGGATCACCAGGTTCACTGATGAACGTGTATCCTCTCCAGCCTTGGAGAGCTTTGATAAGTCAGGCCCATTATCTGCAAGGAGTTTGTATGTTCTCCCCTTGCTTGCATGGGTTTCCACCAGGCACTCGGGTTTCATCCCACATCTTTAAAACATGCAGTTAGGCTAATTGGTTTCTCTCAAAAATTAACCTTGGACTGTGTTAATGACATATGACAATGATAGGCAATCAACGAAGCTTATACTTTTGGCTGATTGGAAAGCTCTAGATCTGAACCCTGCACTCTCTGCAGTTTAATAAAGCACTGGTCGCCAACCTTTCAGACATCAAGGTCCAATAAATGCATTATTTTAAATCCTGTGGACCATTAATAAGAATTTTTCTAAAAAGGTAAATACATTTGTAAAATAATGATCTTTCTAATGGTGCTTGACAAAGAATGTGGAGGCTCTGATTCATTGATCAGCTTACAGACAAGTGAAGTAATACTATTGTTACTATTATTAGTTGCATTATCTTTGGTATTACTAACAAAATGCAAAATATTTGTTTGCTTTTTTTTTTACTCATTATGGGTTTATTTCATCTAAGAAACATTCAAACAAGAAATTATAGTTATCAAAGTCAAACTATTTGATGCCAATAAATATATCAGTTAAAGAAAATACACAGTTACAGTCATACTTACCAAAAAGAGAATTTGAGAAATAAACAAATAAAATAAAACTTGGAGCGGAGTGACTGTTGTAATGGTGGAAACAATACTGAAGCTTACGGCTCGGCAACGGTTGCCTCATACAACTTCAGACTACACTGACGCCACTCTGCGCCTCCCTTGCTTTTCCGTCTCTAGTACAGTTGGTGAATTTAGTGCAATATAAAGGCAAAAATTGTCATTCAGCATATAAGAATTTATTAGAATGTTATTTTTGTTTTATTAACAAAATATAAAAATTGCAAATAATGTCCAAATTTTTCTGGTGGTCCACGGACCACTGGTTGGCGACCACTCTATTAAAGCACTGGTGGCCATCTAGTGGACCTTTTTTTTTTTTTTTTTTGATATTTTGTTTTAAATAATACACACAGGTGTTTTTTATTATAAAAATGTCTTAAAATTTTCTAGGGAGGACGTGGCAACAGTAGGTTCCAACCCTGTCCCATTCTATCCAATGCTAAAAATTACAGTTCTTGTCTAGTGTTGAACCTTTTTGGTAAAATATGCATATTTTATTATTATTTATAAATGAGATGGTCTTACATAGGGAAAATCTAATTTGTAAAAAAAAAAAAAAAAAAAAAAAGACTCTGGATATGCATTTTCATGTACAGGGTTATGCCAGTGCATGCAGATATTGCAGCGTAGGCATTATTCAGAAGTGCTGGGCTATATCTGTTTAATAGTTCCCTATTGCCAGTAGTGAGCAAAATGCTGGATGAAAAATTCTGCCAAGTAGTAGTGATAAGTGCTGTCTCCCACGATAACATGACAACTATTTGTGCTCCATGGTGACATCTTTTTTAATTCCTAGTTTAAGTTTAAATAAACAGCTGAACTTCGAAAGAAGGATGTTTAAAGCATTGCTTTAAGACAAATGAGTGTATTTGCCATTGAAATTTGACTGTTTGAATGTGTTTTTTTAAGATTTTGCTTTTTTTCTTCAGAATCTAACTAGGAACACTGCAATTGAAGTAGCAATGAATGTGAAGGCACTGCACAATGAAACAGAGTCTCTGCTGGTTGGGAGAGTACCACTGGTATGTGTATTTGCTTATTTAGTGTCCTTACTGGATGCCTTGTTTATTAGTACTGTCTTCTAGTATAACGGTGTGTGCCAAATCTAGGTAGCTTTTAAAACAAGAAATTTCTGCTCTAGTATATATAGGTGGCCCAGTTAAACCTTTCGCTGATGTATCCATCTAAACTTATTTTTTACAGCAGCTTGAAGCTCACCATGAAGAGCTCCTGTCCAATGCACTGCATGATGTGGAAGTGGAATTGACAAAACTTGCGGAGATCCCCTGGCTGTATTATGTTTTGCAGCCAGATGAAGAGGAGGTATGATGTCTGTATGTAATAGGTATAGAAATACATATGTCAAAAACCTATAAAACCTTTTGCCGTGTTTTGTCATAATCTCACTGGTCAACAAAATTATACTGGCTATTGTTTTTTTAATTTCTTTTGAAATATTCTGCTTTCTAAATAACAATTTATCCTCCTTTATGTTAAACAGGATCCTCCCATGGAATATACTAAAAGGAATAGTAGAAGCACAGTATTTCGTATAGTGCCAAAGTTTAAAAAGGAGAAGGCTCAAAAACATAAGACCAGCCCTCAGCCTGGTATGTGTTCCACAGTCAAAATAGTGATCAGGATATGTAATGTACATAAGCAATGTAGTTTGAAAACTGATCATTTTTCTTTCTTCCAAAACCAACTTTGCAAACAAGTTATTTTAGGTTTTGGGAAACACCCAGTAGATGTTGAGATACATTATATTAATGTTGCTGCAGACATGTATGAAATGCTGCATGAAATGCTGCATGAAATGTAGAATCATTTTGATTTTGGCAGATATATATGAACAGATTATATTTAGAAATTGCAGACATATTGTACAGTTGCAAAGATCTTTCACTCTCCATGTTGAAAGTTTAGGTACGTTTATTCTATCTAATAGAAGTCTGTATTCTATTTGAAATATTGCAATAGAATTGAGGTTGCAGGAGGAGAAAACTTTAGGATGGGTGAAAACCAAACACACAAACAATATTTTTAGAGGAACTTATTAGGTGGGTTAAAAACCTTTTATAAAAGTGAAGTGACCCATACTTCCAGATTAGTTTTTAGAACTTAAATGTAATTTTTGAACATATTAAATGAAACTTAAATGAAATAAAGGGTCACAGTTGGACAACGCCATTAAGCCTAAAAACAAGGAACTGATATTTTTTGTTTTGTCATTGCAAACAGATATTACCTATCTAGTAGAATGATCTGCATCCTGTATTCACATTTTCATAAAAACCCTGGCCATACTTTGGTTGTTTAAATGTGTCTTCATTGGTATTTTTGCCCAAGCAGTAAGTAAACTTAACCCCCACTGAATATAACTGTTGTAGTCCCTGTTGTGCATTTCATCCTAAATAGCTCCCCTTGCCTTTGGCCTCGCACAGTTGCGCAGTTGTCCTGGACTGAAGTTGCTTAGTCTAAATGTATTACCCACATTCTTCACATCTAATACATGTCGTAAGTCAAATAGAGCTTGTTTCATTACCTGGCTGTTGGACATCCAGGGTACAGCAACATATCTTATCTGGTATTCCTCTAATTAGACTCACTTATACAGTCTATTTTAGACACCACACTTAAATTATTTATCTCTCTCACACCATGAAATCTATACATTGGCCTTCATTTCACCTCAGAATCAATTTCAAGTCACTTGCATTAGACAATAAATTATTCCACAGCTCATGCCTTGCTTTCATTTCTAGCCTTATACATATTTACATTCCTTTCCACCAATCTGCTAATAACTGCCCTCCTCCTAGCCTTTTCCCATGCATGGCTGAAATATTTCTTCCCTACCTTACTATTACCACTTATACTTTGGGCAGATGAGCTGCTTGGTTTGTATTATAAATGTATTATTATGTTAGTCAGATCTGTGTTTCTGTATACAGTGTTAGCGCAGATGTTAGGGAAGTTGCATTTTGTGGCAATTGGCAAAAATGCTGTTGATAAATTTCATTGAAATTTCACAGTTTACTGTGTGGTCCTCAAATGTTGAGCTTTCAGCGAATTCTGTTCTTTATACAACAGGACCATAGAGCTGTTCTTCCCTCCATATGAATACACAGCAGTCGTACACCACCAATTATTCATTCATTTGCCACAGTGGGTTGATGAATGATGCCATGGGTAATGCTGTAAACATGCCAGAGTTGAGCACAATTGGTCCTCTTGTGACAGTCATCTGACATGTGTACGTATCCTAAGGCATTATCATTTATTTTGTTAACAAACACCCCCAGCTATTTTCAAAATCATACCTGGTGTGATCTTGACTTCAAGACATAAGGGTATGGAAATATATGCCATTTCACCTTTTTGTTTGTTTTTTAGCCCTGTCTATTTTTTCGTAACTATTTTTTGTTTGGATCTCTAAATTTCAAATGACCTGCAACCTTTAGATTGCCTTTTGTTATAATCCTAAAATTCTTAAACTATACATAAACTTTACATAAAGTGGATGTATTGTAATAACATAAAGCTATATTGATAGATACTAAAGTAGATATATAAGGTAAAAGAAAAAAAAAGAGCTGAAGTATGTCTTTCTTGAATGCATTGGCATTACAGGCTCTATTGCACTATTCTCGAATAGTATTAGTCAACAAAATGAAGACCTCTATAGAAAAGAAACCTCCAGTGTATGGAAAAAATTTGCTTAAAACAAAAATAAATTCTTAAATAGAACCATGTGATCTGTTTAGCCTGCCTTCCCAATTAAAGATGCAGCCTAATAAGTGAAATAGTTCTAGAATTTTGGGGTGAAAATAGTTTTGCTAAAAGTTTAAAGTAAAAGGCCTTCCTTCTCATACTTGTAAAAGTGTCAAATGTCTGTGTGTATGATTAATATCATAGTAAGTTTTTTGTTTAAAATTTAAAATGATCTTTAAATGTTTTCTAAAGACCCATCTAAACAAACATTGTTACAACAATGTCACTGTTAATTATTACTATACAAACTTTATACCTTACATCACTGATCCTAACCTTTAAAAAAATAACTCTAGTATTTTATGAATGACTATATTGGGTGGGAGTTGGAGCTGAAAGCACGGCTGCAAAGCAATGAACCCAGTCCTTGTACAGATATTTGTTTGAATTTATTGTTGATTTTAACCTGCATGCACAAGAAATCAAACCATTAGATTTGTTGATTCCTTTTCTCTTTTCCCTTTGCTAGCACTGCATTTCTGTTTTCCACTTTCTTTGGCCTAACCAATGCTTGTTATGCATTTGTGCATGTACAAATTAAGGGGGTTTTGCTCTTAACTTTGGTAGTTCAGAAATGGGGCACAGATGAAGTGGCAGCTTGGCTGGATCTTCTCAGTTTGGGAGAGTACAAAGAAATCTTCATCCGTCATGACATCCGAGGTTCAGAGCTAGTACATCTGGAAAGGCGGGATCTTAAGGTATTTCCTTTGTGCTACTTTTTCCGCTCTAATAAAGTGTCCTGCTTGTGGGAGGTAAACCTTTGCCCCATCCCCTTTCTTGTTATGTGCTTGTAGCTTGGCTTTAATGACAATCTCTGTGTAAACTTATCTGCACTGTTCTGTTGCCTGCACTCCCTGTGTGTGACACTGCAATTGCAGCCTACATCATCAGCAACACTTGTAGTAGGAACACATCCTTTAACCTGATTGATTCATAATATATATTTCATATCCACGAGATGGCTTTATAAACTTACACCAAGGTAATTCTGTATTTTATATATAAAAAAAACTATATCACAGGTAAAATTGGATCAGTGTGGAAGGTTTCTAACAAGAATTTGATGTTGTTACAGTTTACTTAAAATTAACCCATTTACTGTACCGTATTAAACATTTTTTTGTTTTTATTTTACCATTGTGTCCATGTTATGCATCTTTTGTGTGGAAGGCTCAGATACAAGCATGCATGTTGTACAGTGACACTATTCTCATCCCTTGTTGAAACACATTTTGCTTGCATGCTACATATTACTTTAATGCAAATGTCTCAAGACCTACTTACAGCATCAAGCTGCTCTTGATTTTTGTTGTAAAACTTGTAGTAAGGGAAATATGCCATTGCTAATATTCCTCCCAGCTTTAGTATAATTATTATTATATTGTTTATCATTCTGAATAAACATATAAAGTATTATTATTTTGTTTTAAATAGTTAATGAAACTTCCAATAATATTTCACATAAGACAGTGCTTAATTGCCATGGTATTCTTAGACCCCAAACCAACCTAAATGACTGAAAGTCTAAGCATTGTAAATGATGAATATTTCATTTATACACATTACAAAATACAACATATTCAAGAGAAGGACATTAAGTGCTGCGGGCTCAAAAAAAAAAAAAAAAAAATTACATGCAGTCCGTTTACATTCCATTGGTAAGACTTCAGCACATTGGTCAAGTCGGCTGCTTTACAAGGTTGGACTATGTACAGTAATGTTTTTAAACTTATTTCATTTTTATACCTGAACTCCAGGCAGTTAAAAAAATACATACATTAATGAAGAAAGTATTCATTAATAAATCAATAAATGTGTTTATTTAAATGGAGCCAGTGTTTAAAAATGTACAGGTTAAAAACACATTTTAACAATTATCATTACAGTGCATTCAATATATTGTAAGCCTTTTGATGTACCGGTAATTGACATTTCATCAACTTAAATTGGTCAAACAGATCAGTCATTGTTATGTTAATTCTCTAAAACAAAACATTTTTTAAATTAGAAACTTGCATTTCAGAATCCAGTTGTGAGGGGAAAAAACAATGCTTGAAAAATATGCTTTTGAAAGTTTTTTATAGCAATGATATTCTTTGTGTACTTAATAAACATCATGATGTTTCTTTACTTAAAATCATTTAATTATTTTTCACTGATATGTAGCTGCTTTTAACAAATGCTTTTGTTTCTTATAGGATCTGGGGATAATGAAAGTGGGTCATATGAAGCGAATTCTACAGGCAATTAAGGAACTTGGCAAAAATGCATCTTTAACTGACGTGTGAAGGCTCAAGAGGTTCTTGTATGGCCCAAGGCTTGACCAGAGCTCCTAAATGATTTGAGGCACAGTTTGGTTTTAGTTTACAATATTAATGTAGAAGGCAGGAAGCAAAAGTTCAGGGCATTGTGCACTTGGCTATTGTGTTAGCAATTTGGTGCCAAAGTTTGGATCTTCATGGCTTGAATGAAACATTGCTTACTAGTTCAGAGAGAACTGTGCTGGTAAGAAAATGAAAAATCATTGTTTGCCGCGATAATGTAAAGTGTCTTAGAAGTGTGGCAATATATCTTTTTATGGCTTAAAGTTGCAGAGCTTGCTTGCATTGGGCCCAGACTTCCAAATTACAGAAAAGGTCAACATGAAATGGGCCAAGTCTAAGTTGGTAGTCTTGGTTCATGCTGCCTCAGGTACCGCTCACTTCACTGGCCAAGGAATATGACACTTTATATACACGTAAAGAGAATGCAAATAAATGTGCATGGAGTGCCTGTTAAAATTGGATTTCAGTTGCATGACATATCAGATACGAAGACAAAAAGAAAAAAAAAACTTGAACAATTTTTATATTGATTTTATTAGGTTTTAATTTATTACTACTGATGTGTCTGTTGGCTAAAGGCACTTTTGTACTCTGTGTTGTATATTTTTGCATGAGTATGTTCATTGCCAGGGGTTTTGTGGATGTGAAGATGTAGCTCATGTGCCATGTATCTTCAGAAAATAATGTGCATTATGTATGTTTAACATATTTATTAAAGCTAATCAATATTGTTTCGTAATTTAACCAGTTAGATTTAGCTTATCAAAAGTACATTTTACTATGATGGTTACCTCACAAAATTTATCTTGTAGTTTCTTGCGAGCTTCTTGTTTTTTTTATTGCCTTATACCATTTAGAATATCAAATTTTAGTGACTTTATTGGCAGTCTTCAGCTCAAAAACCTAGGTAGCAATAGAATGCAAATAGCTGATGTCTGGCCACCAGGGTTATGGTAGCATATTTACACAAACCTCCACAGTTCTCTAAGTTAATATGCCTACTAATTCAATGCTAGATAAAGTTTTCATTTACTGCTTCTTCTGTAGCTTGATATAGGCAGCTAAAGTGTCCTGATTACCCTTACTATGTTTACTGCTGCCTTGTTCAATTAGGAATTCTTACTCTTTAGTACAGTAACCTGTAGAAACCACAGTATGCCTAATACTTCTCCAGATCCAGTTAATTTGTATTGGTTTACTGCATCTACTTAAAATATAGAATTTAATGCTACTAAACTTAGAACTTAAAGCCTAACCTATTTCTGAACTTGATCTAATAAATACAACTTGCCTGGTAGGTGTTTTGATTCTCTCCCTTAATACCCTCTGAATTCCTGACCCAGAAGCATGACGATGAGGCAGGGTTTGCATTATTTTACCTGCATTATTTTACCTGGCATTACCAGGCAATTATGATTTTTTTAAAATGAGTCCAGCAATGGAAGACTATATAATCTTTCGGTAGGTCCACTTTAAGAAAAAGATCCCCTCTTAATAAAAAAAGGTAGTTTGTGTTTTTAGAAACTTTTAATAGTGGATGTAGGTGAACATCTTGTGAACAGAAACATCACACTGCATACATTCATGCAGAGTGGCTTGTAAACCAAAACCACTAATAATTTATATTATCAGCTCCAACTGCTGCTTATAGTTGATGTCAAATAGGCACTATGTGCACCGGTTCCAGAAAATTGATCAAAACTATTTTATATTTGTTAGTGAAGCATAATGTCTGTTCAGCTTATTAGACCAGGTCTCACATTAGTCATAAAATGTATGCTGCAGAATGTAATTGAATGGATTGCAGTCTTGTTTGATGCAGGATAAATACCTTTTAATGTGACATTTGCAGGTAGTAGTAAGCCACTGTTTCTGTTTTAAAATCCAGATGTCCAGATATTTTGCTAAATGTT
>NC_092858.1:48289751-48320421 GCF_032062135.1 Pyxicephalus adspersus | reverse complement strand
ATATTTTTAACTTTTGATAAGAAAGTCCCCTCTAGTGTCCCCAGCTTGTTTACCAAACCAAACTAGTAACTCCAAGTTTTAGAAGTGAATGTTCACTTTGCTTACTAAAAGAGATGTTGACATGTTCACATGAATGGTCTTATGTACATTTTTTTCCCCCTTGAACAAAATAGGTTATTTAATGTGAACACAGCTGCACCCTTTTTACTAAGCTCTGTAAGCATTTAATAATCTCAGTATCTAGGTATTTACAGTGCATACTAATGCAAACCCTTTTACTATATTTTATAATATTTACACATATTTTACACCTGCGTCCACAATGGGAATAAAAGCTTAATACTTCACTTTTTTCATGGTTCTAGAATAAATGTATTTGCTTCTTAAAATCTTTTTATAATGATCAGCTCCAGAACCTCTTTCGTGACCAAGTGAAACTGTTTATAACATTGTTTTACAAATGCTTTCTGTCCCCTTTCAAATAAGTTTTGTATATGAAAATATCCCTGTTTTCTGGTAAAACAGGACAATGTGTGAGGTGCAATATTTATATAAACTTAGTTTTTGTGGGATAACTTATCACACAATGTCTATAAATAAGAGGTTACCAGTGCACTACTTTAATACTGTATCTGTTTGAAAACTAAGTATCTCACTGTTAGAATGCAGTTGATCTGCATATTTGTATATTATGTTACAGCACTGTATCATTATAAAGAATTTTTTTTTTTAAAACTGTGTATTTTTTTTTTTTACATTGTTTCAGATATGTGAGAATTTTGCTTTATTCCAGTTTACTATAAATTAATATTGTGTCACAAATTTTGAATTTGCTGGTATTGTTTTTATGTAACTGTGCAATCAAACATTTTCAATGTGCAGGTTATTTTTTTTTATTTTGATTGAGTAAATAATATATATAAATACACCAAGTGCACAGTGGATAATTGTTATTTCGTGAACTTGTTTGATTGCATTAACTAATCATTCCTGTGCGGGGAAAAAAAAGGTTTTGCTGTTTGAATTTAACATATCTAATTATGAAAATGTCATAAAAATAGATTTAGTTAAGAGTCAGACAATGTGTGTGACCTTACAGTCAGATAACATGTACAAAACATTTAGAAGGTATCAAACACTTCTTTATTAATTTTCATCTAATATTATGTATGTTAGATTTTGCAGATTTTAGGATTGTTTATAGTAATATTTATAATACTAAAGATTTAAAAAAAAATGCTGATCCACTGTCAGTTCTGTTAGAACTAAACTTTTACAATTTCTTAAAGAAAGCTTTCTCTTTTTCAGCTATAGTAAGCCTTATTAAAAGTCTGGAGGAAGAGTTGTTTTGGACAATGCATAGCAACCAAATGCATTCAGATTTTAATTCTCAGTTTTAGTACATATAAATTCAAACTGGTTGTCTTTACCATAGACAGTTATTTTAATCAAATGGAAGAACCAATGTTGACTATCTGCTTTGATGAAGATAGCTGTCCACAAAAACTTAACACAAATACTGTAGTATAGATTTGAAAAATATGTGAGTTTAAAGGCCTTCATCAGCAGCATTTTCTTCCCTTAAAATAGGTTTTGCATTCCGGTACATACCCAAGGCAGTTTCGAACCAACTTGAAGCAGGTAAAGAGATTAAATGCAGGACAAGTGCATCTGTTATTGAATTCTGATTGATCTCAGAAGCATCACAAACTGATGCGATCTACAGAAGCCCAGTGCCTGTCAACACGGGTCCCAGAACTCAAATGAAAAAGTTTGATAGAATTTCAATGTAGAGTGGACTGTTTTATTCACTTTTCTTTTAAGGTAAATTGAGTTAAGGGTAAGCTATGCTGTTAGGATATAATTTATGATTTGCTGAAATTCCTGACTTTCCTTTTTTCTTTAAAATGTCTATACATGTTATGCTTTATAAGTAAGCGTATTTGGGTGTAAAATAATGAATATAAAAAGAAATGGAAGAAGCTCTAAAAATGTTTATCAAATTATAATAATTAAAATAATCACTTTATACAAGATTATATTAGAGCTTCTGTAAACTTATTACCACTGAAAGATCTACTCGTCTCTCGCATATGAATGATGCTGCTGTCCTACAAGTGTAACCTGCTGATCTTTGTTGTCAGAACAGTAGTCTCTAAAATAATCCAAAAAAACAATTTAAAGTTTTTCCACTGTAGACTTTTTCTGGATCACTAGTTGTCAGGCTTACTGCTAGTTAAGAACCAGTACCAAAAAAAACTCCCCTTTACAGCATATGAGTATTTTTCTGTCATCACTCTACAGCTAAAAATGAAAGTGGCAAGGACAGATTTAACTGTGTCATGGAGTAGACATTACATTAAAATTACATTCCTCCTTTTCCTTTTATATCTACAATCCCCTAAGCACTTATGTTAGCAGTGCAGGTGTTTTGGGTTCAGGATCACTCTGCAGAGTAGTTAGATGATATACCCTTAGATATGTGCACAGTTGAAATTAGAAGTTTAAATTTTTGTCTAAAACGTTTTGAAAAGTTGTATTTGGCTATTGTTTAGGATAAGTTGTTTTTATGCATGCCTGTGGTAAAAAATATCTTATGTGTGCCTCCAGATAAAAAGATGAACTGCACTCTTACAAGGTAATTTTACCAGTTTAGCCATAACATTTAATGAGCTGCAGTTTTTTTGGGGGGTTTTTTTTGTTTTGTTTTTTTAATTTTAAGAATCCACCACCAAAAATCTTCCTTCACTGTTTGCCCTTTACACTATCTGTTTCTAGCAAATTAAAAATAAGTTTTGTGCAAAAGCGCAAGTGCAAAAGCATATAACGTGTTACATCTTTCTGTAAACTATGAATTTACAGCATCATGCTAGCTGGCCATATATGGGCACTAGACCCCAGTGTGATGATCTTCCCAACATAACGGCTAGACAAATTTGGAGCACGCAAGGTGACAAATGCAGACTGCTAGGCTATACAGACATGCAAGTATTCATTGCAATTAGGACTCTTAAGTGCATAGAATTTGATTCCCCGAAATCAAATTTAGAAAGCCAGTAGGCATTTAGGAAAACACTAGGTTAACAAAATCTGAGACTTGTATGACTTACTCATGACTTCCTTGATAATTTCCTCATGTGCTTCAAAAAGAAAGTTTCTCTACAGTAAAAACTGCCTATGCAAAATTTCTGATGCTGGCACATCTCAAAATATCAGTATTCCTATGTATCCTACAATGCCAGTTTTTGTTAGTATTATTTATATAAGTGTATGCATATATGCAGCTCTTACCGTTGAATGGTGAGCTGACACATAGAATGTTATTTTCTACATTCTTTTAGTTTGTGTTATGCATTACCCAGTGACTCCACTGAAAGCTTTTAATATATTATTTTAAAACACTTCAAAAAGTTTCTTAAAAAAAACAATTTGTGCCAATAAAAATCTTTCATAAATTGCCTTTTTAATGGCAAAAAATATGAGGGACTGGTACATGAGGCCTAATTTGCCCATAGAAGTGCTTCCAGTAGTTGTGGAATTGTTCTTTGGTCCATGTGTGTGCACATAGAGGTGTTCCCAAGACTGGACAACCAGAGTGTCTGAACACTGCAGAAAATAAGTGGCCATTTAGCAATAATGATTTGGAATTTTTGTGACTAAATTGGTCACCAATATATTTTCTGGACTTAAACATATAAGTGTTATCCTAAGGAGCATTTGGCAAAATATTGTTGTTTTAAGTTCTCTCTCTGAGCTATCAACATTTGCCAAGGAGAAGGATTTCAGCGATGGCAAACACTAAAAGCTATCATTGTTGATCTCTCTAAAAATATTAGTTTCCTTGCTATCATTTAGATTCAGTGGAGATGATTTACTAAGAGATTTTTAGTAAATGTGGTAAAAAAAAAAAAACCGTGCAAGGGAAATGTAAAAAAAAAAAAAAAAAAAGATTTGTGTGCAGGTTTAGATGGCTGAAGTCAGCAGAGCTTTCACCTGCCTAAATAAACCATCTCTTTCAGAGTGAACAGTCTAAGCTCTTAGAGTAAATTACCCAGTCGTGAGTAGATTTCTAATTTACCTATAAGCAAGACATTGGTTTGGTGAGTTTTTAAATTTTTTCATGCATACTTCCTTGCTGATCTTCATTCATATTTCACATCTGTGTCTTGATGCCATAGTTGAGCAACTTGCAGTTTTAGGATGTTGTGCTCTTGTATCCCTGTCTTTCTGGGTTCCTCACAAAAATAACTGAAATCCAACGATTTGACCCACCAGATAGTCATATTTGTTAGAGGTTTTAAAGATATATAACTATTTTGGTTTCCTGGGCCAGGTTTTGATTTTCAGTAAGGCTGTGAAATGAGACAGACTGTATTATAGTGTTTAATAGTTTAGGATAAAATGTAATGTAGCATCTGAGCTAGATATAAAATCAGGCTTGTATTTGCTGTTTAATGGATTGATGCTGTAGTTCTTGGGGGCTTCTATTCTATTTATAATTCCAGAACATTTTATATAATTGGTATGTTTCGTAATATTCTTTATCTTCTACGGTATTTTTTGAGCTCTGAACACTTTTAAAGCATTTTGCAAGTTCTGCATTGGCAAGCCAGGTGTAAAAAGTTTACAGCAGACAATCTGCATATGAGGATACTAAGTAGGTATTCCCCTAAATAGAACAAGAGGCTAAAACAAGTGCAATAGAATGCTTAATTTCCAAGCTTACACCTAATCAACAGGTTTTGGTTTTTCCCATCCCTTACAAGTATTTTTATATATAAGTTTTATATTAAAGGTTGTCGTCTGCCAAAGGACCATTAAAGGACCATTTCGACCACCACTATTACCTAAATCTTATACAAAATGTTCTTTGTTGGCTGATAACATAGAACACAGATCCTAATGGGAGCACTAGCTGTAGATTTGATAAGCTAATGATCAAGTCTTAATTTCATAATTACTTTTCTTTGTATAAACAAGCTCAAGGGTTACCATACTTATAAATAATTCCTTTTCTACTTGGTAAATCAGTGACCTGGAACAAGTGTGATGTTGGTATGCCTTCCATGCATATGCATGTGCAAGGTCAACAATTCCCTTAAAGCAGACCTTAAACTGACAAAATAAAAAAACACCAGGAGTAGTACTTTTAACCCATTGCGTGTCTTTTTTTTTTTTGTCAAATATTGAACTCCCTGGCTCTTGGTGGCTTTTTGTCTCTGCTCTGCTCTTAACCTTACATCATACATCTTACATCATACAGTCAGCGGAAGGGAGGCCTGGACTTGTCATCGCTGCAGGGCAACAGCATAATGTAAATATGTGCCATAATTATAATTTCATTATGGCAGTAGCTCACCACCCACCATGTTTAAATCCACTTTAAGTAGTGAAAAAAAATGACAGCCCCAGAGTTTGCAGTTTCACACAAGTTAGTAGAGATAAAAGCAATCTGTCAAAAAATAAAATCTAAATGCATTAATATTATGTGCTCACAAAAATTAGAGCTTTGATTAGTGCCTAACACAGTACAACAAAATAACCAACCCCCTTCCAAAAAAGAAAATTTTAGTTCTTCTACTTTGCTGCAACTATGATAAATACATTTTTGGGTATATTTATCAACAATTTGCAAAGGTATCATTTAAACAAAAGCATTTGTATGTTTGTTCTGGGCAAAATGAGATACATTGGTACTTTGGTATAAGTCCTTAATCTGTTCCAGATCCTTGGACTTATACCAAACGCATTTTTCCCATAAGAAATAAAAGGAAAATTAATAATCCGTTCCCATGAAAAAAAATGCTATAGTTATTGGCATAATATTAATTTATGGGGCTGTATGAAATGGTTTAAACACTGCTTAATACTAAAATACATACATACAAAAGCAATTAGATTAAATAAATGAAAATGTAACCTCACTTTACCTTGCTGAGAAGAGTCGAGTGGCTACTAGGATGGTGCTGAGAAGGGAGGAGGAGGAAATGTTATGTAATTCACAGAAAGTTATAGCACGGATTGTTCACTGAATGGTGGCAACTGGTGTACTGACGCTTGTGGGCAATTGTGGCTTTGTCTCAAGAGAGGTAAATAAGGATAGTGCGCGGTGTTAGGACTCATTTTGACCCATACAAGTTCTAGCTAAAAGATTATACCGAGGTACCACTGTACTATATAATTTCAAACGTTGGGGGGGGTGAGGTGTGAGGTTGTCCAGGAGATCCCATGGTATGACTGCTATCCCTTGTTAAAACTCTTATCAATCTACATTACCCTTTCACTACCCAAACAGATACATGGTGCTTTTGTATTGTAAAGGTATTCAATGTACAATGTACATTTGTCAATGTAAAGGTGTCAAAGGTATTAAGCAAACCTGGGAAAATTTAAGACGTTCACCACATACAAAATGTCAATACTGTGTTAATAATAATGCCCTGTAGTGTGCTTTAACCTTGTACTACTGTGTGTTTGATATTACAGCAAGGGGTAAAGCCACAGGCCAAGGACCACCAGCAATAAGAGAGTGCCCACCGTGTACCTTAACAATGGACAAAAAACAAATGATAAACTAGGTACCATTCATAATATTTGCCTTCCATGAGTCCTTGACTGCAATTAAACACATCATAATTCAAAATTAAAGCACATCACAGGACATAATCGCTTACACAGAAGTAACATTGTGTATGTAGTGCAGTTAGTACACTAGCCCATGTCTATATCATATCCTTCAAGTACATAAAGCTCCCCAACTCTATTTATCTTCCAAGTACATTTGAACATCTCGGTTGGCACAGGACACATAAACACACACTATCCTTTATTATGCAGATTGTTTGTAATAGTTTTTATTCCACAAATATGTTCTGTCCAAAAAATGTAAATGTGCAAATTCAAATCTTATAGTGTTTCAAAGACCTTTATTAGATTTGATTTGACTTCTTAAAGAATTAAGTGTCTGTGGTGTTAATTCTTTCTAAACAACAAATTGCAAATGAATAACACAAATACAGGAATATTTTGTTATTCAGTGTAAAGCCCACCAATAAATTTAGTATTCTATAAAATAGGATCTACAAGTATTGATCAGTTTGTGTAGTGCTAATACTTTGAATGAGGAAAAGACTTGATCGGCTTTGAGAACTCTTCAGCAATGCTATTACCCCCACCACACCCCAGTCCTGGATAGTCCTTTGGAGAAATGTGTCTTCCCCTAATGGCTGACTTGCAATATCAATACATCAGATACCAGAAATTAGAGGGATCCTTTTATAATAGCTCTGGTAGATAGGTGTAACTGGGAACTTACTGCAGATTTGTGTGCACAGAAGGTATTCAGGTAGGATAATGTGTTGATTTAACTTGCTTTCATTTAGCCACTTACATTCCAGCCAATTATACTTACATTTAGTCTAAACTAAACTTTCAATTTGAAATGATCTGACCATTCAAATTTTTGCTATGGCGAAAGGATTCCTTTTGGGTAGTAAATGCCACACATGCATGAAAGTAAAATTATATTATACATTTTTATTTTGTAACGTGATAACGTGATTCTGTACATATTATTTTTAGCATGCGTTATATAAATTCAAAGAGAAACATTCACAAATAGAGAATTTGTGCTAAAACTGACCAAAAAAATGGATCATGCGTACATTTTTCCTTTTGACATTTTTTTATTATTTGACTATTTTATTTTACTCTAGGTGGTCATACACAAAGATTATCATTGGCTATATTTCTGTATAAATGTATAAATGATATCAAGATAGTAGACCCTCATACACCACCATTGACAAAATTTGTTGCTCTACCCTTAAGACTTACTCACACAATTGTGCGTAGCACAGGTTCATTATGATGCGTAGTAATGCATTGCATTAAAGCAGCCAATTACACTAAATTGTTTGAATCAAGCACAAAGATGCATGGCAAATTTCAGGTAACAAGTCATAATGCATGATTGACAACAAGGTGCATTGGGGCCACCTCACACCAATGTATGTGTGCATAACTGCACAACAATGGTGTAAATGCACATGAAAAAAAACAAAATATGAATGTGTATTACCAGTATAAGGCTCCGTATACCATACCAACCGCCAGCTGTCAAAGCATGGCAAAATGTGATTTAACCATAATAGATTATTTTAGTGTTGCATCTGAGTCTAGCGCACATTTTGACTTTTTACTAAAAAGTAAACTCATGTTCCAAGATATGGCCAAAGTGAGTAAATGGCTACCACTGCAGAAAATACTAATATATACATGTACTTGTGTGTTCTGTTCCAATGTAAAGAGGATAGATGTATGTGTGTATATTGCTGCAATTGCACGCAGTGCTGTAAAAAGGAACATACTAGGTGTGTGGGACCAAATAGACTGCATTTTACGAAGGAGGTCTTTGGCCTATGTATTAATGAAATAAGCTTTCCTTGATCATTACATGTATTATACCAGTTTTAGCTGGTGTCTAACTGCCTTGTGAAATCATGATAAATAAATTGCTGTTCAATCAAGAAATATTAACCAAAACTCTTGTGTGATTGCTTTTTCTTGCACAACTTCCAGGTGGGTCTGCCAGCAGGCAGGCAGCGTTATTTTTTGACTTTACTAAGAAAACAATGTTTAAATAAAACAAGTAAAGTGAATTATGTTTGTTTACATAATGTTTACAATGGCACAGTTTATTTTTTAATATACTGTATACAACTTTAATGTATTTATTGCATACAACAAAAAATAACTGTTTTGTGCTTTCACTTTGGAATATGTTACATTTCCCTGTACAGATATTGGGTGGCTTTGTTAATGTAGTTAGTAATTTTTATGACTACTTGGTGACCAGTTTTCTGTGCCTTTTGTTGGATGCATCATAACCTATTTATTAATATTATATGGGGAGTCACTAAGATGTGTATTTTTGTATTTTGCTGAAGGCAATGGTTGTTTTTCTTTTTGTTGTTTTTTGTAAACAACTGAGCTGCTGCTTTTTGGCTGACTCTCAGTTGAGATCTTCCTACTCAAATAAACCTAATGCATTCACTGTACATCATGAAGTATGTGTTGTTTTTGTCTGTTCCTAATAAGGAAAGTTGATGTGAAGACTATATTAAAATCCAAGTAAAATTGATCAAAAACATTTTGATTTTCCCTTAAACACAGCAAGCATTCCCAATTATGAACTGTGTGCAAAATTAAAAATGAGAATGCACAGAAATCTGCTTAAACCTTTGTAAATGCTAGCTATACACAATTTACCACTAGCATTTGAAATCTGTGTGAACAGACCTGTTTGTTACACTACACTTCACCATGATAAAAGGCACAGAGTGTTGGGTAACTGAGAAACATCTGTTCATGGGTACCATGACCTGGTCAAAAAACATGCTCATACCCTGAAGAAGAGCTGCAGTGATTCATTAGTCTGGGAAAAGGCAACCTGTAGTAAGATGTACTGTCTACAAATAGAAGAAACCCAGGACTATAACTACTCTCCCAATACTCCTAACCAGTAGGAAGAATGTCATTTCCATACATTAGGAGTAGTCAGGATGCCACATTTACAGACAGGTTAAAAGGCCCTTGGTTTAAAGCAGTTGGCTCCTTCATGTGGTGTTGGCCTTAGAGCTTTGCAGGCCCCTTCTTATGTGAAGTCAATTGTTCACAGTTCAAGGAACCCTTGTTAAGAATGGCTGGTCTAGAAGAACACTGATTATGTGCTGTCCTTTCATATTCACCATTCTTAATGTCTATACAGCCCAATCTCTAATTATAGTTTTGTGTTCCTTGTATCATATACACATTTGCTCCACTGAATGTATATGATCTTATCACTCCTCACAAACTAAAATACTATTACCCACCCAACCCCTTTACAGTTGTCATCTTACTGAAATCTGAAAGGTCGATGCCTGGCATTTGTTCAAATTCAGCCGTTGAAAGTCACTCTCTGATCCCTACACCTGTGCAGTACAGTCCCATTGACTTCTTTTGGTCTTGTCTCCCTTGTTGGAAAACAGCCTATAAAGGACAGTAAGGTAGTACTGCGCGGGCAGCAGGGGAATGTGAATAAAGCACCAGATTACACCCCTTTGGGTGGAATGGAGGTGGGTTTAAGTGCATATTGTGGAAAACCGCACTTTTCCTGTAAACGTATCTGCAAGGGCCGCTTTGATATTTCTATTATGCCATGAAAACCTATTTCATACTCTTTTTACATGCATGAAAGTCAGAGCAAAAAAAAGGTATTCAATATCTAGAATGGCATTGATTTCCTTCTCTAAATATGAAATGCAAATGTGAAAATACCAAAATCTGCTTTAATACTAATATTATAATTACCTAATGCTTCCAAAAGAACAAGGAGTAGTTTATTTGGGGTTAAAATAGAAAGGGAGGTCACATTTTCAATTAATATAATAATGAAGTTATAATATTCTGCGTATAATGATGTACTTGTGATGTAAATTTACACAGGTGGTAAGAGCCCACCTCATGTCCCACATTTGTTGGCAGTTGGAGTGTAATAAGAATTAAGACCTTCACACCTTTACAAGGTTTACAAGAGACAACAACAAAAATATTACTAGAAAACCCAGCACAACCAACAGCATATGCCAATGCTTTTTGCAACTGAATACTCAAACGTATTGGTCTGGAAGGTAACCAACAAAAAATTTTAAACTTGAATAAAGTTATTAGAAATATTGTTACCTTTCTTTCTGAATGTTTATTTAAACCCATTCACCTTGTAATTCCAGTGTGCCTGCGCCTTAACTTTAAAAATACAGTATATCATTGAGGGATCAAGGGAAAAGAAGTTGCCACCTCCAGAAAAAATGATGTAAGGGATTTTTAAGGTACCACTAAATTTCGAAACAACATATATAAAATGGAAAAAAAAAAACTTTGAATTATTTCGAAATATATACATATGCTGTTTCCAAGTATCACTGTATCTCCAATGTTAAATAAGGATGACACAAAGATTTCAAACGATTTCATTGAAGGATTCCAATCCTCACAAAACTGTTGCTCACTCCTTGACTCGTTTTGCTAAGCTTTTTCAGGAGGATGAGTATATATGACAATCATTTATAAAATAACAATAGAGCAGCCATATTAAAAAAAAAAAGTGAACAACCTCTTGAGCCAAACAGAGGGTCAGGAAATGTGGAACAACCCACTGGTACAATAGGGCAACCTCCTCTGTCTTCCTTAGTGCAACATGGATTCCTTTGGAGAAAACAGCAGTGTTTGTATAAGAGCTTTTTTTTTTTTCTTAGTTTTCATAAAATGTGTTGTAAATTGTTCGTATTCTAACAAATCATAATTAAACAGTATAATCTCTATACAACACAATCTTCAAATTTATTTATATGTCTATCCCAACTTTTGGTATTTCTCAGTTCTAGTTATTACTTCATCTATATCTTTTAATATAATTATTATCTCGGTACACAGTATACTCCTAGTTGGTTCATTTTTGTATTGTCGACTGCTTCCCCACTCCCACCCCCTCATATATTCCTCAGTGACAAAATTATCTACTATAACCCTTTACCTATTATCACACTCAAAACAAACATGTAATTAATTTATTAATAGGAGGAGAAAAAGTATTAATACCTTTTCCCTCCATTACAACATACTTATACAGAACCTACTTCTGTTTAGTGATTCCATCCAAAAAAAAACCCTGTGACCTGTGAATCCTCATGCAAATCATATTTAAATTTGTGTAATTAGTATATTATCTCTCAGTGATATATAGGGTGAGAGGAAAAGAGCCTTCCATACTTCATCTTTTAACAATTATACATTCCCTATTGTTTCAATCTTCATTGCTCCCTTAATCTTAGGAATACAATATGGGTTCACCTTTCTTTTACACTTTGTCTTATACTGGTAACACTGCATATTTTCCTATTATTTTCTATTTTTACTTTATCTAATTATAGTATACTTTTTTTCTTTACCACTCAGGTAAGCATGACATATACATAAATACTCTTTAATATATTATATATAACATCGACAACCACTAAAACACAAAGACCAAGTAAGGATAGGGGACAGGGCAGGCCAGCTAACAATCCCACATATGAAAAGGGAACATGTAATACAACTTACATAATCAATAATGTAACTATATGGTCAACATTGACCAATCCCAGCCATTATTCATATAGTGCTCAATCCATGGTGACCATATTTTCTGAAATTTAGGAACCGAAGCAGTCAATATTGCTCTCATCTTTTCGTTTACCAAGAACCAGGAAATTTTATTTTTACCTTGTTGCACATTGGGGGTTTTAGACCACCATGCTTTGGCCAAAACCATTTTGGCTGAAGTGAACAGGTATCTTATCAATTTAAATTGAACATTAGTACAGAATAATGGTTCCAAACACAAAAGTGCCTCTGCCATTCTTTTTAGGAAATGGGCAACCCATCAAAGTATAAGCTATTTGATATACCCTCGTCCAAAATTTTCTTATTTTAGGACACTCCCACTATATATGATAGAGAGTTCCTGCTGTATTACATCCTCTAAAACATTTACCCCACAGGTCGGCTGGAATTCAGTAAGCCTAGATGGAACCATATACCATCTTAACATCAATTTATAATTGGTTTCTACCGCTGAAGTGTTAATGCTGCTATGGGCCACCGTAGACCATATCTGATTCCAGTCTTCCTGTTGCAATAACATGCCCATGTCTGCCTCCCATTTTGATATATAGGATGGTATAGCCATACTTGTCAGAACTAAAGTATTATACAGAGCCAATAAAATTCCTTTTACCTTTACATTCTCTAGACACAGTCTCTCAAACTACGTCATAATTTTAATTCCAACAGTTAATCTCAGCCAAGTTTGTATAAAATGGCTGATCTGGAGATACCTAAAGAGTTCCTCAGGTGGGTCTTCATGTTTTTCTCTAATCTCTCTAAAAGAAAGAATCCCTGCCATGTTAGTAAAATGACAAATTCTATATAAGTCCTTTTCTACCCACCAAGAGAAATGCCTCGGTTCCTCCAGACCAGGAGGAAACAACGGGTTCCCAATTATAGAACTTATTGGGCTATGACCAGACATAAGGCCCCCCGTATATTTAATAGAATCCCATATTTTTAATGTATGTCTCAGTATTGGGTTGGTAATGTGACTCCGTTGTACCTCTGAAATCAAGAGTAATGTTTCTACAGAAATTGGTGCCACCATGGTTTTCTCAATGGAAAACCATTTAGTAATATTTTTTTGGGCATGATATTGTAACAGGGGCCCATATATTGTATAAATGCCTTGGGGGGTCATACAGTTAGGAAACCTATTCACAAAAGTTCTCTCCTAAGCCCCATTTGTTTATTAATGATATAAGATATGGCCATAACACTGAGTCAAATGCTTTACTTATATCTAAACTCAGCAAAAAAGCTTATTTTGTTTAGCTTAAATGCAATATCCTCTGCGTGCTATCTCCCGCTTGCCGTCTGGGTATAAAACCCGTTTGGTCAGCCGACACTAAGTCGCCCAAACTGTCTTCCATTTGGAATGCCAAGATTGTCGCCAAAATCTTTGCATCCAGATTAAGAAGAGAAATTGGCCTATTATTAGACCAATTCATTGCGCCAGTAGAGGGTTTTGGTAACATACAACTGGCTGCTTCCAACATGCTCGAATCAAGGGCTTCCCCTTTCAAAATCCCATTAAATGTATCCACCACGTAAGGTCCCAGTATTTGCTGATATTTTTTATAATATACTGCCGTAAACCCATCAGGTCCTGGTCTCTTGTTGGGTTTAAGATCACCAAGAGCTTTGATCATTTCCAACAAAGCAATAGGAGCTTCCATAATCCATTATATTAGCAGTAACTTTTGGATGATTTATAGACTGAAAGAATGTTTCCAAAGCTCTCTTATCGAAAGAATGATGAGTTTGGTACAGTTTTGTAGATGTTCATAAAATTCCTGGAATATATGCATTGGATTACTAGTGGGTCCAATCCTATTTACCCTAAGTCTATAGGTGTTTGGGCCTCTTTTCCGAGTACCTCAGCCTATTTGCCAATAATGTATACATTTTATTACCATATTTAAAAAATATATTGTTTGACCATCTCAACGTTTTCTCAACAATAGATGCTGTGCAAAGATTCAATTGTGTACGGACTTCCTCCTTTTTTCATCTTGTACTCTTATTTTTATTGAAACCTTGTACTGCTTTCTCAGCTTTTCATATTTAGATTCTAACTCCATTACCTTTGCCCTACGTTTCTTTTTAATCTGTGAGGCTATCTGTCGCCCCCTTACCACCGTCTTATGCGCCGCCCATAGCATAACCGGTGATGTCATAGGTTGTTGGTTTAAAGAAAAGTACTCAGCCGAAACCCCCTGTAAATTTTGGTCTACCTCGGGGTTACTGAGCAAAGAGTCATTGACCATCTAAACATATCAGGCTTAGGAAAAAGCGAAGACAATGTAGCCCAAACTGCGTCATGGTCTGACCATGAGATCGCGAAAATATCACAAGATAAAACCAAGGGCAATGCTTTTTGATGTATTAAAATATGATCTATACGGATAAATAGTTAATGGGGATGGGAAAAATATGTATACTCCATTTCTTTAGAATGTAATTTCCTCCACATATCTGACAACATTTAAGATCTCACCAAATCCAGCAATTTGTTTGATAATGTATTATCCTCAGATACAACAGAATCCATAGATATTTTTTTCTTGTCCATGCTTGGTATTAGTGGAACATTGGTGTCACCACACATCATCAAATAGCCTTGCGCATTTTTGCGCACCAAAATCATCAGCTGTTCAAAAAAAGGCAATTGATTATCATTGAGAGCATAGTAGGACACCAATGTCACCTTGGCGTCATTTAATGTTCCAACCAATATCAAGTATCGACCGTCTTCATCCACCACCTTTCTATCCAATTGAAATGACACTGTTTTCCTAAAGCCAATAAGCACCCCCTTGGTTTTACTGCTGCATTAGCTTTGAAAACAGTTGGATAGGCCGCATGAAAATATTTTGGGCAGGAAGAAGTAGAGAAGTGTGTCTCTTGTAAACATATTACATCTGCTTTACGTGTACAAAAATAACGGAAGGCTTTTGACCTTTTAACTGGGGAGTTAAGACCTTGTACATTGAGAGAGAGTATTGAAATTACCATTTCTCTATATTTTCCAAGCACTTATTCATATGTACCCCTTTCCTGTCACAAACATTTGTACAATATGCCCGCTTGCCTTACACTGGAAACAAAATGGAAAAAAAACAGACTAAGACAGGGGTCACACCAGACAGACAAAACACTAAACATTATGCATAATATATACACCCAGGGTATGCAGATTGGATACCTGCTCTCACCCCGCATCCACTCTTTCTGATAATTCAAAAATGCAATATAGACAATTTGTCGAATGAGAAGACAATTTGTCCTGTCGCCCCGAAAATGTCATCAGGCATATCCCCTAATTAAAAAGGATATCCCTGGCAACTTACAAAGGAGGGCAGTGACTTCTACACCAGGACCAAGGCACAATAATAAATACTAGATAACATCAAGCAATTCTCTAAATATTCAACTAGCTGTTTAAAGAAAATTATGCTCCTAGCAAATACATAGTATCTCGAATAAGCTAAAAGATTTATATCCAGATTTATCAGAACATTGTATCCACTTGAAAAGGGGCATTCATACATTATTAACCAACATTATTTCCATAACCCCTAAGTAAAGCAGGAAGAGAAAAGAAAGAGCAAAAATAAATTAAATATTTAAATTTTGCTTTAAGAGAGTCTTAAGCGTTTAAGTGGATCTGTGACCTTACGTTCCTTAGACCTCTTTTGCAGAGGCACAGGCAAAAAGTCCCATTTCCTGAAACTGGTTTCTGGCCTCCTCTAACAAAGAGATAGCTTGTAACTTGCCCCCATATGTAAATAACAATTTAAAGGGGAAGCCCCATCTATAGGGGATCTGGTGATTCTGTAGGGGATCTGGTGATTCTGTAGGATCTGAAGAAATTGTTTCATCTCTGCGACGCAATATCGTTGCTGGAGCTAAGTCCATAAAGAGCTGGTAATTATGACCTTGAAAAGTGAGGGGTTCCTTCTTTCTGGCTGCCTTCATTATCGCATCTTGAACATAGGGGTAATGCAATTTAACCATGATATCCCTTGGTGGACCATCAGCTTTTGGTTTTACTAATGTGCGGTGTGCACAATCCAATTCTAGCTTTTCCGCTGCTATCTCAGGACATATTTCACAAAAAAGGGCAGTCACTGTTGTATTAAGATCAATTACACTTTCTGGTAAGCCACGTATGCAGAGGTTAGAGGGGCGAGCCCTGTTCTTATAATTCTCCATTTTATGATGTAAAAGCAGTACCTCCTATTCCAAATACCTCTTCATGCCCCTCTAGGACAGTGGTAACATCATCTACTCGCCCCTCAAGTTGTACTGTATGCTGGCCCAAGCTCTCTTGTAAAATGCTCTGTAATTTTCTTAGTAGTACTCTCCAATGCTGTATGTAACATGAATTGAAATTTTTCCAAAAGGCTTTCTGAATCTGAAAGGTGTGATTGTACAACTGGTGTTGAAGGCAGGCTCCCTGTATACATCTCTGTTTCGCTAGAGCACTCGCTCCTTTCCTGACACATGTGAGGGGAGGAATCTGCCATCTTAGCTTTCCTGCATACTGAGGCTGCCTGTGTTAAAACACGCTTCTGCCGGCTCTTACCGTGAGCCTCCCTCTGTACTGCTCCTCACTCAGGGAGCCTCCTGATGCCAGAACCACCGCCTTATGTGCACGCTACAGCCCTGTTTGTCCCGTTGTAGAGCGGAGCGGGCTCAGGAGTCTAACAACCGCCTGCTTTGCGCATGCGCCCAGAGCTATGTTCTTTATGGCACTAAAGGCAACCAAAAAGGATGCCTCTCCTTTCTGAAAATTTTCTTTTCGAACGCCAAGATTACAAAAATGCAATAAATACTATAATTTTAGAGATCAATTTATAACTTTATGTCATTGGCTATAATTTAAGTGTAGCACAAGGGCCATACATTGGAGACAAAAGCTCCTGACCACTATATTTCCCTTACAAAGACTCATCCAGTATCTCTTTACTAGTAGTAAATCCACTGTATACATCTTGCTTCCTAAAATACCCTGACAACCTTGGGAGCTGTACTCTGTTCTGACAATAATGGGGTACAGTTTGCTTAGGTTGTCAGTGAAGAAATAGTGTGGATCAGATTCTCCACTACAAATTACATGAAAATATTTTGCTTTTTGCCAACCTCAAAATTTGTTCATAAGGATAAAGAAGAAGATATACAGAGAGAGGCTTTAGTGGCAAACAACAATGAATTTTACCCATGTTAAGTAAACAGAGTTATACAATTAAATACCAGATTGGTAGCTTAGCAGCACGAGGAATGGTAACCCTACTGGGCTACAAACCTGAGACAGGCCTTCTCACGTTATAGTGGTCATCCTCATTCACCCATGTATTCTTTTAATTATTCACATAAAACCTGCAAGGCAAATACTTCCATCCATTGGACTTAGATAATATGTAACCTTTTCTATAGTGTGCATTACCTAAAATGAAACTCACAATCCATTATCTCACAATTTAAATATTTACCTCCCCTGAGGAAGCCAATATCGTGAAATACATCAGTAATGAGACGACTGCCCCTAAACCTGATATTTTCACAATGACACACTTGCTTGTTTAGTTGAATTTTTTTAATATTACCACTGGTATTTAGGTGTATCAATCTGTTTACCTAATACACCAGTAAAGTTCATTATTGTTTGCCGCTAGAGCCCTTCCCTGGGAATTTGCTTCTTTATCCCTAGGTTGTCAGTGTTCTAACATTATGTTTCTGTTTACCCTCCCAAGTGTTTACACTATTTATTTCATATAAACCTCAGTTCTTAAAAAACACAACATTATATGTTAATTCTTGCCATTTACTAATGTATTCATTACACTTTACATTTTCTTATCACATGGGTCTGTTGATGCGTGATATATCAATATAATATATCAAGTTGTATTTTTTATGTAGAAACCCTTTCTCGAAGATTATTGCATTCCTTTTTTACACTTAAAAATGTTGTTAGCTTCAAGCTGGTATGAGCAGAACAAAAACAAAGCCATTTGGAATGGTGCTAAAATACCAACTCATGAAAAAAATACATATTTCTGGGATATGGAACATACTTTTATTAGTTAAATCTGAACTCCAGCCTTACTTTCAGTATTTTACAGTTGTACAGACTTCTCTGCAAAACTAAAGCCTTATATACTCCACTTTATGTCCTGTCTGTCCTGTCTGGGTGACATCTAAAATTTTCTCACTTTTTCCTCTCCAGTCATACTGTCCTTGGCCTGCCACTGCATGGAAACTCAGCATCACATTGTTGGCATTATGTAAAGAAAAAACACTTCTCCAGGTTGACATGCACCTATTCATATTTGCATACTTCTCCAAAGAGCTGGACCACTGATTGTATCAGGGTACAGGGTTTTTGTGTTCTAAGGCAGGGTGCTGTGATGTTTGCAGCACTCAGCCTGACCCTCCCATCCTGATCTGCCAGAATTGAATAGAAAATCACAGAGACTGAATCTGAGTCTAAAACAAGAATAGACAGTTCATTTTCATGTTGATGGAGGAAGAACTAACAAGTGAGGAGATAATATAGGCAGAATAAACTTCAACTTTAAATGTTTTTTATTCATGCAGAAAAACTTTCACACAAATGTCATTCTTTCTGGCAAGGAAAAAAAGCACAGAGCTGCTAGGGAGCCTGGGTAAGAGGTGTATATGAGTGTCAGGAGCTCCCCTTTCACAATAGCACCAGCAGAGTGACAGTGTCTCTTTACCTCACTCATACTAGCTATGCTAGTAAGAACCTCTTAAAGTACACACAGCTAACTCCCCAGTATTTATTGCCACCAGTGAGATTTTTATATCTTACTATGTCACTCCCAGGGGCCCAGGGATCCATGTTACCGGTGATATTTGTGCTCAAGCAGGAACATCCGACTTCTATGTATCCATGTATCTAGTGAGATTTTTTATTCCAGTACTTATAGATCACTTCCATGTAACTACACTTCCTGTGCAATCCACACCAGCACATGCAGCTAATGCCTAAGTGTTCATGCCACTGGTGAAGAATGTCCTGAACTTGTACATGAGCTTACTCCTCAGTACCCACATCACCAATAAACTCCACTCACCCCCCATTATGTATGCAATGTCCACCACCACACTGTTACACCTAGTGCCTAACTCTTTTTGTTACATGCATGGCTTCACGTCTCTGTGTTCCTATTGCCACGTCTTCTTTTGATGTAACTAGCCTCTGTCTGCACCCAAGCTGTCCCCTAGGAACTATCCTTAGGGACAGCTAAGGCAAAGTGTTGATGTCACTAGTGTAGCATCAACAGGAAAGGAATGCATGAGAAAACAGCCTTTATTTCCTGGAACTTTCCATACATGCTACTCTGAATACCCATCACTTATACTGCAAATTCCAAGGAGTTTGTCGTTCACTCTTATTACCAAACGCTTTGCTTTTTTGTTTTGTAAAATACTACAATAACTGATTGCCACAATGTAGCAAATCCTCTGTGCCTTCCCTTAACCTTCTTTTTCTTCCCAGTCTATGAACCCAAAATCTGCCTATCTGTAAAACACATCTGCTTTATTTGTCTGTATTCCTGCAACTGTTTTTTCCTGCTTCTATTTAATGATACCTCCCAGCCCAAGCCAGGCTTTACTGAAAGCCATTCACTCCCCCTTTTCTCTTTCAACAAAAGTTGTAAGAGTGTTGGTAGTATTGTCTGATTGAAAAGATTTAAGAAAGTTTAGAGAGGGATTTTTTGGCTCCTAAAATGAATGTTTTAGGTACAATATGTCATATATAAAAAGTATTTATTACTTTTGACAAACAACTCCTGAGTTGCTCTTAGGATTCATATGTATTAGGAAGATTATGCAGACTATACACACACAAAAATATTTGTTACAATATACAGTGATCAAACAGGTGTCAAAAAAGGGAATAAAGATGATGCAGTGTAGTCTCTGTCCTTAATCATGACTGTCTCAATCTTGATGCGTTTTGCCCCATTGGGCTTCTTCAGTGGAGAATGAGACCAGAAGGAGTGTGGCTAAATGGTGTGAGTAAAACATTTGATATACAATACAATACATTATCAATATAAAGGTAACTAATTGTAGTGGTTCCTTAGTGTAATACAGAGGTCCAGCAAACTCCAGCCTTTAGACCGGATATGGCCTAGCCAGTATTCCAGTCCGGCCTAATTCCCCCCCTAGTTATTTATTGTTTGATCCGGCCTAATTGAATTGTCGCAATATCATCAAGTTCCCGCACAGTAACCCCAATTACTATGCCTAAAGAACAGAAGCAACTCGCAGCTACCAGTCTCCGGAAGGTTGACCTCGAACATTCTGTCTTCAACCCCTAATGGACAGATGAATTATTCCTTGTCAAATGTGGCAACAAAGCCCTGTGTTTAGTGTGCAAAGATACCAACAGCACTTTCAAGTGGTTGAATCTCAAGAGGTATTTCAATGCCAAGCAAGCGGACAGAGACTACACCGCAGATGAGTGGAAGAAGTGGAAGAATGCTGCTCGCTTGCAGTCAGGGTTGGAAAAAACCTTTCCTTGGACACCTTGTTTCTTCTGGCCTAGCATGCCTTGTTGACCTCCTGAAATGGCCTAGTAGTCCAAAAAGTTTGCTGCCCCCTGGTGTAATACATAGTATCATAGCATGCTTTAGATGGAGGTAATTAATGAAATTAGCTTTAGAAGCTTCTAGTTCCAGGAGGAGCCAAACTCCTGGTGTAGGCTTACATATAAGCAACTGCTTGGTTGGTTTTAGCAAAGGTGTAGTAGTGTTATGTGTAGAGGGATGGTAAGTCATTATGTAATAGGTAGGAAGTTCTGCTAGGTGCTTTTTAAACAATAAGTACTTTATGTGGTGGCTTGTACCTCTTTACAACCATCTATGTCAACTAGACCTAAGGGAGCCCTCTAATGCTGATACACTCCTCTTTCACATGTTTAGGCTGGTCATACACGTTACAAATTAGCTTATTATTCTTCACCCTGATCAGATCGGTAGACCTAGTTGTTCAGTAAAACTTACAGGTTTCTACCCCAGCCTGCGACTGAACATGTACCCTTAACAAAATGTTAAAAAAGCATTTAATCTTTCGAAAGCCCACAAAACCTTTTTTATGACGAGTCAGTAAAGTATACAGTTAGATCGTAATATCATTGGCTAAATCTTTGAGAATTTGCTAAGAATAGAATTTAAAAATATCCAAGTCCAATACAAATTTATTATCACCATTCTAAATGAATATTTCTCATTCAGTTGTACAATGTATATTACAAAAAACATTTAGGGTTCTATTTATTTATAAGTAAAGAATTTAACATTCCCCAAACATTCTCTAATGGAAAATCCTTTACTGTCAAAACACATGGATATGGAAGATTCTCATCCCTACAATGTTTGGCAAATGTCAAATTCAGTACTTTATGAATAGACCCCAAAGACTCTATTTACACTACTGTGGTAACAATACAGATTTTACATTTAAGATGTTGGTGTCAATTTATCTAAATAGTAATGGATTGCGCATTCCAATAGTATGCCATGGCCTGTAGACTGAATGTTATCCAGATCTATCAGTCACTAGGTGTTGGTAATTACATTCTGCTTTTAATATATATAAATATTGTATGCTTAGATTTCGTACTGCCCCTATGTCCTGAATTCTCTGCCATCATCACTATAGCAACAAGTAGTCAGAAAAGCATCTCCTATGAATAAATTACCTTTAATATACTTTTAGGGTAATTCTATAAATGGGACCAGAGAGCAGAAGTTCTTAGTGCTAGATCTCCACTTACTGGAATTGCCAGTAAAGGCCTTCTAGTTGATAGAGATGGTTGAATATGTAGAAATTAAAAAAAAAAAAAAAAAATCTGGTAAATCCATAAAAAATTGATTCAAATTAGACTTTAAAGTGAACACCAAGACCTAGACAGTAAAAGGGGGATGTACTAAAGCAGGGGCCTGCAAACTCCGGCCTTTAGGCCAGATATGGCCTAGCTGGTAGTTTGTTCCGGCCTAACGCCCCCTGGCTGATCCAGAATAATGCCTGCCGGCAACCCGCAGCCAGTTCTGCCAGGGGCATTAGGAACTATCAGAGCCGCCTCCTTGCTGTTTCCCCCCTATTTACCGCGGTCGGCGATATTCCGCCGGCGCGGTAAATAGGGAAGGCTCCCTGAAGGGAAATCCCTTTCCTTTTCAATGCATAAGGAGGGGAGGGATTTCACTTCCCGGGGTGTTTCCTGGTGGTGGGGGGAGCCATTAGGGCGGGCTAATGAACTCCAGCCCACCCCTGAAATGGCCTAATGGCCATAAACGTTTGCCTACCCCTGTACTAGAAGAATCCCAATCTTGCTGTAAAGCATGTCCCATTGGCTGTATGTCTTCATTCTACCACAATTCTACCTAAAAGAGGAATTCTGTTGTTTCATTTGTATCCTGGTCTAGCACTACAATGTGGTTCTGGGGACCCATGTCTAGTAGAAAATATCCTGTAGGTAGTCTTTTCCAGGCTGCTATCATTTTTATCTGATGTGTACAATGATAGCCCAGCATGCTAAAAGTAAATGGTGGGATGAATAAACAGTTATGTTATCCTAATGTAGCCAATCAAACTGGTCCCGAGGTAAACAAGAAGAGGAAAGCCATGAAAGATGGAAACTGTGGACACTGCAGTATTGGAAGGGGGCACTTTACAAAGGAAATAACACCCCCTGCACATTATGGTAAAACCTGTATATTTCAATAATTGCTCTATTATACTCAGGGGTGTAGTGGGGCAAGCACGCCGTGCCCTCACTTTTTTCAGGAATGAGGCATTTACATAACAATGATGCACATGCATGCTCGCCATGGATAGTACCGTGCCCCCCCTCTTCTTTTTTAGGACAACACCTCAGATGATACCTAATTGGTCCTGGAAAGAATGATTTATACAGTACTGCACACACACAGCTTTTTACTAGCAGTCACCCCGCCTCTCATATCTTTTATAACATTTTTTCAGCCAGGTAAATGCTACTTTGACATACAACATGAAGTGGGTAAAGCACACATTGTTTTTTAATGCAGGCCTCAACTTGTATTTGGAAACCCTGATTTAAATCAAAGTCAGTAAATTCATAAAACATGATTTTCGGTTGATACCCTGTGACTTGCATACAGTCTACATTCTCTTTAACGTTTAAATATTACTAGAATATGTGTATTAACCCGGAGATACAGCTCATCCAGACAGGGACCCATGCCAACCTTTACGCCTTTTGCCAATCAATGCGCCACAGACAACGCGCCGGATGATGACGTCAAAGCCGTCAGTGGCTGGAATCACAACACCTCCGTCAGCTGCGCAGCTGAAGCTGGTACGGGATCGGGCTGTGTTGGTGATGCGGCTGCTACGTGAACGTGTTCCGGGCTCCTGAACTGCCGCTGCCCTGGACTGGGGGAGAGCAGGCAGGAGGAATCTTCTGGGCCGCAGCTGTTATCCGGGAGGAGCAGTCAGTGGGGGGGCCTGGCCGGGAGCTCCTATGGTAATGACGGCTGTCACTTATCAATCTGCATTAACCCTTTCACTGGCCAGCCAGCTACATGTAAACTAATCAGTGGCAGCTGCTTGTGTGCTCCATGGGAGGTAAGAGGGTTTGAAGATTTGTGTAATCCCCTGTATGGCCCTGCTGAATGCCAGGGCTGGTCATTCCTTCCTGGGAGGCCTGGGCACCTCTATGGGCAGAATGACCTGTTCTGGTCTCTTCCATTTCTACAATGATATATACACAACATGGCTGGAGGGAGACAAGTACATCATAGCAGCCAGGGCTACTGTCATAGCTACACGTACCAGCAATGTGATTTATTCATTCCCTCCTTTGAAGCTGACCTCCAAGATTGCCTTTATTCTGTGCATTAGAAACTGCAGCAAGTCACATAGATCCTACCTTATTTCCAGGCTGATGGCCATCCAGTATCATCCAGCTCCTTTCCGCCCCTTTTATCTATTGGAAATCATTACATTCAGTCATAGAGATTCAGCATCATGTGAGAGTAATCTAGGGTAGTTTCCATGCAAATACAGCCTGTCCAGGATAGAGCATTCCTCCAGACTGATACCCACCCAACCAGGTAGTTTCATCTTTCCATCACTGTAAAGTCTGTGAAAATGTTGAATCGGCTCCCTTAGGAAATGGTTTTTCTGGGTAACTAAGTTTTAACTGGGTATTAAGGCTTTAAAGTAAAAATAACAGTGACAGTTCATCCAGGGAACATCCGATTGCCTCAAAGAATCTGGAAGGAATTATTTCCCCTGTTGAAGCAAATTGTACCAGGGTTTTTTTTGTTGCCTTCCTCTTGACCAACTATGTCTTACAGGGTTATATAATATAGATATAAATCTGGGATATGTTTATGTCCTCAATGCAGGGGTGTCCAAACGTTTTGCAAAGAGGGCAAGATGTGGTGAGGTGAAAATTTGTGGGTGCCGACCATTCAGCACGTACTCAGAGTTAGTGGTCTGCGCACTGCACATGCCCAGCAGGGTGACGTGAGTTATTCTATGCACACAGAGTCAGGTGTCAGTGCGAGCTCCATGCACAGCACGTTCTTTAAATCAGAGAATGGGCCTGGTCCGTGCGGTCCCTGCACAGCACGTGTCCACTATAATGATGTAGGGGATTCCCTGTGCACACATGGGGACTCCCATCCTGCCATCCAGGACTCCCATCCTGCCGAGTAGCGGGCTGATAATTGCAAGGCGGTTGATCAACTCAAATGAAATATAAAATAGCTTTTTTTGGTATGCGTGCATTTTATACTGTGGTCAACAGTGCCGGCGGGCCGCATATTATTGATTTTATGACAGAGGCTAGGGGCCGATGGAAATCTAAACACGAGCTGCAATTGGCCCCTGGGCCGGACTTTTGACATGCCTGCCCTAGTGGTTGAACTTGATGGACTTACTTACTATATAACTATGTAACATTACTCTAAAAAGCCAGCCCACTGCTTGCATCAGAGCTTTAGAGAGGAGTGCAGCAACAGGGTGCTGTGTTGTTTTTAGGAGGCTATGTACAGAACTCTGCTGGCCCTTTTATCTGGCTTTATTGCATTGAAAGGCACAGAGACCGGCTTGTTACATCACTGGGGCGTATCATGAAAATGCAAAGGTTCTTTTTTTTTAATGTTTCATTAGTATCTTGACAAAGGTGAAAATGTACCAGTGGAGACAAAATATTAGCAGATTAAACTTCAGCCTTTTTTCTATATGGATGTAGGAGACCAGTGAATGCCACTCTGTAATGCTGGGATGGGCTGGGATGCAAGAGTTTATGTTTATTTGGCCCTAGTTCTGCTTTAACAACAAATATATTAAAGTATACATATCTTTTTTATGTATACTCATCTTCCTCAGTAAATTTTTATAATACCAGAGATGTTTTGGGGAAACCAGGGAGTTTCCATTCTAACAAACCTAAAATGCTAATATCTGGCTGATTCTTTTTACCTATTTTCTTATCCCTTCTTAGGTCAAGTCAGAGTAAACTCTTGATTTCCATGTCAATGTTAGAAAACCTTGAGGGTCTTTTCAGACCTATGCGTTCTTCACAAAAAACCATGGCCATTACACAAACACATATGAGTACAAACCTAATCATAGGGTGTAGAAATGATGTCTGCAGAACATGTTGAGTATTGCTGTGCACACTGGAGCTGGGAGAATACTTCTAAGGCCATTTTTTACAGGTAACTCCATACTGATGAGGTATATAGGCTTTTTTATATAGCTTGATGTTTATTAAACAGTTCAATTAATAATAAACAGGATTTATATAGCGCCAACATATTACGCAGCGCTGTACAAATAAATAGGGATATAGTATTGTTTTGCCATTTTGCTGGCACACACAATTTATTGTCTTGATGTGTTTGGAATATATTTACTCGGCACTTTTAGAAAATGGTTTGGCGATGTTTGCAGGAGTAGTAGGAAAATAACCTACAATCTTTACGGTGTTATGAATAGGTGCAAGAGTTGCTTAAAATTAAAGAAAATGCAGCAAACTTTTGATCAGAGCTAGCCTAGCTTTAGAGTAATGTTATGGTAAATACAATGTAAGCATTTGATTCTATGTTTATTCATTTTATTTAATAATTTTTATTTTTTAACACCAAAAAACAAATATTAGGAAGATAAAGATAAAGAGTAATGATAAGAATACATTTTATTTAAAATATTTTTTTTGGTTTTAATAGTATGGGTGTAGGACATTCCAGGAAAATTGTAAAATGTAATATCTAAGGCTGGGTACACATGTGCAATGATTGTCCTTGAAAAGGATCTTTCCAATTTTTTCCAACAACAAAAGACTGAATGATGCATGAAGCTCTGTACATAAAGCACCTTTTGCTCTATGGAGAGGGGAGAGGGGGAGCAAGGAGCGGCACCTTGCTGTGCTCTCTCCCCCTCAGTTTCATTACGATCTTTCGTTGTCCTTGGATCCGCCAGGGCGGCCATTCGGACAATAAGCGCTGTACACATGCCACATTCTTCTCCCATATCACCCCTGAGGTGATTATCAGACGAGAATCATCTGCCCTCAAAGCTAATTTTGTGAACGTTTTCTTTAAAAAGGAATCTTTCCTGAACCCTATTACATTTAATATACCATCAGAAGGAAGTAGCTCAATGACTCCCCCTCTTCTGCATGGACAGTGCCTGCAATGTACTATTGAACATTTGAGTTTGTGTTTCAGCTTTGTATTGCTTGGACCATGTGTATACAATGAATGTATGGTGCATAAAATTGTGCTGCTTATGAAGGCATTATCTTTTGTGCACTGGTCAAAAACTAGGCCAATCCAGCATCAGTGATGAGATTTGTTTGCTGGATTACTACTGCATCATTGTAAAGTCACATATCTTAGATTTTTCTTTGTCATTACCCAAATCTACAGAGATTCTGCAGTTGCTTTTTTTATTGTCGCCTTCTGAAGCATTTATAGAATGAACCAGTTTGCACATGCTTTTATAATTATGTCCGCCATTACACTCAGTTACACAGAACATCCTAAACTCATACTCTGATGGGCTGATTTTAGAAATAAATATGTACAAAGTAAACAGTTTATAATTGTTTCTGAAGTTGAGCGTTTCTTGTAACCTGTACACTAAAATGTTGTAAGGTTGCATTGTGGTTACTCCATTCTTATGCTAGTAAACTGCTGCCTTGAAAGTGACTCTACATGAATCATCCATCAATGGAAGCCCATTTAATAATGAAGGAGCAGTCCTGAACCTCTCACTGACGCTTGCTGTCAAATCTGCATGCACTGGTCCCTTGAGAGCCAATGCTGATATATTGCTGGCTGAGTGGTGTGCTTGCTCCTGCTGCAAGTCTGAACCTTCCCTAGGGGTGGTCATGGACAGGCAGTTATGCAAAAAGACATCTGTCCATGTTCAGAGTTGCACCCTCCTTAAAGTTTTATATTATATGATTATTCATTATGGCCAAACTTCTCCACTTTTTTCTTGTCTATCCAAAGAACATTGTTCCAGAACTTTAGTTTGTTCAGATGCATCTTTGCAAAGCTAAGCCATGCTGTCATGTTCTTTTTAGAGAGAAGAGCCTTTCTCCTGGCAACCCTTCCGAAAAAGCCATACTTGTTCAGTCTTCTAATTGTGCTGTCGGTAACTTTAGTATTTTATAAGCTGAGACTTGATTTTTTTCTCTGAATTTGCAGGAACTTCCACTGTGGTCATCTTAAATGTGAAAATCCTTCTCACATTATGATGAGAGATTTCAAATTGTTTAAAAGAGTGGCCTATTAACCACCCTGCAGATTGATGGGGAGCCGCACTTAAATTCTCCAGGACTAGCAAACCAGCCAAAATTTCAGCATTTAGTGGTCAATTATGTTGATGATCAATTATTAAAGTACATTTGATTAGCAGCATCTAACTGCAACTTTCCCATTTATTGCAATGGAAGTTTAAAGGGCACCTAATTGTTCGCACACTGCATCTAGGTTTTGCCTTTGTTTAATAACAGTGTAAATGTCATTTGTTGTGTTTAACTCATTTTAGGACCTGCAAAGGACCAGGGGATTGTTTTATGTCTTGATATGCAAGTCCTTACAAATAATAGAAGGTGTACTTTCTTTTTCTTATGACAATATGCTGAGAGCTGATGTGTGTATCAGCCAACTCCTCCAACACACTAAAGGCACTACTTGTGTGGCAGTTTATAGAGGCAAAAGCACATCTAACGGAGACTTTCTAACATGCAATGAAACATACACTGCCTGGCCAAAAATTAAAAAAAAATGTTACCCACTCTGATTTTTTAGAATGAACCTGAATATGTACCTTTGATTACGGCTTACATTAGCCATAGTATTCTTTCAGTAAGCTTATGCAATATGACATTTATTTCTGTCTAGATTTGCATTAGTTTTTCACCAAGATTTTCCATTTATGATGGGAAAGTCGGGCGCAGTGAAAAAATTTTTCTAGCATAGTGGTCGCGAACTGGTGGTCCATGGAAAATGTTGGTGGTCCGTGGCTCTGGCCGGTGTACCCCCGAGTGGGGTTAGGAAAAGGATCCCGCTGAGGAGACACACCGGCTAGAGCTGCGAACCACGTCCCCCATACAGATCATATGCTCAGGGTAGTGGGTGGATTGTGTCCAGAGACTCAGACCTGTGATAAAAGAGTGGGCGTGTTCTGGTATCATGACGTCACTAAAGAGGAAGTTTCTTCCGCTGGTTCAAAAATGTTGGCGACTACTGTTCTGGCACATCCCAAAGATTTTCAATAGGGTTAAAGTCTGAACTCTGTGGCAGCCCCCTTATGTGTGAAAATGATGTCTCATGCTCCCTGAACCATTCTTTCATAATTTAAGTCGATGAATCTTGCCATCGTCTGCCCATTCCATTAGGGTGTATTAAAACCTATAGATGGAGAATCCTAGTCATTCACTATATTCAGGTAGTCAGCTGACATCATTTTTGGCACACATTGTTGCTGAACCTAGACCTGACCAGCTGAAGCAGCCCCCAGATCATAACACTGCCTCATTGGCTTGGGCATTTGTTTTGGCCAAAGTGTACATAAATGGGTGTTCAATATTAAAAATCCTCTAATGGTTATTCTTAACACACTGGATTTGTGGCATGTCCTGGGGTTACATAGTTTAGGTAGATGTCTTACAGCTTGTCATTACTTCATCAGAAGAGCGTTCAATACCTTCCTTTAAACGTTTTGGCACCCACTTGGCTGACAGCTTCTGGGTACCTAAATAATGAGTGAAAACCCCAATGTGAACTTTTTAGCACTCTCTTGTACCATGGCAGTTTTTGTTTACCAGGATAGTTTACAAGCTAATTGAGAGAGCTAGTAAGCTGTTCAGATAAATGCAATGTGATGCTGAATGTACTGTACATACAGTTCATTAGAGCAATTTACAACCATAATATGTGTTTCTGAAAAGAATGGAGACTTTGATTCATCTTGACTTAAGAATATCACAAGAGTGCTGTGTAATGCATCTGCTTTTTGAAGCAAAAAAAACAAAAGTTGGTGGAGTTGAGAATACCTTATCTAAGTTACAATTTATTGTTGCACTGCTTTGCCTGGATGAAAACCTAGGCTCTTGAGTTTGTTGATACACTTAAAAATTACTAACAGACTGCATTAGGGGTAGACATTTGTGTATATCACATAAATTAACTAATTATATCCCCATTTACAGGTCTGCAGGTCACAACTCGCCTAGAAAATATATGACAAAAGTAATGTGAGTAAAATGCAGAAGTTTGAATAGGGAAGTTAAAATACTTGTTCTGTTGTGAATAGCTTAGACTGGTAAATGGCTTTACATAGAAAGGCCCTTAGTGACTCATTATTACAGGGATGTCAAACTCAGGCCCGTGGGCCAAAACTGACCTGCACTGTAATTTTATTTGGCTCCCAAGAAAATACCAAATGCCTACTAGAGCTGGCCCACCGCTAGACAGTGCATGCACAGCTGATACTACAGATCCCAGAATGCTCTGCTGGCTCGTCAATCAGGACCCACAAGCTTCCCCTCCTCTGCTGATATTCATTAGTGATCTTCCTCAATTGTAGATATTTTTTTAAATATCAACGTTGGTCCACGAGCTTTTCCAAACTTTTTTATTTTGGGCCACTGTGCATTTCAGTTTGACACCCCTGCATTATTACCTGCTCTCCTGGTGAACGTTTATAAATAACTAGTGTAACACTCCTATATTTAGTATGTTTGTCATAATGACTTTCAACTGTTGTCTAGAATATGGATAAAAAATGGAATTAGTATATGTCAAATGATTGTATCCTATTTATTGATACTGTTACATGAGCTGTAAGAATAGGGGTGCTCCTGCAATTTAACTCGGATTACCCTCTACCCTGCTAACACCTCACCCCACTATTTACCTTTTCCAAA
>NC_092858.1:48280807-48288423 GCF_032062135.1 Pyxicephalus adspersus | reverse complement strand
TTCATCGTATGATTACTTTTAATAAATATCTAAACAGGTTGCATTTTGCCTAGACTATCAGTAGCAGTTCTTACACTGGCTAGTCGTACATTACAGTACATCCTAAATTTTGGCTAGAAATTGATCTATGCTCATAGCAAACGATTGACTTTTTTTTTTTTTTATATAAATGTTTTATCATTTAGATGGCAACACAAGTTAATTGGCACTTATGACAGCACCACACCAGCACCCCCTTAGTTGCCAGACAATTAAACTTATTGTCTGAAATCGAAAAAATCTGTAGTACCCTTAAAAAGTCAAATTCAAACATGCACTAAAAATGCAAGAAATGGATGTTTGAGTGTCAGTGGTTGCATTGGGGCAGTACAGTATTATTTTTGTATTGTATTATTTACATGACTAATCATGGAGTGTTCACAGGAAAGCACACCTGCCAGAGTATTTGCTTCTTCCTAAAGGCCATTAGAGAGAATTACTCTAGTATTCCATACTCTGGGGGTATTCTCTGGGTTATGTGTAATATGGTCCTCCTAACCCAGAATTTTGTAAATAAACCTTCCTTCTGCTACTTTTTATCGATGGTCACAGCTAAGGAATCTTGGCCAGAAACCCTGCCATAGGCCTATACAGTGTCACCAAACTTCAGCTGCTTATCCAGTCTGTTTGGGTCTTTTTTTCCTGTGTTCCAGTGGTACCTTAACTCCGTGCAAGCAATGCAATTTATCGAGGTAATCATCAACCTACTAAGATTATACAGTGGCATCAGGTTTAGGGGTGCGGATTCTTTATCTGACAGCTTCAAACTCAACAGAAAGACAGTCAGATTTGAGGTAGGGGTTGATTTTGGTTCTAAAAGCAATTGCATTATTGCTAATTTTGCTCCTAGTCCATATACAGGACAGTTTTCCATCCATAGGGCTGATTTATTCAAGCTCTCCAAGACTGGAGAGGATACACTTTCATCAGTGAAGCTGGGTGATCCAGCAAACCTGGAATGGATTTCATTAAAGTAATTTCCTATTTGTTAGTAAATGTTTTTAGTTCAGGCTTGCTGTGTCATCTAGCTTCACTGATAAAGGTGTATCCTCTCCAACAATGGAGAGCTTTAATGAATCAAGCCCCATGACTACATGTTGACATCTCATTTTTTTTACCAGTCTAAACAAAGCAGTTGTGTCTGATCGAAAATCCTTACCAGTCCTTTCAATAAAACTGAAGCTTTCTTTTAGTTGTTGACAATTGTTATTTGTTTATTGTTTGCTCTTGCAAATATTTCTGTGGTTTTACTTTGTTTTGAGAAGAATTAGCAATTTTAGGCTTCTGAAATCTTCCAGTAATTTTATCTTTCAAGAAGCAGTAGAAAATGAAAGGTCAGTGATGAAGATTCATCATTGTTTTTAATTTGGTTTTCTTGGTGGCTGTATACCTGTGAATGCTGGGAAATATGTGACTTATCACTGTCCAATCTTACTGATGAAAGTCTTCTTCAAGTGGATTGGTTTACAGAGAGGAAATAAAAGAGCTTTAATGCTTGTCATATACTTTGGAAAAGAATGAAGTGGGTTTAGTAGTTTCCTGTACTCTTGTAAACATTTCCTTTCTACTGATCAAAGATGAGTAAAGGGTCCTGCTGAGTATGTAAAATAACTGCCATATCGGAAATGCTTTGCAGCCTTATTTGATTGTAGGGTCTTTACAGACTGTGTAGCAGAATGTTAACAGCTCATAAATTCATCTATATATAAAAACGTTGTGTCGTTCAACTGTAACATTTGTACAGTCTCAGATTTAATGGTTGTGGTTTAAAATATGCGTTAACTTTAATGTACCCAGAGCAAATGCCTTCACATGTTCCCATCACATTTCCACGTGTCATCCATTGTTTGCAGATAGTTGTGCAAACTTTCCCTTATCACCTTGGAAAGTACAAGGAGCTCCAACATGCTCTGTCTCCATAATGGTAGTATAATATTTGTTTGTTTTAGTAAAATCATGATTTTTCCCAAATTTTATGTTGGATTATTTGAAAGAGGGAACTGCTCCAGACCTATGTTTTTTGCCGTAGGGCACCCTAACAATTGATAAAGCAGGCAATTTGTCACTGCTTTGTCACTATGAAATAGATTGCCATGTATCTCCTATTTCCCTAATGAAAGCAAGTATGAAATAGGAGGACATTGGCCAGATTCAATTCTCAGGTATCTTTCCTTTGTTTTGATGGATGTACGCAGGTTCTATGGCTCACATTTGGTGGCTCAGTCTGGTGGTCAATTGCTTCTGGGAAAAGGTTTTCAAATTAAGCGCTAATATAATTCCAGATTCCTAGGACTCCTGAATGTGCCCTTTTTAGCAACCCTGATACAGGTTGACATTTAAAAATCCAGCAACCTCCAGACCTGAGGAGTGCCGGATTTTTGAAAAATATACTCACCTCCACAAACAGGCCAGCCTTCCTCTCGCTGCACCCACTGACATCTGGCACAGTTCCGAAGAGCAGGCAGCAGGGACGTCTCAACGTGTATTTAGTGTAGCAAGCAAGACCTAACAGCTGTTTCTGGAGAACAGTGCCATCAAAACATAAGTGGCTAAACAGTGTACTACAGTCCCTGTGTTGAAAATAAGCCCTGAAACTCATGCCGGAAAACTGAAGGAACCAGATTATTGATGGCCATATTTTTGATTGTCAACCTGTACAACCATTCCTATACATACTCTGTTTAGTCAGTTAAATTCTCCTAGTCACCAGATTAATTATAGCCCAATCTTGACAAACTCCCTTATTGTTCCTGACCGTCTTCATGGCCAAACTGAGTTAGAATATGACTAATGATAAACTTGCATGCACCATCAACAATACTGCCCTTGATTTTGATGCTATCTGGGTACCTTGGACTAGAATTTTATCCTCCCAGTATTCTTTGAGAATCGTTGTCACCCATACCTGCACTGGCCCCATTCCTCTTTACTGTTGAATTTTGTACTTCCCTAGTTTCTATTTCTTTTCATAATGGTTATTGCATTGCTACATGACTACTAGGATAGTATCCCTATTATTTCAGACTGGCTTAAGTTTTTATGCACTTAGATTTTTATTTTATTATGATTTTTTTATTTTGAGGCTGTAATATTTTCTAGTGTAAAATTTACCCCAACTCTGTTACTCTTCCCGTTTTAAAAATTAAAAAAAAATATACCCTTACAGTATTCTCTCTTGAATACATAGCCCTGGTCAAGATGTCAATACTACCCAAGCTCCTATATTTATTCGCTATTCTACTGGTTTCTATACCACACTCAGCACCTAAACGACTGCATGCATCTGTGATAAATTTGCTTTGGGGTCATAAGAGGCATCAACTCCCCAAAAGTGTTCTTATACTCACTTCGCAGTGATAGAGAGGCCTGAGGGTTCCTGATTTTTTATTTTTTTATTATTACTATGCCACCCATTTATGACATCTAGCTACTTGGTCCACCCTGCAGTCGTTTAATCGATGAACAGAGGTTGAAAAACTATGGATGGCTCCAACTCATCCCAACTCCCTGCTGTCGAGCTCCTCATGTCAGGTGTTCCACACTAGTTTACTAGCCCCCATACAGTTCACCAGGTGTGGTTATTCTGTAAAAGTAATAATCACTGACATCCTTAACCTCCCTACTTACCTCCTTCCTATGCAGTCCTAAGATCCTGTACAGCAGTACACTCTAGTGCAGTGTTTTGGGGTGTTCCTTGGGCAACTTGAATCTTTCAGGTCAGTTAGCACTGACACCAAAGATCTATTTAGATAGCTGTAAGGAAACATTCTTCCCACTGACCAACAATGTAAGAGGCATTTTCCCCATTGACTGCTAGAGTAATGAACTGGTCATGTCATAAAAATAGGCACGGGTTCCTTGAACCCTGGAAATTAATTCATGGGTCTCCCATGGTCTAAGGGTTAAGAAATGCTGCTCTAGATCATATTTGTATTCAGCTCTTGTTAGCTGTTTGATTTATAGTGTGTAAGTAATGTATATAATTGTATATCCTTTTTATATAAATAGCTGACTGGAAGAACCCTAATTATGTACATTTTTTCCTGACAGATATGCTCTAGTGGTTTGTCTTCATATCCTTATTGCATCGAGTATGGACACCTGTACGAGAAGCCAGAGTGGTCAAGTGAAACCTAAAATATCAGTGAAAAAAGAAGTAAGCTAATTGTACTATTTCTATCATTGTACACATAGCATTAAGTCAGGTATTGCATATTATCAATTCTTAGCATGGTATTTCCTATACATATATTTGAAGAATATAATCACTTCTGCATGTTTGAGGACTATATTGTACAAATGAATAACTTCCTATATATATATATATATATATGGAATAAGTACCAGCTAACCTGAAATAAAGGTGTAAACCCAGAAACTGGAGTTTGTGCTTAGTTTTGTCTGATAGAAGTGTCACCTGTCATGGTTGCTCATAGTCATTATATATTCGTATCTGAGGCTAGCAGACAACACAAAATACATAACGCCCCATCCCATTAAAGACTAACATATTAGTACTAGCTTTGGCTGATTTGGACTACTGCTTCAGGTTTAAATTTCAGGGCATGTGGGCATGCCTGCAGCATCCTCCAAACTTCTCCTGTCAGAACAATGTTCCTCTTGATCCCACTTTCAGGTTTATTGTCATACTACATTGGAACTAACCAGGTACATTTTTTTAGTGTTTGTATTACATACAATTAGGTCCATAAATATTTGGACAGAGACAACTTTTTTCTAATTTTGGTTCTGTATATTACCACAAATAATTTTAAATAAAACAACTCAGATGCAGTTGAACTGCAGACTTTCATCTTTAATTTAGTGGGAGCTTCAATTCACAAATTCAGTGAATTGAATAAAAATGAGTGAGGAATAAAAAAAGTGAGGAACTAAAGACTTTTTTTTTTTTTTTTTTTACACAATCACTTTATTTCAGGGGCTCAAAAGTAATTGGACAATTAACTGAAAGGCTATTTCATGGGCTGGTGTGGGCACTTCCTTCGTTATGTCATTATCAATTAAGCAGATAAAGAGCCTGGAGTTGATTTGGGGGGGGGCGGTGCTTGTATGTGGAAGATTTTGACAACATGCGGTCAAAGGAGCTCTCCATTCAGGTGAATCAAGCCATCCTTAGGCTGCAAAAACAAAAATAAAACCATCCGAGAAATTGCTACAATATTAGGAGTGGCAAAATCTACAGTTTGGTACATCATGAGAAAGAAAAAAAGCACTGGTGAACTCCAAAAGACCTGTACGTCCACGGAAGACAACAGTGGTGGATGATCAGAGAATCATTTCCATGGTGAAGAGAAACCCCTTCACAACAGCCAACCAAGTGAGCAACACTCTCCAGGAAGTAGGCGTATCGATATCCAAGTCTACCATAAAGAGAAGACTGCATGAAAGTAAATACAGAGGGTGCACTGCAAGGTGCAAGCTACTCATGAGCCTCAAGAATAGAAAAGCTAGATTGGACTTTGCTCAAAAAATCTAAAAAAGCCAACACAGTTCTGGAAAAACATTCTTTGGACAGATGAAACCAGGATCAACCTTTACCAGAATGATGGCAAGAAAAAAGTATGGAGAAGGCGTAGAACAGCTCATGATCCAAAGCATACCACATCATCTGTAAAACATGGCGGAGGCAGTGTGATGGCTTGGGCAGTGTGATGGCTTGGGCGTGCATGGCTGCCATGGCACTGGGTCACTAGTGTTTATCCATGATGTGACACAGGACAGAAGCAGCCGAATGAATTCTGAGGTGTTCAGAGACATACTGTCTGCTCAAATTCAGCTAAATGCAGTCACATTGATTGGGAGGTGTTTCATAATACAAATGGACAACGACCCAAAACATACAGCCAAAGCAACCCAGGAGTTTATTAAAGCAAAGAAGTGGAATATTCTTGAATGGTCAAGTCAGTCGCCTGATCTGAACCCAAATGAGCTTGCATTTCACTTGTTGAAGACTAAACTTCAGACAGAAAGGCCCACAAACAGAAACTGAAAGACGCTGCAGTAAAGGCCTGGCAGAGCATTAAAAAGGAGGAAACCCAGCATCTGGTGATGTCCATGAGTTCAAGACTACAGGCTGTCATTGTCGGCAAAGAGTTTTTAACCAAGTATTAGAAATGAGCATTTTATTTTCAGCTTTTTAATTTGTCCAATTACTTTTGAGCCCCTGAAATGAAACGATTGTAAAAAAAAAAGACTTTAGTTCCTCACATTTTTATGCAATCTTTTTGTTCAACCCACTGAATTAAAGCTGAAAGTCTGCAGTTCAATTGCATCTGAGTTGTTTCATTTAAAATTATTTGTAATGTACAGAAGCAAAATTAGAAAAAAGTTGTCTCTGTCCAAATATTTATGGACCTAACTGTAAGTTTAAGTAACAAAACCAAGGACCATACCTATTGTATATGCATACAGTTGGCAAGATGAATGTACATATAGATGCATATACCTAGCTACCTAGCCATCGAGAACAATTGTATAATTCCAGATCCATAAGGACATGTCAAACATGATGCTATAATAAACCCAAGGTTCACCTATTTAGATCTAATTGGTCTAATCAGTAAATAAAAGCAGAAAAAGAGAAGAAAGGAAAAGACATAAAAAAACAAAGAATCGAGTAATGAGGGAAAGCAACATCAATCATGTCTACAACTCGAAACATCGGTCTGGCATTCAAAAGATGGAATTAAAGGACTTGAAGACCACTTTGGTCCCAAGCTGACTAGATCTCAATGCTCTTCCAACCTATCATTTATTCTGCCAGTCAGGAAATATATTAGTTTACCATCTTGTATTATTTTTTACAAGTCCATTTCTGTTGGGACAACCAATTTCACTTGAGGGTTAGATAAGTCTCTAATAGGAAGCCCTGGGGGATGGCTTAGCGTATTTCTTACGATCGAAACAGTTGTCTACCAAACCCCAAAATTAGATAATTGCCAAGTAGGACCATCGTGTATGATATAGCCATCCAATTGCTTTTCCACAGAGACAGCAGAAAATGACTCACCCAGGATATATAGCATGTAGTTTTTCATGGGTAAAATACTAATGAATCAATGGCTTTATATGTTTTCACAATATAAAGTGCACCATGAAAAAAACCTCCCCCCTTTCCCCCCTCCAGTATTTGGTAAATATCAGTGATCTTTTACCTGGGCCCCCTAGGCATGTCATTTCAAATATTGTGAGGTTGGAAAAAGTTGGGTCTATAGATAATGTTTGGGCAGATACTGGCAAAACTTGGCCCTGTTGAGGAGTTCTGCAGCTTTTTGTGTAAGAATATCAAAAGTTTTGGTGTGTGACATAAGGGATTCTGAGGCCGGTGCAGGTATGTGCATACTCCTCTAGGTAGCTGATTTTTAGTTTCTCTAAAGTTGCTTTTAGGCTGGCAACTAAATCCACGAGCTCCCTGCAGACTACATTGCAGTTGAACAATACATCCTGGTCCAGGAGCCATCCTAGTCTGTAATTATACAGTAAAAGAGCTCTCTCTATTCTCTCTCCTCTCTATTCTCTCTCCTCTCTCTCTCTCTCTCTCCCCCCCTCTCTCTCTC
>NC_092858.1:48267737-48280687 GCF_032062135.1 Pyxicephalus adspersus | reverse complement strand
CTCTCTCTCTCTCTTCTCTCTCCTCTCTCTCTCTTCTCTCTGCTCTCTCTCTCTTCTCTCTGCTCTCTCCCTCTTCTCTCCTCTCTGCTCTCTCCCTCTTCTCTCCTCTCTGCTCTCTCCCTCTTCTCTCTGCTCTCTCTCTCTTCTCTCTCTCTCCTTAAAGAACCTTTTAAAGCTTTAACTGCTTTTCACTTGTTGATGTGTGTGCATGTGCGGTTAATTGTTTCACTTCAGCATTTTCCTTTCCAGAATATGTGCGAGGGGCTGCTGAGTTCTATGAAATCAGTACTTCAAAGCAGGAAAGAGCTGTGTTCTATCACAGACTATCTAAAGAGTGGCAAAAAAGAGGATTTCATTAAGGTCAGTTTTTTTTTTCACTTCTAACAGTTTAGTTCTTTCTACTTGCCTAGTGTTATTATAAAACTGCAGAGTGCATAACAACAAGGCCCTTGTTGCTTTGTGTGCCAACAATATTGTGAAATCATGTAAGCTAAATCATATGAGTCTGTGTAAGAAGTGTATAACTTCCATAGGTTTTCTGAGATTTTGAGTTCTGGCTTACTCCCTTGCTATCACAGTGAATGTTATGTGTATGAGCATTCTGAGCCACCTATATTTTGGCAAAAAATCTTTTTCTTCTCTGTTTACTTTGATTATATGAGAACATCAGCTGCTATAGAAACACAGTTGCACACACTAATGGTTACCCAGGCTCTAAGCCATTACATTGTTTAGTTTTTTTACCTTGTAAATTGTGTGAACTTTTCAACTAAGAAATGGAAGGAAGTTTATTCTTGGCATACGGCTTGTTTAACCAGTTAGGCTATTGTCTTAGCTTGTTGGAAATATTTAGCTAAATGATCTTTAAAGATGATTTCACAAATTATTGTTTACATTTAAACTGGTAACAATTTATTTATTTTTTTTTTTTTGTTTAATGTGAATTTTAAATGAATGTCGTTAGAAAAAAGGCAAAAGTGTGATGGTCACTTCAGTGGCAACAAACAAGTACATACACAAGCAAAGGTGCAGCAGTGACTAGTTCACCTGTACGCATCAGTGTTCACTCGGTTACCAGAAGTGAGAGAAAATCTAACCAAATCCTAGATGGCAGTAAAAACCTGACAACAATTTTAATCCTTCCCAACTTCATTGAAAACTAAAAAAATAAATAAATAAAGTATTTAGTATTTTGCGTTGACATACAATTAATGAATTTTTATAGTGAAATAAAAAATGAAGAAAAATAGCTGCAGTGTTGTAACTGTGTCTCTAGATGGAGCTCTTCACTTACTTCTTACTACTTGTGAATGAGGGGAAATAGGTCAAAATTTTACAAAATACTCCTTGCCACATAGTGATTCATTCTAAGTATGTGTTTATTGTTGTCTGTTCCCCGCTGGGAAGATTCACCCCTCTATTTTTCCTGAGAACCAGAAAGTGAGGGTAAATAGAAAATTATACAGTTGTCAGCAGGACAAAAGTGTGGAAAAATCTTATGATGATTGGTGGCAACTGTCTAAAAGGCAAATTCTCATCCCCTGTAGAGATCACATCTTATTACTGTTGCCTTTCTGGGACAGGAAGTCAAATCTTCCAAAATGGCCAAGGAAGAATAATCTGACGTGGGTTTTACCCTTCCTTACCAAATGCGCATATATATATATATATATATATATTATTCAAAGGCTTTCTGTATTGATATTTTATAAGAAAAAAAAGTGTAATACAAATGACACATTAGGCCATATTAGGAGTATGTCTATGTTATGTGAGGGCCCATCTGATAGTGGTGGTATCACTGATGGTGATACTACCAGTCTCAGCATTCCATGTAAGCTGAAAGTGATCAGTCACTAACTAGGATTTGTGTCTTTAGGTTGCCTTCATCTGCTCTACAGTCATTATTTATTGGTAGTCCTTTTTTTATTGGCTGTGGCCCATCTGTCTTTTTATGAAGTGAGGATTTCAGCTATTTTGTCCATTATTACACTGAAATTAGTCATTTGGAAATGACAACTGGTGCCCGTAAACACAATGCTGGTGAATTGGATGGGGATCAAGTCCTATCTATGATCAAGATGATCAATGATGATGGATCAATAAACAATTGTACACCAGGTACAGATGTTAGTCAGTACATATGAGATGTGACATATATGACTTATAGTATAATCTATTTCTTTCTTTCACTTTGAGGTCTGAAGTTCTTTATAATGTGTCCAATATTGGCTGTCACTTTAGAGGCTCCCCCAAGTGTGATGAATTCCCATTTCCAGCTTGTTATGATCCATCTTGTAGTGACTTATGTCATTCTCAAGTGTTCGTGAGCGCTAGCAGCTGTTCATTCCGGAGTAACTTTATTATTCTTTTGCAGATTACTTTCCTTGGGCTTTCTAGGGAGTCGGGAACAAAAAACATTCAGGTATCACATAATGTTAGGTTTAAATGTTTAATCTTTATTTTTTGAACCTCTTAGGTTACTCCAACAATCACAGATTGTTTATTACTTGTTCCATCCAAAACTCAGTCGATTTCTGTTTTTGTTCAGTAATGTATTTATAACAGTTGCTGGAATGGGCATTATTTAAAATCTACATTTTTGTATCTTAGAGCAGACATGTTTTTCCTGAACTTTTATTCTATTTTTTAAACATTTAATAGTTTCCAATGAAAAATACTAGAAATACAGCTCTTTCTTTTAAGAAATTTCTATAGAATTGTATTTATTGTAAACTGTTGGTATTTCTTTTGTTCATAGGGTGTAACGGCTCTTTATGTGGATGTACCAGAATTGATTCAGTCTCCCCATCTGTGCAATTTAAACGAGAATGAAGTTATTCTAATCAAAGATGGAAAAGAGGTTGCGAAATCTAATGCAACACAGGTACATAATCGTCTGATTGCTGTGTATGGGGAAGTGATAGCACATGATTAAGTGTTATTATTCGGTTGTATTTGACAATAACAATTATACTCAAATAAAAATGCTCCCGTTGGTTAGACACAATACATGGGAAACTTGCATAATGCCGTTACAGAATTTTTGCAGATTCTATGTTTTAGCCTACCATAATGTATGGAGCTTGTAGTTTAAAGCTGAATTCCAACCTTACCTTCAGTCTGTTACAGTTGTAGAGGCTCTTCTGTACCAAATTTGGTTGCTATAAATTTACCTTGCCTGTAGGAAGTTAAATTTTGCCATCAGTATCAACCTGACCGCTCTTCTCACCAGATACAAATTGTTTGCTTTACATGTTCATGTTAATGGGGAGAGTGACAGAAATCAGGGAGTCTTAGCTTTAAGTGTTTGAACATGCATGGAATTTGTTAAATATATATTTTAGGTATTTATTTTATTTCTTGTATCTTGTTATACTTCTGCAGAATTTTTTTTCTGGGTCCATATGTATGATGACTTCAGCACCATTGTCACCCTTTAAAACAGACCATCTATTGGTCCTGCTGAGCAAATATTCAGCTGGAGTGAGGTATGCAATAGAGCAGGACTGCTTGAGCAAAATTAATAAGAAAGCGGACCATCATGAGGACGATGACACAAATCATTCTGTCTCTTCAATTGAGGATGATTTTGTAACGGCATTTGAACATTTGGATGAAGAGGATCCTGTAAATACAAATGACAGCCAAGGTACTGGTATTTTTATGCTACCTAACCTAGACATTTCCTAACTTGTTTTGGGGTATTTGGTAGTGCCCAACTACTACTATTATAGCATTTGTTTTTTGCCTGAGCATATTAGCTGTTTTATCTTCCACAGTGGCTGTTACTAATATACCAGGTAGTGGAAAATCGCAAGCAGGAAGTATTTATAACTTTCCAATGCTCTATAGGAATCCAATATTGTTAAAAAAATTTGTGTACAGCAAGGTTCATGGAGTTGGGAGTAAACACAATACCTTGTGAGGTTCCAAAGGTCGAAGTCATTAACAGCCCATTTAAACCCTCAGTTTAAATTGACTTAGTATATTCTAGGTGCATTAAAGCAGAAATTTTTCATTGTCTTACAATGAGTTTTTTTTTCATTTTAAAGCAACCACAGCCTAAAGCTAGGTACACACGTCCAATAATTATTGTTAGAAAACAAACGATTATGACTGATCTACGATTATGCATGATTATACTTGAACAATTGTATTGTGCACAATTCTGTACATGCTGTAACGATACGATCGTTCAAATATATTTCCGCCAATAGTGTACACACGCTAGATACAATCGTTTGAACGATGCAGGGAGTGACATGTAAAGGAGAAGGTGTATTGCAGAAACATGCACAACCACTGTGTACACAGCTTAAGTAGACGAGCCTCTCCTTTCCCAGCAGCTGCAGAGTGAAATCTGTGCTCCCTGACATGCTCCCTACTGAGTCAGACCTATAACTCCACAATCTGCAAAGCTTATACTCCCCACTGATTGGAAAGCCAGAACCTCATTACAAAAAATCCAGTCCTGGCTAGGCATTGATATATTTATCAATTTATTGCATAAATTTGTTAACAACTAAAGTTTTGAGGTCTGCCTAATGGCAACTAAACTCAATACCAAAATTTGGGAAGATCAGCATTAGGTGCAATGGGGAAACAATGTGAAAAACACAGACATAGAAGGGGAGGGAGGGGGTGTAAGGGAAATGGTTCCTCCAATGGGATTCAGATCACATTATACTCAATCCATGTGTCCCAGTTTTTAAAGAAAGTACCTTGTTATTTTGTCATTCGAAATAATCCAGTTTAACTTGTGTTTGGTAAAGTCTAAATGGATTTTACTTGCTTTCCAGTAGCATGCTATAGTTATACAAGCGGTCAGAAAGATGTTGGATATTAGTCAGGCTGCAGGTTTCAGAAATTAATCGTCTAACTTGGAAAATTGGGTGCTTCTTTTGGGTAGATTCATGTGTAGCTTTGAGTATATTAAATTGTTTATAGAGCCTGATTAGCACCATATACCTTTTAATTAGCTTTTATAAGTGAAGTGTGCTCGTAGTGTCTTTCCACTCCTTGGTCTGTTACGCAATCTCCAAATCAGCTCCCCTTTGTGTCATTTATAACAGCGGTCGCCAACCAGTGGTCTGCAAGAAAATTTTGGTGGTCTGCGACTATGTCCCCCATGCAGTTCCCAGGCCTGTCAAGTGTGTCCCTGGACATAACTGGCCACTCTCCCATTGCAGGCTTAGATCTGTGATGGGAGTGTGGGCGGGGTTATGCCATAATGATGTCACACTGGGGAGGTTTCTCCCCCTTTGAGTGACACTCGGCTCCCCGCGTTTGCGTGGTCGGGAGCCGGTGATTTTAGTGTTCCGCTGGACCGAAAAGGTTGGCAACCACTGATATAGAAAAGCTTTTTCTGGGAGTCAAGCTGAGACATACTTCAGAGATTGATTTTAGAATGTAAAAACAATCTAAGTTGCACATAACAAAACTTTTCTGATCGTGATAGGTAATATTTTTCTCGTAGGACTGACATTCTGACAACTGTTTTACTATCTAAGAGATTCATAATCTGTAAGAACCTCCTTTTGGTCCACTATTTGAACTGGGACTGGTCATGTCGGGGGGGGGGGGCAGGGACTCTTGGTTACCCCAGAAGGGCGCCAGAGGGGAATGGTCTGAGCATAAATTACGTTTTTGTTTTGTTTTTTGGCCATCCCAAAATGACAGTGCATAAAATAAGGACAAGAAAGAACTTCTATGGTGGTCATTGGGGTCTGACATGGTGTGTGAAGCTTTTTTTGCAGGACATTGGGGACTCCTATAGATTTTGGTGTGTACAAGGAATCCTGTGTGGTTTATGGTTCCAAATAAATTTTAGCAATTTTTTTAGTATGTTTCTCTATCTTTTTGGAATCGCAATGGGTAATGTTCAGAACAGATATAGCAGTCGAGGGAGAATGTTCATTTTTATTGCCGCTATCAGTTATTTAGGTCCTTCATAGTTGTGCAACAAATTGGGGATAATTTGCCTGATAGAGTTTAGTAATTGTAGGTGTTATTTGGATGCCCAGATAGGGGAGGCAGTGTGAAATCATAGTTGTCTTGAAATTGAGTTACTAAGAGCTGTGGGAGAGTGAGGTTGAGGGCTAGTGATTTGTTCCTATTCACTGTCAGGCCCAACACCCCTAAAAACAACTGTAGTTCCTGCTGTAGAGATTCGGGAGTGTGACTACCTGTGAAGAAATATGCATTAGGACATCATCTGCATCTAATGCACTTTATTGTTTAGAAAATCCACATTTATTCCCTTTAATATCTGGGTTTTGACGGATGGCTAACGCCGGGGGTTCTATAGTTGGGGCAAATGGCAGCGGAGATAGGGGGTTCCTTACCTACTCTGAATTAGTGGGGGAGAATGTCCTTAATTCGAGATGTGGGTTGAGAGCGTGGAGTAGAGAGCCGCTATGAGTCAATGGAATGCTGGATCAAAGCCCTTTGTTTATAAAAGGATTGTAAGATAGTCACAGGATTAGCTATCGAACACTTTTTGTAAATCTATAGATAGTAACATACCTTCTCTGGTCCAGCCCCTATCCCAATTACCTGTGATGATAGAGATCAGCTCTATCGTTCTTGTAGTTTTACCTGGGGCTTGACGGTGAGGCAGAAATCCCACCTAGTTGAGTGAATGTGAAAGTGTTGAGCCTGTCAGCTTTTTCATAACTTTGGGAAGCTTAAACTATTTTTACATGTTTGTCTTATCCATTGACAAAATGCGAGTCTGCCTAAAACCCTTATTTAAAAAAATATATTTATAAAATATATTTAAAAATGATTACTATTATTTGCACATTAGTGACCTGTGTGAACTGATGTACTATAATCATAATTTAAAAATGACTAATTCTTTTAATATCTCTTAGATATGCATTGGGGGTCCTCAGCAAATCAACGGGATGCTGCTTCACAGACACAGCCTTCTCACTGCCTAGACATCAGTGGTACAAAAATCATATTTAGTTCTGTTCGCCGCAGGTCATCAATCAAGTCTACAGTTCTTGTGAATTGTGTGGGACACCAGGACATTTCTGCATTGCCTAAATATGGTGGCAATATAACAAACAGTGATACATGGAAACATGGAAATGGTCTAGACAAAAACAAATTTTCCCCATCCCCTGAAGATACCTCAGAGTCTGAATGTTCAAGCCCAAGTCCTATTATTTTCCTAGATGAAGAAGGGTATCAAAAAAGTTTAAAAGCAAAACTTAGCCTTCCGAAGATTCCAGTTGGAAAAGATGGTGTTGAAGACTCAGATTCAGAAATAAGTGAGTTTTTTGATAGCTTTGATAGGTTTGATGAACTGGATCCATCGTTAGAAGACAATTACCAAGGTATTAGGAAACCTGTTTTAGAAAGCCCTCCTAAAAAACGGAAAAGTGCAAAAGTTAGTGTAAGTACAGTTTGCATGAATCCACAAAAATTTAAGTTTGATCGCCCTACACTGTCGGCTAGTATAAGAAAACCAACACCTCGTAAAGCAGAGTCTCCATTTAGTAGTGTAGTTGATGTACCAGAATCCCCACGGCCAGCAAAGACATATGTTGAAGATAATGGATCCTTATTTAGTCCAATCAGATCATCTGCTTTTAGCCCTCCTGGAGTTGCCATAGGCTTAGACTGTTCTTTTCAAGCAGCAAGTCAGAATAAAGCCGTGTCTTGTAAAGGAGATTCTTATGTTGCCTTTAGCAATTATGCAAACCGTGTATGTGCTGATATGTTTGATTCTGTCTTAAAGACTAAACCATCTTCTGAGTTTGTGAAAAAAGAGCCTGAGAAGGTTATAAAGCTTAAACGCAAATCAAATAATAAAGAATCAGAACGAAAAATGAAGACAAAGCATAAATCTATCAAAGGTGGAATTCAGAAATATGCTGCAGACCTGGTGGAAAAAAGCTTTGGAAATGCATTTAAAGACTTGCAAAGGGGCGTTACTTCCTGTACTAGTGCACTGTGCCACCTAGCGGCAAGGCTAACATCCTATGTGTTTCAGATGGCATTTTATGAAATTGGTAGGAGACAAGCGTTTTCAATAAAGAAACGAGCTATTAATAGTTTAGCAAATCTTATGGTTAGTGAAGTCATGACAAGTGCTCTGCAAGAACTCCGCTATATAAAGAAACAAATGGTTACAAATGCAGTAACACGATTTGCTGCAGACCTTGCAGAAGAACTAGTTTTTGAGGGTATTATGGAAGTATGTCAGTTCTCTCACCCACCTACTCCAAATGTGTCTTCTGATACACAATCTTTTGACTATGAAGATGTTGTAGTAAGTTCCTATGCTAAAGATTTATCAGAATCTGTGATACAGGAAGCCTTTATTGAATTATCTCAAGTGAATGTAACTTTCACCACAGAAGCTGCTATCAGTGTTTCAATGGACAACCTAAAATACGTAGGCTCAGAAGGAAAAAATCAGTCAACTCAGTCGTCATCATCTTTCCTTACTCCTGTACATAATTTTGCCCCGCCTGCACCACATGGGTCCAAGAAAGACTGTTCTGTCCACTATGCTTTACTGTTTACATCTGGTCTTATGAGTTCTGTTCCTGTGCCTGTAGCTGCAAGGGTGCTGAGTCAACATTCTGTTTCCAGTGACCACACAGATATGTCCACCAATAACATGTGCATTAATAATGTAGATAATTGTTTCTCAAGAAAAGACATTAATGAATTACCATGTGACAAAGTAATACTTTCTTCCTCTAAAAATTGTGTAAGTAATAGACGACAAGAGCAAAGATATGTAGATTTTATAAAGGAGGAAGCAGATGGAGTAAAAACATTAGCAGTAACTATGGTAGACATGATTGTAAATGAGGCATATGATGTTATCAAATCAGCCAGAACTGTGGAAGATTATGCTGAGATGACTAACAGAAATATTGATATCCCTCCACAAGATCTTTCATTAGAAGGTGCTTCATCGCAGCTTCAATCGACAGATGAGTTGGCTAAAGGTGCTTGTAGGCATCCAAGTGGCAAAAATGCACAATCTCTATCAAGCAGATGGGATGCAAGTAAATCCAACCTAGATATCTCTGTTAGTTTAGTTGGCCATCATACTAATAGCTATGCTCACATAGAAAGTGCTTCCCTAAATCAATGTTTTCCTACAAGACCTTCTTCAAGAGACAGCAACTCTGGATTCACAAGTAAACCTTCATCATATACTTTTGTAGGGAATCCAAATAATGGAAACAATAAAGCCAGTTTGGGTGGTGCAACCGTAAGAAGTGGTATAGAAAGCAATGATGCTATAGATCCCCCATTTTTTGGCCTGCCAAGTTGTCTTCCTCATTTCAATAGCTTTTCTTCTGTTATGTGTAGTTGTGGTGATAAATTTTTAATGGAGGATAAAAGTTTCCATAAAGGTTCAAATGTGACCTTTCTGCCAGGCACACCACCTTCTACACCTCTGACGTCTTATGATGTGAGTCCCGAGAGAAGCATGAGAAAACTAAATAAAAGACTGAAGGGGCAACTGGCAAAAGAGTTCTATCCTGCCACACCACCATCTACTCCCCATCTGTCCGTTTATGAACAGAACAGTATGAAAAAGGATGACTTCATGCTTAAACTTATGAGGTCCCTTTCTGAAGAGGTAGAAAGTTCTAGTAGTGATGAGAGCTCTGAAGAGCTTGAGGTTTCTGAAGAAACTTTTAGATATGCTGAATATTTGTCAAGTAACATCATATCCATGGCTACTAACATGGCTGCTTATTCGTTAGTTGATGAGTCTGATCAGGGACCAACAATGAGGAACAGGTCACAGTTAAGTGTATTAAGTGATAAATGGGGATACCCCGCCTACATGAGAAATGTTACTGAGGACCTTTTAGAAACACTTTGTTCATATGCTAACTGTGTTGCTGGTGAAGTCATTAATGATGCAAAAGAAGTGCTGAGCAGTAGAAAGAACTCGGCCTGTGACCTGGAATATAGCAGTTCTCAAAAAAAGGATAAAGATTGTAGACCCAAAGAAAGAAATCATAACTATGCTCGCTTTACATCCTTTGATGCAGCAACTCTTCCCCTGCCTCACTATTATGGAGGTGCTGGTTTGACCTCCAAATATCCAAGCTGTGAAAGTGTAACTGAAGAATATGCTGACCACCTTATACGGGTCCTAAAAATGGAAGGAGGGAGTAGCGAGTTAATACTGGATCAATATGCAAGTAGATTAGTTTATGGAGCAATTAAATCTGGCCTACAGCAGGCCTCTAAAACTACTAAGCTGAAGTGCAATAAGAAAATAATGCCTAGAATGAGACCTGATGCAAATAGTAACAAGGACATATTCAGACTTTTGGGAAGAACTCATCATGCAGGTAAAGAAAATCAAAGACAAAATAGCTCTATCCTTCCTTCTTTCACTGAGGACTCCGTGCACAAAACAGAGTTTAATAGGCTAATTCATTTTGCAGAATCTCTTGCGAACACCATAACATGTGATGTAAAGAAAAGGTTAACATTTTCTGCTGCTTCTTTACCTAAATCATTAACGGACTCCTGTCTCTATACAAAATCCAAAAATGATTATGTCAATGGAGAGATTGTCAAAACCTCATATCCCAAGGCACCTTTACTATTCTCCCATAAACAGAAGCTTTATCACAGCACAGGTAGTTTGAATGATAATGGGTATAGTGAAAGTTTTGTACATGCTATTGAACAATATGCCTGCAAGGTTGTAGATAGTACTTTGGAATTTAGTCTGGAGCGGGCCAGGCTTCAAGCATTGGAAAACAGAAGGAAAACTGACAAAGACTCAAATGCCGCAAAACTTGTACATTCTTATGGAACTGCTTGCAGATTATGTAGTGCAAAAGAGCTGCAAGGAAACCCTTTATCATCTTGTCACTTTTTGATAGGACATGACATATCCAGAAAAATTAAACAGTGTGCAAAATCTAAGCAAAATACTGGACAGAAATCAAGACTTTTTCATCTGAACATCCCCAAAATTCAAATAGACCTTGATAAGAGAGCAATGTTTGCTGATAAAATAGTAAGTGCGGCCATCGAAAAAGCAGAGCGTGAACTCAGCAGCACAAGCTTAGCTGGTGATAGCGGGATTGGACATGATGGGGTCAGCTTTGCCGAAAGCCTTACCACTGAAATCCTGATGTCTGCCATGAAGAATATTGGCCATGTTGTTAATATAAGGTGAGGTTTGGTATTCACTTAAACAATTGTTAGTTATCTTTGCAGAACTCTGATTCTTTGAATACTTTTAAATGTAGTTTTTCTTTTAATAAAATGTTGCCATTATGAGGTACTGAGTGTAGATTATTAAGAAAAACAAAAACAGAATTGTAGCAACAGGCTGCAATAAAACAAAATTGAAAAAAGTGATTAGGAAGGTGGTTAGGATTAGGAAGAAGGGATATCAACACCTTTCAATCCGACAGAGGTGTGGATGGCAAATTGATAATGCTTTAGGACTACCGGTATGGGCACACACTGTATTAAATGTATATGTATTAGATAAAATTATTCTACATAGATAAAAACAATAATATATCAGGGGTGGGGGGTGGAGTACAAGAACTGCTATTGCAACCATGATTCCTTTATACTCACAGTAATAATGAGGCACGCTAAATAAAATTGTGCCTTCCCTCTCTACGCTTCTCTATCCTACTGTCCTGCAATCTGCCATAGAAATTATTGGGGTCTATCTACAGATATACATTCAAAGCTTTGGTTCTTTTTATGTTGGGGAAGTCAGCTAATTGTTAGATTCTACATAATATTTGTTAATAAGAGTTGTTGAGAGCATAAGGTAAACTTGTTGAGTTCAGCAACTTGATGAGTCATACAGTTCTAGCTTTTATCCATTTTCTTTTTTGTGTTTTAGTTCTAATGGAAAGGATGGGTTCCAGTCAGAGGACTCGTTGGCGAGCCAACAGACCAGCGTTAGCATTGGAGATGACAGCACGGGCAGCTGGTCCAATCTGAGCTTTGAGGATGAACACCAAGATGAAAGCAGCAGCTTCCTTCACCTTAGTGACAGGTAAATAGAGTTTTTTTTAAAAATAAACCATTGTTGAGTATTGCTTAAATTAACAGGTAAATATATCTAGCTTCTGTTTTTTTTTTTATGAATTTATTTTGTACTGCACTTTTTTATTTGAACTTAGATTCTCTAGTTCAGGCTGAATGAAAACCCACTTCACTGCACTCCTGTTTTTTTTTTTTTTTTTTTACATTATACTGTATCTGTAAAATATTGTTTATTTTTTTTAACTGCAGTTCATTGTCAGAAGCTATAATATGTAGCTGTGTTTCAAATATAGGTTACCGTATCCCCCAACGATTTAAAGTTCACTTGCTAGAAAATACATATACAGGCTGCAATTGGTGGCTTCCTTTAGAAAATGCTTGTTGCCTGTGTTTAACTTTAATCACAAACCTAAAAAATTCTGGATTTTTTCATCTCTGTATTGTTAAGATTAGCCAATCCAAGTGTGAAAGCCCAAACATCAGCATATAATCTAGAGAACTATCATGTTAGGAAGTAGAGGTCAGTATTGGCAGCTTGTATATGATCTTTGTCAAGTTCCAAAAAATTGTTTTATTCACTAGTTATTTATGTAGCTTTGATTTAGAATAAATTGATTTTAAATGTTTTTTTAATATTATTTACCAAATGAAATACTTGTATTTTACTATTCAGAACAGTACATTTTAATTAGATATAAATATTATAAAAAATATTTCACAGTAATGCTGGGCAATATATTACTCTACAGCTGTGATAGAGCTTCAGGTCCCAATATGTCATGCTAGCTTTTTTTTTTATTAATTGAACTACCCTATTATAGAGGTACATTGCCCTCACCTGAACGGTAAAATGGGGGCCTTGTTAATGCTTTATTTACTTGGATTTACATTTTTAAAATGACCTTTTTTTTTTTTTTTTTTTT
>NC_092858.1:48263906-48265781 GCF_032062135.1 Pyxicephalus adspersus | reverse complement strand
TTTTTTTTTCTAGATTTTCCTCCTTTAAAATTGGGTGCGTCTTATATGCCGAAAAATACGGTACCTTCCCATTTTACATACCCCGAGTGTGACTCAGGGTTACCACTTGTAGCAACTTTTTTCTACCCTGAGTCACACTCAGGGTTACCTCTAGGGAGGTTAAAGCTCTCCAAGACTTGCAAAGATACACTTTAATCAGCTTCACTAATGGATGTGTATCATCTCCAGCGTTGCAGAGCTTTAATAAATCAGGCCCTGTGTGTGAATACTGTTGTCAGATTCAGGAACTGATAGCTGGCTGTAAACCGGATTAGAAAGCTCTGCTAACTATATTCCAGGTGATTTAAACGAAAAGTTTTCAAATTCTTGTAGATTGACTTCTTTACATGCCAGGTAGTAAAAAGCCTGTTCCCTGTGCTCTTGCCTTTTTTTGGTGAAATCAGTGGTCTCTTTCTTAGAGAGTTCTAGCTTTGTCTTAGTGGTATGTCAGAAATCAGAAGGTCTTCTTTTGGCATGGAACAGGCTTTTCTCTTTGGGCTGTGGCTGCTTTTTAAAGAAAACAATCTATATGACTTTGTCAATTCAGTTGGTTCCACCTTGGAAGTATTTAGGGGATTCAAACTGTTCATTTGGGCTTTTTTGTACTGAGTACAACTATAGATTTCTAAAACCAACTAAACTATTTCCACTCGGATTCCTTGTATGTGTTTTGTTTCAGTTTGTGTTAAAGCTCCTCCATAAACATTTCTTCCTGTTTTTGGATTAATGCTTTTCCCAGTGCTTTTCACTTACTAGAACACTGGTAATAAAAAAATAAATATTTGATTGTCAGTGGGTATGACAGCATCTAGGATTCTGCAGTAACCTTCCTGCAAGATATATATATAATATGTCACAGATTAGGGTTAATGTTTTTTTTTTCTTCTCAGTGAAGTGGATATACAGTTTAGCACAGTAAGACAAAGTGCAATGAGAAATGTTGTTTACATTTTGCAAATTGTATTTCTCTTTACTGGAAAAAATTAGTTGAGATGAGTTGCTCACAGATTGATTGCTGTGGTTTCTTAACTTTTCGGTTGCCCTCACTGCACTTTTCACTGCCTTGTTTAGTACGCCTGATTTGTTTACAGCTTGTCTTGTTGAAACAGTAAGAACAGTTATATATTTTTTTCAGAATCTTTTAAAAGAACCATGAAATAGACACAATTAATATTATCAATAATATTGATAAAGCACCAACATGTGTATGTAGCACTGAACAATAAATGGGTGCTGCTTTTGACAAACCTGAATATATAACCAGTACAACCAATAACACGGGAGAAGAAAAAGGCCATTTCTACTGCATGACATGATAATGTGCTAATCGGGTTCTTATCACACATTTTATATGTAGAAGGTCGACAAAATAATTGAAACTACCTAAATGCTGCTTTTTGTAAATATGGCTTTTATACCGTTAAAAGGAGCCTGAAATCTTGTGGTGTTTTTTTTTTTTTTAAGTTTGTTTTGGATGTTTAATGCTCTGAAAGGTATAAAATAAATGAAGCGGTTATAAAAGTATAATGTTCACCTACATACATCTGAAAGCACCTCCATCTACTTGTGGCAACCTTAATTGGTCCCTGCATGCATGGGTGTTGACCCAGTAAAGTGCTGGCAGTTCCATGTTGTGTTGTATCCTGCCTGCCCCATGTACTCCCCCCGAGGAAGGCCATTATTGTGATGGGCCGATAGAAAGGTGTATGTATTTGTTTGTGTGTGGGGGGGTGGAGGGTGTTTGAGACAGAGTGATCAGAAGGGGATACATTGACACAGAGTGATCATAAGGGGATACATTGACACAGAGTGATTAGAAGGGGATACATTGACACA
>NC_092858.1:48125475-48263251 GCF_032062135.1 Pyxicephalus adspersus | reverse complement strand
TTTTTTTTTATTATATTTAACATGTATTCGGTGTATAAGACGCACCCACTTTTCCCCCCCAGTTTTGGGGAAGAAAAAGTGCGTCTTATATGCCGAAAAATACGGTAAGTATATTGCCCATCAAACAGCAAAATTATATTGTATTATGTGTCAAAGGGGAAAATAACAAAATTGTCAAAGAACAAAAAGATTGAGTAGCCCATGCCAATCATGGGCAGGGAGAAAGAAGAAACAGCAGTGTATATGTATAAGCACTTAGCTCTAAACTTGCTACATGTATCATTCAAGTTCAGCAGCATTGTGACTCAGTCTATACCAAAGTTGTGTTCATAAAGCTCTAGCAGTTCTGTAGGGGCAGAAGAATAATTGGAAGTCCAGTCAGATTCTTATTTATAATCTTTGTCATTTCCAGGTTGACTTAATCCTATTCTCCTGGTGACTATTGTTACTGTGCAGCAAATGATGGGAAATCCAAAATCTAACCACTATCATGAGAACAGGAGGGGAGGGGAAATCTTGAGGTGACAACTCTCTAAAGGGTTCCTCTTTCACTTTGTGGAGATTTCTTTTCACTTCCTGATGTGTCTCCACTAGATTATATGTAGGGAAATATGTCCAAAGCAATGCTTTGCAGTGCACATTGGAGTTCTGGAGGTACATCTGACTTGCTTTGGTTGCAGCATGTACTGTTAAGGTGCATTTGAACTGCAGTCAAAGCAGATACAACAATTTCTTTTCTTTCTAAACACAACTGCTTGTGTTTAAATAGAAAACTTTTTTGACTAAAATGCCTGCTGACATGAACCAAAACACTACCAGTACATGAAATTCTGTATTAATATTTAGTTAATCAGATGTGTGATCAGATCAGGTGTTTTATTAGCTCTGTTGCCTAACTTTTGAGGTTGTTGAATATTGTTTTCTTCTGGTAGTAATGGTAACAGCAGTAGCTGGAGCAGTCTGGGATTGGAGGGAGACATGTGCGAAGAGAATGTATCTTTCCCACCATCGGACAGGTCGGTTTAGCTAGAGGTTTTGCATGCCAAACATGTAGTCAATTGTATAGTTGTGCATGAAAAGATTTACCAGGATCTTGATAATTCTGCATGTTTTACCTTCTTACAGCAAGGTTTTTCTCATTCTGTCCTTAGGAATAGCCCTATTTCTGTAAAATGTTAGTTCTTATTTAGATTTACATGCTGGCCCATGGTTCTTAAACTATCATTTTTTTTTCTAGGTTAAAAAGTTTTTTTAGGGGTATTTTGTTTTTTGGCTTTAAACACAACCACTTAGAGTAAATTTTCAAGATTGAAAACTCCAAGCAGACATCTTACGTAATCCTGGGCTTAAACTATAACTTTATCAATGTTGTCATTTTCAAAGATAAAATAAAGATAAATTAAAAAATTGAAATTGCCACTGATGTGTCAATAACTCACTGTGAGTGTTGTAAAGAGGAATGTTTTTTTAAATTAAAGTGAAACTTTAGCTATTCTTTTTTTTTTATCAGTATAAAATATTCAAGCTACTGTAAAGTTACCCAGTGCACAGCTGGTATTAAACCTACACTGACTTTAGTAAAAGCAAACAACCACTTTTTAAAGAGATTTAGATGTTTACAGACAAACAAGTACACTGTAAACGGTCTAGATGTTTTAGTAAGATTTAAGGTAATACGATTATACTTTTAGAACACTGGGGATTTTGCATATGGTTTCATTTTTCTACCTCTTCCACTTTCAATGTCAGAGAGGTGAAGTAGAGCAGAATGTAAATATTTTTATGTTAAGGCAGTAGTGAATTTCATGTCCCTACAGAAAAATTGAAGGAGCATAGAACTAGACTATTCGTTCTATCCAATAATAGCAAAAGCGAGACTAACATAGTCCAACTTTTTCATACACCATGGTAAAGGGTTCATCTGCTTCTAATGTGACCAGCCTGTATTAATTGCATGCATGCTTATATTATTTCCTGCATGAATAAGCTAAACCAAATCTGTTTTTTAACAATAGATTAAATAAATTACTTTGTAATGATTATTGCTCATTTCTGTTTCTTGAAATCTAGTGATGGAGCAGAAGAAAAAGATGAAGACCCCAAAGAAACAACAGAAGGTACCAAATCTATTTTTTCTCTTCTTTGCCCATATTTCTACTGAGCAGGTTGTGACATAGTAAAGGATTTTCTTTTTGCTAATTATTATCTAAATATATCAGATGATGTCAAAATTACATCTCTCCACTCCAAGTAAATTACCCTACAGCTCTGCAACTCATGGTAATGTAACCCAATCAACTTGAGTAAAGAGAAGGTTAGAGACATTACAAGACTGAGTGTATTTTGTGCGACGGTGCAAAAATGATTTTCTTTAAAATGAGGTCATGGTATAGTCAGCATGTTTACTGGGTTTATTGGCATGCTTGTCTCCTTTATATTACTTGCTTAGGAAGTAAATTGCTTTATGATTAGGCTATTATAAATACCTAATAAGGCATCTGAAGTCTATAATGTTTAACGTCATTCGATGAGATGGCAGTGATGCTGCACTGCTTCTGAATTCAGAGCAGGGTTGCCATCTTTATGTAGGCAGTGCCTGTTTGCTCTATATAAGGAAAAGAATGGTTTGGTGACTGTCAGCATTGCCAAAGTTTGTCAGTGAGAACCTGGTCCTGCCCCACTGCTTTTTTCATTGACTGCATTTGTTGCCTAAACACTCTTCGGTGAGCTGCAGTGTCTGGGAGGGGGTAAAAGCGGGACACGGAAGATTTGACTCAAGCTATTATTAAACTTTAAATGTGTACTTGCTCCCCTTGCACATGGGTGCAAAACGAGGCATTTTTAGATGCATTTTTAGGTTTATTTTTTAGGCGCATGACTTCTCCTTGTAAGAATGTGCACATTTGTATGCACAGACATGTTCTGTACATTTGAATGTAGAAGGTGTACAATAAAACTGATGCCTAAAGCAGAGAAGTAGAGAAGCATTGACCCCGCATGTGTAAAAAAATATCTCTGTTGCCAATTTTTTATTGTATAAATGTTTGTTTGAATTGACATATTTATGCTATATTTTCTTTTTTCAGTTGTTGAACAACCACGTAAGATTCTGCTAATCAAAAATCTTGATATTGGACCAAGTACAGCGGAATCTCAGTTAAGAACAATATTACAATGGATTGCTGCATCTGAGTGTGATATATCGGAGCTCTACTTTCCTGAGAATGCCCTAAAAGACCTCTTACTTGTAAGTTGACCATTTTATCTGTACAGTAGACACACATACCCGCCACTGCATGCAAAATGCACATGCATTTAGTTATCCTCTTGAGCGGCAACCCCGAGTGTGGCTTAGGGTAAAAAAAAACTCAGCTGTGATAGTGGCAACCCCGAGCTACACTCGGGTAGCTAAAAAAAAGAAAGACTTACCTGATCCCATGGGCATCCTCCAATGTGCTTCCTCTTCGTCCGATCTGTCCCCCGGCAAGTGCGCTGACGTTCCCCGGAAGTTCCCGGTGACGTTGATGCATGCGGGAATTATTTTAGGCAATTTTATTTTATTTTCTCTCCTTTTTCTGTTCCTTTTATCCATAATCAATGTAATTCTAAAATGCAAACAGTTTGCTAATGTAATTAGAATAGAATAGTTTGGAATAGTCACTTTCAGGCGAAGCCTCATGTTGTGCTGTTGAAGTTCTAACTAAATAGGCAAACTTTATCTTTTTCTTATTGTGGACAGGAGGAATATGACTATATCTGACTAGCAATTTTTACAGATGTAAACAATTTCCAGGCCACCATTATAACTTCTTACCTTCCTATGCCCTGTGTTCCTTATTATTTTTATTATTGTTACAGACTGTTCATAGGTCTCCAGCTGTCATTTTCTCTTTCAAATAAATCAAGGGGATTCAAATAAAAAAAATTGATCTTGAGTACAAAACCTGAGGAACTCAACACTGAGGATATTTATTATGTCAAAATACAACATTTATTAGGACAACATTGTGGCATAATGTTCTCTTTGGGGTAAACTAAATAGATAAAGGGGAGCAGGGTTGAAGGAGCTTTAAAGAAGTTCTTGGAGCTGAGCGTTTTGTGGCCTCAAATTTAAAGCAACATAGGACATAAATTTGGGGATAACTGAAGTCAATCTAGGGCTGCCAGACTGCTAAAAATCTCATGTTTGTAAACTAAAATTTCTGTGAGTTTGAGGTTATTGAGGACCTCACTTTGCTAAGGCACAATACTGGGGAATTCCAGGATATTACAATAGTTTGCTTCATTTGGGTATGCAGTTCAAACGCCCATTGCCCCTTTTCAAAAAACAGCTTCACTTATGGATCAGGTATATAACAGTAAACAGTGGCCCATATATTTATATGTATATGTGGTGAGGTATATTACTACTTGAATTGCCACTCCACACCAAACTTGTGTACATTGCTCATCCAAAAAGGCTGAAGTATTGTTCCCATGCCCCAATGTATGCAGGTCAACCCTGCAAGGGAAGACAGGAAGAGTACAATGCGAACAAATAAGGGCAAACATGAGGATCTTCATGGCAAGCCCATGGCTTCAAAAGCCATTCAGCTTATTAGGAAGGGTTTTTTGCGTATCAGTTTCCACATAGTGCTGGAGTTCCAAGCAAGCAAAACATTCAGAATTAGGAATTTGCAGTGTCTTTTAGGTAATAAAAAGACAGAACCCCCTGGACTGACGGAATGTTCTGTTCAAAATCACAAGAAGAGAAACATATGGTTACCACTTTTTTCCACTAATTTCTGAGAAGGCTGACTTTCTGGCCTTGAGACATTAAGACACAAAATTTATGTAAAGATTAGGAAAGTTAGGAAATAATTAAAAGGTTTTGTTTGCATTCTTGATTTGGATTAGTGAAATAAAGTATCTGAACAAAACAGGTTAGTATGACCCTAGCCTGGCAACTAAAATTTTCAGGAGAATAGCTGGGGAGTGGAAGCCTACATGTATCGGTTTCCTTTTGCCTAAAACTCTGCATTTCATGGCTAGTAATGCAAAAAGTATAGCATGATTCAGTCATTTAAACAGTTGTTTTAGACTTCTATACATGGTGTAGATTTTAGGACCATCATTTCTAAATTATGAACATGAAGAATATGCACCCTTCTGGTGTAAACGCATCCCACTTCTACACGGTACACTTTTTCAGCCCTTTGCGTATAGATGTTCTGCAGAGATGTATCTTATTTGACCATGACCTTAACTGCCCGCTATTATGTATGTAGCCTGCTTGTGCCATTTTGGAAACCGTACATTTAAACAGTTCTGTGAAAATATTTAAATCCTATTTATTTGAGTAATTTGCTATGTGAACTGCAGAAAAATATACCATAGTGTGAAAGACTAATTCTTAAATAGAAAATCTGTTTTGCTTGAAGGTGGAGCAGAACCCCAAAAACCACACTTTGCCACAATAGGAAAATCCACATCAATTATTAAGTTTATGTTTCTATGTGTGGTATCAGGGTGCGGTAGCCAACCTATTACCTTTTTGTGCAAAATTTCCTGTTTTTACCCTGCTTAAAAAACCCACAAACCACTAGATTGTAAAGGTTTCAATCTCAAAATATTTATCTTGACAACAAAAAAAGAAAATATTGTAGATCATCTGTGCATGAAAGAACTTTAGCCTAGCGTGAACTTAGGTTTAATATGTCCATATTCTTTTCTCAGCTTTTCAGACGAATCCGAGAAAAAGGATGGACAACTGGTGACCTCTTACAAGCCACACTTCAATACTGTGAAAGCTCAGAGACATCCTTAAATGTTTCCTATCCATTATTCAGCTGGCTGTTGGAAAAAGTTTAACAAGCACTTTATAGATGGACTTACTGGAAGACATAAAAGAATATCTGTGAATATACCTGCAAAAGGCTATTTGAACTGACCATTTTATAAATAAGCAGTTAATGGCGTAGCTTTGCATTGTGGAATTTGTGTTCACAAAACTTACATATGTAATTGAATGCATATCTGTGGTTGGCACCAAGATGTTTTACGTAAATGTGCTGCTGTTGCATAAAGTAAAGACATGTACTGGCACTAGTATAAGTTTGGGGGGCACTGCTTTTAGCATCACATATCTGTATGAAAAAGTTGCTAGTTTTATAAAAAAAAAAAAATAATAATAATTTAAACACATTTACTGTTGCTTCGCTATAATTAAAGTTTTAGTTTTTTAGAATAAGGAATCTTCCAATGTTTACATAAAAAATCCCCTTATTTTTTTTTCTGTTCCATTCCAGTTTGAGACAGTTGCCTGAAACTGGTATACAGATCATGGATGCTGATTACTCTCACTTTATAGTGATGATGCTTGTTTCAGGTCTTTGATTGGGGAAAAAATAGAGCCAGGAGAAACCACACATTTAGTATTCTTAGAAGGGAACCACAAGCATTTCTCTCATGACAAGGAAATCCCTGTGTAGGGGGATTACTGCCACCCTTCCCTCACACCTTTAATGATCAGCTGTTTTTGAGCGTTGCCAAAAATTGCCAAGTTGCACATTCAATCTTGATAAAAAAAATGTAATTGCCTTTTCATGTCCTCATTTTAATAATATTATCCTCAAAACATAATCGATTACCGGTCCTTTTCTTTGTGCTGATCCCATCTACTTTTTGATTCGACTTTTTTTTATTGCAGCCTCATGCACTGCTTCTGGGGACCATGAAAAGTCTAGGTAGCTTGTGCTAACAAATACTTGTGTTCTAGTTAGCTTGCATGTATTTGAACACCAGCAATGGAGAGGAAGGTTCTCTTTAAAGACCACTCATGCATATTAAAATATGGTTTTAGAAGGAAAGGATTTGGGTTTTATTTCATAACAAGCAATACACCTTGAAAATAATCAGGTATTAACTTTTACCTGTTTATTATGAGCCAAAATATGGAAGAAACTGTTTATATTGCTTTAAGGTAACAGGTACTGGTATCACAAAAGATCAGGAAAAAGTAAACATTTTCAAAACTTGGATTAGGAACGTAAGAGAATTACGTGTGAATGATGAATTTGTTGAACCTGATGAATGTAAATTTCAAGTAGAAATCCCATTTTATATATGGCCAGTTCACACCCTCATCCTGCAGTGATTTTCAATAGAAATAAAAAGACCTACTTACACCTATTACAAGTTTAGATATCCACCCCCATACTACATCATGGACACACAGGTGTGGTTGGGCTTTTAATTCCTGCTGCTATAGCAAGAACTGTATCAAACCACCTACTGAATATTTATTATATTCTTAATACTTTTGTCCTAACATCCAGTTCTCACATGTATGACCGACCTAGATACTGTTTGGTTACTATAGATTGCTGTGCTTAATATTATACTACTATTAATACCATAGGCTCTTTTCACAGATCTGTTTTTCTCACATTTTGGTGTCCTTTCCCAGACACCACACCATTTTCACCTCATCTATCTTAAAACTCTATGCTTTATTTATGCTACTGTACTGTCAGTGTTATTTTATTATTTAAAAAAACCAAACCACACATATTGTCACCAGGGTTCTGATAACTGTAAGTTTCAATAGCTGCCTATAGAGGACGGAAGGAAAAGTAGCTATTTAGGTTGTGATGAAATAACTCAACAGTAGGATTAAAAAAAAAAGATTTCACGTGAAGAAGATAAAGATATGTATCTTGGTAACATTATGATTTGTCAACTAAACATTTCTAGGAGATCATTATCATAAAGTAAAATAGGCAGTGGTGGTAAAATAGCTTGTTCATGTTAATGAATCAAACTATTTTCAAAAAATTTGAAACCCTTGTTAACGAAAATTGGCTTTTTTTAGAAAAGGGACGGATGTAATTTTTGGCAAACATAGCCCTAGATCAAACGCATAGTCTCATGCTTTTATTCCAATTGCACATATACTGAATTTACAAAATGGTTCACGCAACATGAGCCAATCGCTTTTCGGCCTTAAAGGTTCAGAAGAATTCCTTTCAGTTTCCTTTTTTTCTTATAGATATATGATTCAAAATACCTTACTAGTTGCTATACAAGTTCAAGATGATCTGCTTCACATTTATAAAAGCAAATCAACTACACATTTAAAGACAGTAGTCTGAATTCACAAAAGCACAAAAAATGCATGTTGTTTTTTCATTTCTGTGCTCTATAGGCCAAAATGAATGATCATATGTTTCACATAAGGTTTTCATTCGTAGGGATCTGTTGAATTTATCATATCTTATTCACACAGAATTTTCATGAATTTTTGTTAAAAAATATTTTCTGGCTGATTGTAACATTTAGATTCACTTAGGTGACCTTGTACTAAGCAAAGCAGGGTAGAGTCTTTATTCCAAGTTGAGATTTAATTAGTTGTTAAAATACTGGTTTATAAGAAGGAATCTTTCAGGGGTAAATAAAAACTTCATGTATCAATGTGTCTTATATGCATTAATGCAGTTTTTAGGTATTTCCCTAAAGCGTCAGTGCTGGAAAACCACTAATAATTACCAAGCCCTCTCATACTTGTAATAAGTGAGAACTGTTGAAGAGACTTTTGGCATTTAGATTGAAGGTCATTTATTGGTTGTAGTATGTTTTTGTCTTGATCCTAAACTGTATGGCAATAGTGTCTTATAGTCATGTCAGATGCCTAAATAGACTTGGATAGGAAAACCCACTAAGTGGTGGAAAGTTGCTTAGAAGGAGCAAGTGCATACAAATCATATGATTTTGCTTTCTGTACCCCTCCAGGTAAGGTAAGGGTAACCAGAACGCTAGAAAACTGTTTCCTTAGTGTTTTTTGGGCATTTGATAACCGTAATGGAACCGCAAATTGATTGGCTATGTAAAGAAGCTCCAATTTACTTTTGAGACCTAAACTGCATGTAAATGCAGATATATATATATATATATATATAAAAGCAACTTTAATTACTGCTTGGCCAGCACTGTAGCCAGATCAGGAAAAAAAGCATGAGGGAGATGGGTCTCTTTTAAAATGTATTTGTTATGATGTAGTTAGTGTTTTCACCCTGAAGGTAAGTGTTAGTACAGGCTCCTGGCTTTTACTACCCAGTGATCCTGTTGCCAAATATTTTTTTTCTTTTTTTCGGCATTCAAGCAGAGACAAAGAGGAACATCAAGTAATGCAGTTTATTATGTCTAATGTTTCATTGGTATAGGATTGCAGCCTTTATATTGTGAACCACCAAGGCAAATTTTTTTTTAAAACTGCCAGTATTATTTATATATTTTTTATGTTCATCACAGTACTAAAACATTCTCTGGAGGCAGGTGGCAAATCTGGATACAGCCAGATCACTGTTCTACTTCTAATTATTGACTGCCTTAGTTAAAAAACTAAGCAGCAGCAACTCGTAAAACTGTAAGGGCTCAATTAGTCGGGGCAGTTCAGGCTCGGTAAGAATAGCTGAATGCCTACCATATGCTCATTAACCACCCATCTATCTCCTTTATGTTTTAACAATGAAATAATTAAAAGCAGCTGCTCTCATTTATTTCAATGTTAAGACATAGTTAAGATGGTAAATAGGTAGGTAATAAGTGGCAGCTAGGCATTCAGCCACCTGTAATTGCCCATGAGGCTCCTGTGAACTGCTCATCCGATTCAGCCTCAAGTAAAATAAAAGCTTATTTTTCTATAGTGCTGGAAACAGATATCAGGAATCGATGACTGTTTAAAGAGAAAGCTTAGCTTTATTTAACTTTTTTTTAAACATTCTTTACTTAGGGATGTTCAAAAAGGGGAAATAACAGCGGGGACATGATACAACAGTACAAAGAAGTATTAATAAACATACATCAAATCACAGGGATGGCAGGGATAGGGATTGAGGAGGAGGGAAAAACATCAAATACTAAGTGCAACATTAATCAAATATGTAAAATAAGGTGCGTTGTCGAAATAAATTAGGGAGCAAAGGTAACCTAGATACCAATAACAAAGAATAGAAGCACAACCCAACATATTCCAAACCAAATGCTAAGCAACTCAGTGACGTTGTGCATCTACAGCCCTGTCTTAGTGGATCAGGTGTTGATCTGTGGAAAAATATGTGGGAGGGAGAGGGGACATAAATGCTGGGGCAATCACATTATCAAGGTCGTGCTATGAAGCGACCGGAGGCCCATAGTAGATTAGGCTGGACAATGAGATCAAGACTGGCCCAAGTAGCGACCATACTCTAAAGAGGTAGTAAATTGAGACCAATAAAACCAGGAGCTTTACTTAACTTTATGGGTAAAACTTTTCTAAATTAACACACCTAATCTATCTATGTGTATTTTCATATATCATTTTTTTGAATTTGCAAACAAATATATATTTGTTATATGTACCTGTTATTAAGAAAATATTGAATAATCAAACAATGATCATTTGGAAAAAGCTTAGTTGTTTCTGTTTTAAGTAGGATAAAACTGATAACCGTTCCTTTAAGACACTGATATGTGCACCAAAACTGCCGTTACATTTTTGTGTACACTTTTGCACAAATGTACATATTAATAAAATGCTTATTGTAACATTGATGATTGCTCCAAGTCATGTGGCGTATTTTAAGTTTATACAGAAAAAGAAAAGCTGGAAATTTGTACAAACTCATCTCCACATGAATTATCTTGAAGAAAATATTTATTCTTTTAGCACTTACAAAAGCCATTATACTGAACCAGACAATGAATACCAATGCACTATGTATCATGCATTACCTGTCTTGACAGTAAAAAGTAAAACGCACCCTTTAAAATGTGTTACCACAATTCATATAACTGAATGGGTCTTTAGCAAAATATATGTTAGCTTACATTGTAATTATAATTTGTTAACTTTGTTAACTGAGTTTTCCTATCATCGTCCGATACACAAAGTTAACATTCACTTTCATAAGGAAACAAGCTCTGCTCTGCATAAAAACTTGCATTTACACATTTTTCCTCTAGACTAAGAATTGCAGTAAACATCAGAAAGTCTGATGCCCAAAACAATGAAATGACACTTTTATTTTCTGTAACAAAATAGAAAAGCAAGAGAAACTGACTGCTGTCATTCTTTGAATTCGAATTGTCAAAATGTTCAAAAGAGTAAAATCAAATCCCTGACCTAAATATACAAATTTTAACTCTTGTTGATGGATTACCTTTTATTAGCTTGAATATTTTTACAAAGCTTTTTAAAAATACATCAAAATTAGCCCTTTGGTGGCCAGCAATTAGGGTTGTCTCAGATAAGGGCTCATTCACTCTTGATCAGTGTTTCTCAACCAGGGTTCCTTCAGAGGTTCTTAGGGGTTCCTTGAATGTTCCAGCATTTCCTTGAGCAATTTTTGCCTCTCAGGTGAATTTGACACCAATGATCTTTTTGCCTTTATGTTAGGGTGGTAGCCTTTCCAATGGCCAGCAATGTAAGAGGCATTTTTTCTACTGACCACCACACTAATGTAGCATGAGTTGTGGATATAGTAATTCTAGCCGGGGTTCCACCATGCTATAAAGGTTGGGAAACACTGCTCTAGGTGGTGTTCTGGTAACATACTGCGTTGTTACAGTTCTTTTATTTTTAATGGACCCCAGCTTAGGAATTATTCATGTAGAAACACTTGATCCCTCCCTGTGTCTGTCATGCTGATCTAGTGGCTTTAGTACATTCTCAGGTACAAAAAACCCATATAAAACATTTTATCAAAATATGCCATAAAAAAGGAAAACCTTTTTACAAACCGTAATACAAATACTCCAATATGTTTTGATGTTTGGTTGCAGTATGTTCCTGCGCACTCACACTAGGAAATGGAAGGTCAATACTCAGCCAATCAGATTGGCTGCCAATATGGTTTACACAGATCTCAGTTTTAAACTGAACATTCTTACTCAGAACAGATGAACTACAGTTCATTACAGTTAATTCTTTTTGGGTCCTAGGTAGGCCTTTATATCTAATTTCAGTATTTTACAGGAAAGTGCATGAACTAAATGTTCACAACTGGCTAAAAAGAGTTACAAATTATTTTACCATTAAGCTGGTATTTAGTATATATATATATATATATATATACCACAAACATTGCATTCTTTTTTGGTTTTGGATGGAGATGAGTTGTGTCGGGTCATTTCTTGCTGCCTCTGTCCTACTGAAGACCACCTCTTAGATTGTAAGCTCTTTCGGGCAGGGTCCTCTCCTCTTCCTGTCTCACTGTCTGTTTTTGTCATTTGCAAACTTTTTTTTTGTACAGGGCTGTGTAATATAATGGCGCTATATAAATACAGTTTATTATTAAGATTAAATACTGGGGAGGTTTCTCTTTACACCGTAATTATGAAGAGATCTACCCAAAGTAATGAGAATTTGCATCTTAGAGAAAGTGTCAGGATTGTTAAAAGACCATTTACATGTCTTTATAGCAAGGTCCTCAACTCCAGTCCTTGAGAGCCATACAGGCCAGATTTTGGTATAAATGGATTCATTTTTGCACTCTTGGTAAATAGTTCCTTTCTTTAGTGGTTGCATCCTGGTCTTTGATAACTGGAGTTTTGGACCACTTTTGAAGGAATTGCTCCCTTGCTAGCCAGGCCAGTGATGTTAGCAGTGTTTGGGGCTAGTAAGGAAGTGATCCCCCATAAGCAATACAAGGGTCCCCCATGTGACTCTGCCAATGTGTGGTCAGCAGCATTAGTGATAAAAAAAATTCTCTCTCAGGCTCACCAAGCATATTACAATCTCACTGTACAATACAGCTTTGCAGAGCCTCTGATATCCCCTGTCGCTTCCCACTCTATCTAATCTAAAACTAGAAAGAAATCTTTTGACTACACATGCAATTTATAAGGTGGTTTGGAATGTGAGTTTTTTTTTTTGGCAATTTTTTACATTTAATGGAAGAGTAGGAAAACCATTTTACTGTGGCTACTGACATCAAAGACATTGATTTAGCAGGTAAAATAATCAGCATATCATTTATTTTTATTTTCATAGTTTTTTTTTATTACCTTCTTACATTTATCCTGTTTATTGAAGGTTTTTCAATATTATACTATAATTAGTGATTTATTTACAGTCAGGGTATCTTAAATAAAGTATAAGACAAATCCCACAAGTTTGTTGTCATACGTACAAAATAGTTGCAATAGCTAGAGAAGTCTTTTCCTACAGGAATTCAATATCCAGACTTTTTATTTTTCTTGTAATATGTGCTCACATATTTGATATACAATCAAATACATAGATTTGTATGTACATTTCCTGTATCCTTTTAAATAACACTTACAGTAAACTTGCATTTACAGAACTGTGAACTGACTTTGTCTTCTATTTGATCTGAATATCAGAAAGGCTTTGTCAGACGTTTAATAAAATTTACAATAATCTTGGTCTAAATGAGGGATTTCCCCAATGCAATGTGTCATAATAATCGGCAGCATTTATGATTCATTCCTCGGATGTATGTGGGAGACATATGCCTGTGGTTTTAATGCTTGTCAGGTCTGTATACATGACTTGACAATATGATGAACTCTTTTTGAAGCTGACTGTCCACAGACAGAATAGAAATATACAGTGTAGCTAAAAAAAAGTAATGGCACCGATTAGCAAAGCCTTCATAAGGTACTTTACATTCATTCTTATTTTTATCTAATGATAGTTTTATCTCCATGTAGAATAATTCTTTTTCTGCTTTCCTAATAAAATACTAGACCAGCCCCATAACACTATGCTTACTATTTGGCCACCTATCTCTTCAAACATCACCGCTGGGTGGCTTCCACACTTCCAAGTGTGTGAATACCTACTCCTCCCAATATATTTAATGTTTTACCCACATTCTCATATGTCACTTTAGGATGAACATGTTAGCAGGAGAAACCATTGAGTGTTGTGGAGGGACTGAGTATTTGACCTTGGTTGGGGATTGGTTATTTATTTTTATTATAGTGATTTAATAAATGTGTTCTTAGTCTAATGTATAGATAAATGTTTAAATAATTTGTTGGTGGTTCTAAGGTGGGTTCTAATGTGTTCTCATACACTTTGCATCATGGATGTCATAGATGCATTTTTATTGTGTTTTCAGGAAGATGTTGTGCATTATGGGTAGAGATTGTTTTTTGCCTCCTGTGATAAATAAAGCCAAGATAATAATTATTTGAAGCCAAAAAATAGATTCCAGGCAGGGAGGAGTTGTGGTTTCATCCTTGCTGTTGTACCTTCCAAAATAACTTCTAATTTTGTAAACCCATCCTTGTGATTTGCACACTTTTACAACAGATTCAATTCAAACAAATTCAGATTCCTGTGTCACCTAGTTAAAAGGGAAACACACTGGGTATAGCAGCATAGTGTAATTAATAATAATTATTATTAAAAATGTTTATTGTGTTTAGGTTAAAATCTACACACAAACATTCTGGGTATATACATTCATTGAAAATTTCCTATAGAATCCTAGATAAATAGTGTGCTGAGCTTTCATATTGAAAAGCATTATTTTTGTTAAATCGATATTATTATTTCATTGGAAACCATAATATTTACCACATATTATTTATTAATAGGGTATCTGCTATGAGGATCAGGTTTGCCAGCTGATTAACATTTCATTACATTTTGTCCAATATTCCTTTAAGGTTGAATTTTGTCATCTAGATGAGCTACATAGAGATATAATATTGATCTAAGGAAACATTAGATCATTAGATTATCCAGTTCAATAATGAATCCCAAAAACAAGAGTCATTCCACATTTTACAGTTAGTAGAGCCGTGCAAATCAGTTTTTGATACTTATATGGCTTTTCAGTCATCAATATTATATTGTAATATTTGATGTCACTGATTTTTAGAAAGTTACTTTTAATAGAACAAATTTATAGATTTTTTTATTAGTGCCAGGTTATCTCTACAAAATAGTTGGTTAAAAGTACCTTTGATTTTGGAGAAAAGGAAATGCTTCTTTAAACTCCCTTAAAGTCCAATGATTTCAAACTCCTAATAAAAAAGCAATGTTTTCCCTGTGTTTGTTTTGTCTTAAATATCAAGGAAAAAAACCTGGACCTAGACCTTTCTGGACATCTATATTCATTACTACTGCAGTCATGTACCTGGCAACTAATGAATGTTTTTCGATGCCAAAATCCTGGAGGTAAAAGACGCATGTGAATGTAGTCTAAAGGAAAGGAAATTTGGAACATCTAAGAGCTGCATTTCAGTACTCCTCATTTTTCCTTGTGAGCTGATGTTTACCTTAATTAAATGAAAAAAGAAAACTTCAGTGATTTGTATCTCTGCTATAAGGTTTCCAGTGAATGCAGAGTAATTGTTGGTGGTGAGCTGGCACTGACACGGAGCAATGCACAAATTCAATGATTTCCCATTTAAAATTTCTAAAAAATAATTCATTTGTGTAAAAAACACAGATGCTATACCCAGTTTTCAATTGCACTCCTATACTTTAGATTTGTCTTTAGACAATACGGCAACACCAAAACTGTTCTCTGTCCTATCAACGGGTAGGTGATCATCCATTCATTGTACATAGGCTGCCAATGCAGTGCCATGCAGGTTTAAACAAACCTTGTGCACAGATATTTTATCATCCATGTGTCACGTCAGCTTGGATCTCTGTTTTATATGTAGCAACCCCTACCTGCACAATTGATCAGTTAGGTCTCCATAATTTTATTCTTGGTAACCTCTACTGGATGTTATCAACAAGGGCAGATTCATGGGCCTGGGACATCCCACATCATCTTGACCTTTCCTGCCCAATATTACTGCCTCTGGCCCATCCTTTCATACACAGTTGTTTCAATGATGGAATGTAGGTGTCATTTAGAGCAGTTGGCATGCAAATACTTTCCTCAAACCTGACATCATCAATATGTTTTTATTGGCTGACAACCACCAGACAATAGAAATCATGCTCACTTTATACATTGACAATGGGTTTAGGAACAATCAGAGTAAGACAATTGCTACTGATACTCATAATTGTTTAAAACTTTAGTTTGTATTCTATATACCAAACCAAAACCTCAGGCAAATTAAAGCTACTCTAGAAATAAGCACCCTTAAATATGTTTCCCTGTTCATGGTGTCTTCATTAAAGTATCCACAGATTAGAGAAGGAAAGAAGAAGTGCACATTTATTCAAGATTTGGGGACATCTAAATGTTTATAAAAAATTAGTTGTGTCTGGAGTTCATCTTTATAAATCTGGATTTTTATTAAAACTAGAAAACATATTTACACCAAAGTGTCAATGAGGTTAATGAGGGTGTAGTCTACAAATTGCAGTCATTATCATTGTTTTAAAATAGTGACCAGTGAAAACACAGCATGGCATTGTTAATTGTGACACTAAACGTGTGTATTTTTGTTCCGAGTTTGTCAAAACAAGAGGTGTGTGTGCTGCCCTGTGACCACCGAGAACTCACTGCCCTGTTTGTGGTTTGCAGACATCTTATTATGACTCCTGCCATTTAGGTCACATTGCCTAGACCTGTCAGGTCACTGTCCGTGAGGGGTGTGCAGTGTTTATTTGTGCCTTGCTAGCAGATTAAAAGAATTAGCTTATCAATATTATTGAAGCGCCTTTTTACCTGGTGTCTCCAAAATACTAATTTCTTACTGCAATTTAATAAATCATATTTGTACTGTATAATCTGCACATGAATAGAGATGTATTTCGCTGATTCTGTTTGCTTTATTTATCTTTCTAGACAGATGGCAGATTTTATCATTTTCATGGTGTCAGTGTTCTAGTAACACAGCTGACTGTATAGTTGTGATATAGCGGCAATGTGCCACCCCAAAGGAGGTATTATTATACAATATTTATATAGTGTTATATTACGCAGCGCTTTACAAAGTCCATAGTCATGTCACTAGCTGTCCTCAATGGGGCTCACAATCTAATGTCCCTACCATAGTCATATGTTAATGTATCTTTATGTATGTTAATCTTTAATACAGTGTAAGGTAAATTTTGGGAGAAGCTAATTAACCTAATTGCATGTTTTTGGAATGTGGGAGCAAACCCACGCAAACACAGGGAGAACCTGCAAACTCCATGCAGATAGTGTCCTGGTCGAGATTCAAACCCAGGATCTAGCATTGGGACCCAGAATGCTAACCTCTGAGCCAATGTGTGAGGTACAGTTGACTTACTAAGAGGGAGCAGTAATCATGCCCATAGCTGCATGAGAAGTATGCCAAAATTGTGGAGTTCAGCTATGACCTAGGCCCTTAACTCAACCTTTACTACTCAAAGTCTCTTAATGACCCTGAGTAATACAACAACAAAAAAAATGTACATTTTAAGTCACTACAGGACTCAGATGTGACATAGCAGGTGGCATATTAAGGTACTAGGCAATATTCTTCACCTAGTTTAGGTTATCAAGAAACATCCAAGAAAAAAATCCAAGCCAAAGTCCAAGCAATTGAAATTATGACAGGTAAATGTTACTAATATACCATTGCAAAGTTGTATTTTCTTTAATTTTGTTCTGTAGCTCTAAACCTTAACCCCCTTCTACGTAGCCACAAACTCCTTAAGGCTTAGTTCCCAAAATAAACATTATCACAATCAGCTCTTAAACTAGCACCTAACCTAACCCAAGCCTACCTGATAAAACACTGAAGGGTCTGATTTTTCAAAGTTCTCCAAGACTGGAGAAGAAAACTATCAGTTTACTTGTGTGATCCAGCAAACCTGAGATGGATCTGGTCCAGAATTGAAAACATTTGCCAGCTACTAGCATTGGTTTTATAAAAAAAATCTATTGAAGAATCTCATTAAAGAATGAATTTCCTAAATATGGATGGGATCCCAGTCTCCTGGAATCCATATGAGATAAAAGGTGAAGGCCCAAAGATCTTTTTTTGAAATCACAGTTTTAGATGGACTGTAAAGTCTTTAACAAATAATCAGTTTAAATATAAGCATCGGTTCTCCATGAAAGCAATAAATTGCTGAATTATTAGAATAGAAAATATTGAAAGTTTGTCATATATGATAAGGCGGATGTCTACCTAATGACTCATATCATGCGGTGACAAGCTTCCTACATAACACTTTCTTCAAAGCTCCCTGAAACTGTTACTTAGAATAAAAAGACACTGACATTGCACTTCTACTTGCATCTCTTTGTTATGAATTTGAGTTATCTGTAAGGCGAAATGATTACTTGCAGACATATTTACAATAAAAATGGCTTTTTGCACACTTCTTTACCGGTAGAAATTTGCTTAAGACTTGAGGTTTATCTTATAATGTGGAAGCTAACTGTAAATATCCACCATAATTGAAAGTACTTATAAACAAAGCTTGACTAAGTGCCACTAAAGTGTTTATATTTTGAGAGGCAATTGATCCTAGTGTCAAGGGATACTAGGACAACCCAATAAAAGGAATTCACCTGAGTAGTAAGAAATAAAGACCTTAACAACCCTTCCCAACTCTATCAATTATAAAAAAGTTTGTAGATATACTTCAGGTAAGTTTTTTTCAATCATTTACCTAGTGGGATCCCTTGAAATAGGTTTTAAGGTGCAGAAAACCCCAACTAATATGATTTTATCTGCAATTTAGACTATAAACTGTAGATATTACATATGTGATCAGTGAAGAAGGTTCCTCTCACATAGGTAGTGAGCAGAGAAATGCCCCGGACATTGCTGGTCAGTGGAAAAGGGTTAACCTGACATTGTTGATTAGGGGAAAAGGAGCCTGTAACATTATTTTTAGTAACAAAGAGCATTGTGATGGTCAGTGTAGTAACCACTTACATTGGTGGACAGTGGGAAAAAAAACCCAGACTGTTGTGGTCAGAGAAGAAAAAGCTCCCGTACATTGGTGATGAATATCGAAGAACCTCAGTACATTGGTGGCCAACATCGCTTCCCTGGTTGTTAAAGGCTGTTTTAAAAATTGTCAATAAAATGTTATGGATAAAACAATAATGTGGTGAATACCATGTCATGTGACTAAATTCATGCTGCAACAATTATTTTTTCTGCATTCTGCATTTTCTGTGGTTATTTTGTGCCTCTACATTATTGAATAAAATCTAATAAACTGTATTGCAACACATGTCAATACATATTGATACACTCTTTCCATTGCACACATGCATTGACAAGACAAACTTTATGACATTTTTTGACAGACCTCAGACCAAAACATAATAGGCAATGTAGTGTGAAAGCTGCCTTGGGGCAAGTTCAGACCCATAGAAGGAGTAAGAGTTCCTGCATGGCTCCTTGCTATTCACCCACTCACACCACAGCATTCTTGGAAAAAAACAGCATTTGCAGATTTAAAAGTAGGTGTGAGAGAGCGGTAATGAATGGCTCACTGCCACCCCTATTTTTTCTCTATTGCAATGCCACAGGTAGAAAATACACATAGTGTCTCCCCTGAAGATGAGATTCAGTGGTGTAAGGAAGCAATAACTGCTTCTTTCAATCAGTGGGAGGTAATATGTATCTCACTACTACAAACAGTGTTAACAATTCAAAATAATACATACAGTGTCAGAACACTGAAGTCTATTTTGTAGGGGGGATTCACCCTTCACCAGATGTGTTGGCTTGGTAAATTAGTGAGTGTTATACCCTTGTTCAGAATCTTTAGCATTATCAATAAATACATTCCTTAGTCAAAGAAGAATCCAGTGAAGGTGGTCTGGCAAATGCTGCGGATAATTGAAGGTTTTGGCTGTGTAAGTCGTGTTTACATATGTAAACATGTAAGTGTATTTATGGTGATCAGAAGCATATGTTTGGCTATTTGGAAATGGTCATTAATATTTTAAAAAGGTAACCTCAGTTTTAGTGCAGGAGCTTGTTAAAATGAATCACAGAAGCTTTTGCAATGTTCCAATACACAGGACATGAGTAACCATAATAATTATTTGACAGTAGTAGAAGAATATGTGAGGTCTTCTATATACAGTATGTTCTAATAGGAGTGCAATTTATTATATAAATATTTAAATAAATATATCCACCATCAACTGACTTGATCACCACTACTTTTCTTCTTGCAGAAAATAAACTGCGAATCTCAAGTTCATGCTACTGGTTTTTAATGGAAAATCATAGTAGTAAGGTTCTGTTTTTAGTTCCCACACACCGCCCACATATTTTTGACCTGAACAGAAAGAGACTCAAACAAAATATAGAGGTAACATTTTGCTAAATTCTTTGCTAAATCTTGTTTTTCAGTTTTACTTTTTTGGAAAGTGTTACACTGGAGACACTGGCATGTAAAAAGCTACAAGCCAATTTATTTGATATTGCTTTTTTATATGTTTCATTGCCTTTTTCCAAAACAGGCAACTATCACAAAAATGATCTTTTTATCTTTCTCCACATTTGTTTTTTACTCCAACCTGGTCTACAAAACTGACCCATTACATTTTGTGGAGAAATTTTGAAGCAATGTACACATGCTAGATAACTGTCACCAAAGTTGATTATTTTTATCGAAAATCAAGAATTTGTACAATGACCCCCTGACATTGTATAGCAAGCTGCCTTACCAGTTCATTAAGTAATAGATCAGGGATGACCTCTGTCATTTCCTGTGCCTGGGTATCCTTTCCCTCTTCATATAACTCAATAGCATTGTGTGAACATTGCTAATTCATCCTAGTTCCCCACTGGGACGAAAATCACAAAGGATCATTTCCAGTGACATAAATCTGTACAACACTGCTCGGGATACACTAATCTTTGAGGATTTAAAGCTAAACTCCCCAAGAATTGGGGGTGTCCGTCCTCCCTTCCTTGTATTTATGTAATGTATTGCTTGTTTAGACTAAGGGGGCTGTAATAGTAACAAATACCTACTTTGCTCCATAGTGGGGCTTTTTTGTCCCCACATGCAAAGCAAGACCACTGGTCCACCCTTTAACACCATGAAGTCAGTGGTAGGGCATGTAACAAGGCCAAAGAAGAGTAGCGACTTTGGGAATAGGAACAAACCTTAGTAATAAAAAAGTCTTTAGGACCATTGATGAAGATAATTACTCTTCTCTATTGACTGAACAAGCATTATATTCCACGTGGGGGGAGGCATTATTTCTGGCCAGAACAACCTGTTTTAAATCATGACATACTGACTGTGTTAGAGTTTGTCCAAAACCCTGTTTCAGGCATAGCATCTTTATATACACAGTATGTATGTAGGTCACATCAAGCAGAGAGTGTAGGGTGTTTTTCTGCTTTATAAAGTGATATCAGTACAGTTCCCTGATCATAAAATAACTAAAATGATAAAATGGCATGGAAGCTACATATGGATAATACACTGAAGCTCTAAACAGGTAGACTATATGTCCCATGTATTTCAAGGAATGAAATCTACATCTACAATGCCTAATGTAGCAATATTTTTTCATGGTATATTTTGAAAAAGGTGCCACAATGTGCATTCCCAATATTAGAACATATTTAGTAGTGGTGGTGTAGAACACACAATATAGAACATTTAACATTTCAATTTTTAGGTTTTCAGGTTCAGATGTTAGAACAGAATGTTTATTGAAAAGGTGGTTTTGGTAATGGGAATGAGTTAAACAAAATTGCTAGACCCAAAACCAAAGCTCAGTTTTTTATGATCTGCACCACAGTAGATAATATAGGTTTGTTGTCACGTGTATTTCTTATTCACGGATCTCCCTCTCATCTCTAGAATCCACAAAACCCCAAGAAAAAAAGCTTTTTTGCCATCTGCAGCTCCCAATTGTATAGAGGGAGAAGGCTTGGATAAAGTCGCTGTTGAGATTCACCAGTCCATATGGAAGAGGTATTGCTATGAGGTCCTAAACAACTATTAGGCATCAAGACTGAAATGTTGTGAAGTTTGCTGTGATATTGTTGACATTTTGTCTCTTAAATCACTTTAACATTCCTGCTACAAGTCCTAAAAACAACTCCTAGGTACTCACCCATTTGCTGTCTGATTTCCAAAGCCACCAGGGTGCCAAAATCAGATCAAATAAGCAAATATTGGTTACTGACCACTGAAAAGTCCCAGTTTTTGCACTTTTTCTTACTTCTAAAAGGTACCGCATCACAGAGAAAGCCCAACTGAGCATTCAGCTGAAAATAATGAAATAGCCCGCATGAAACCAAAAATGTGTGCAAATACTTTAAATTTATTTGTTTTTTAATAATGTGTAAAATACCTATCCTTTGCCAATCCTGTGGCCTTATGCCACAGAATGGAATTCTTGCTTGGGGAAGCAGAGATCCCACATCCCGGCTTGGTCAGTCAAACCCGAGCTTTCCAAGCAAGGGGGAGTATGAGCTTTGCTGACTGTGCAGCTATAGGTGAGATGGAGTAGGGAACATGTAAGACCTCTGCAATGTGACCTCTGCTTCCCCACACAGGATAAGGATCCTACTCTGCAACTGTTGGCAGCAGACTGGCTTTTCTAGGCTGTGAATCCCTAGAATAAAAGAAAAGAATAAATACCTTTTGTACCATAATTGTATACTAATAATGTAAACTAATAATTCAATTGGGCTTCAAAAGGTAACTGTCATGTTTCCTATGCCATAAAACAATAGGGACATTACAATTGGTATAATTGGTGATGTTACTGAAGCTATACTAATGGCACAGTACAGAGTTTCATGTAGCAGTCACATTTATGATCTTGAAGTGTTTCTGTGGCCCAATCTTGCTCTGTGCATGCGCAAGATTGGGCTCACAGCATCATAGAGCACCAGATTTTGCTCTGGACATGTGCCAGAATATTGAGAAGGCTCCACCAAAGCCTGTCATGAATTAAATCCTGCAAGGGGAGAGGGTTTAAAACTTTATTTTGTAATCATATTTCCCTATATCACAATAGAAATCAAATTCCACTTGGGATTTCCAAGTTCAGTAAGCACAGAACAGCCTGATGGGTTTCTGTTTGACATATAAGGGTACCCCAGCATAAATTTGACATGTCAGTCCAGTGGCTTTTTGTTGCCTGTCTTTGCATATTTTTGAAAAAGACGCTGAAAAGCATTTGGTACAGTATACCGGAAAAGTCAGCTGCATTGAATTCAGTTTTGGTAAGTTAGCTGGAGTAATTGGAACATGTAATAAGTGAATCATGGCATGTCTGAAAACTGTGGTGTAAGAAATTACCACATTAAGCACAACTGTTACATCAATAGGCTACTGCCTGGGGGCTAAAGAAAACACAGGTTTGTTTAGGCATCAGTCACTGAACAATAAAGGTAATGTTTTCCTTAGAAAAAAATGAAACATATTACCAGCAGAAAAAGTACAAAAAAAAACCTCAAAAATCATAGAATATACGATCATGTGAAAAAGAAAGTACACAGTTCAATTCCAAAGTTTTAGGTATCAGTACATAAAAATAAAAATCATCTGGTCCTTTGCATATTCTAATATTATTTCAATCTGAGTGAAAAACTGAGTAGACCCTATGATTCAATAGCAAGGGAACCTCCTTTAGCAGCAATAACTTAAAGAAATTATCAATCTCCCATTTTTATTTACTTTACTTCAGTTCATTGAGGTTTGCAGGTATTTGTTTTTTTTTATAGCTCTCTTAAGGTTCCACCACATGCTTTTAACATGCTAACTGTAGTAGCTTCTTATGTAATAGCTGTGATAAAATACCTATTTACTGCATGCAGATCCCTCTATGTTTATGCCTCCTATTAAGTAGCTGTGATATAAAACCAAATATTGTACCACTGTTCTTATAAATGGCAGGTGGGTACTGCAAGACCTGTAATATATAATAATGATGGAAAGTTTTTTTTTATGCAAAGATGAGCAATCTTTAAAAAAAAACAAAAAAACGATGATTTATCCAATTTAAAGTGTACCTAAAGTCACAATTTTCACTTTACATAAAAGGGTACGCAACCCTTTTATTTATAGTAAAAATTATGTTTTATGTTATATATTGTTTTTTATTATGTTTCTGTTTTTTTTTTAAAAGTGCAACACCTTTTTTTTTTATAAAAAAAAGGGTGCAGCACCGCCCCCTTAATTCTCAATCGCCTAGATGATCAAAAATGAATGGGAGCGCAGAGCCTTCTGGGATACCTGCGTCACACATTCCGGGAGGCTCCTGGCTGCTCCTTCTGGGCATACCTGGGCATCTTGGGCATTCGCAGGAGGAGCCCTTTCATCATTAGGAAAAGTTTTTTTTCTAATCTACGTCACCCAATCTTGCGCCTGCGCAGTGTGAGAACACAGAAAAAGAACGCGGAAGAAGAGAGGCTAAGATGGCGGCACCTGGCGCTCCCTCTGTGCCGGCCCGAAGACGGATAGCGGGATGAGGCGGGACCCGACAGATAGACTGATTTGCGGAATTGAAGGTGTGTGATTTTTTTTTTGTTTCGGGTTAGTTTTGGGTTTACTACCACTTTAAACTTTGATATCCATATTATCCCATTATAGGTGTTTACAGGATTGGATTTAGTATAAAAAAACTATTGAATTTCCTGAAGTCAGAGTGGAAGGAAGAGTAGAAACCAACAGGGTACTGCAGAAAGAAGAGGCAGACATGGATTCAATCAGGGACTGCAGAGAAGAGGCATGAGGCAGATTTGTAGTGGTTTGTGGTCCAGGAAAAGAGTAGGCAGAACTGGAAGCATTTCTGAACGAAAGTTTTAGTGTCACCTAGACACGGATCATTGCTAGAAAATGCAGAGCAAAGCTGATAATGGCAAATATATGCATGAATTTAATCTAGACAATACAGTTTGAATCTGAGTTGCACAGTAAAAAATTAGCTCTATCAGATTCTGCTACCAATTGTCGTCATTGTGTGGTTTTCTGGTTTTTCTCTTTGGAGGAGTCAATTGGAGAATGTTCCAGCTGGTCAAGGGCAAGCTAGAATCTGTGGTTAAGGTGGCACTATATGTTCTGCTTTAATCAGTTTATTGAAATACAGAAAGTTGGAGTTTTGTGTGATGCTTTTATGAGAATACAATTGAGCATGTGAATATTATTTATATATGTTCTGTATTAGTACTGATAATGTTAACATTTTTTTTTTTTATCTATCGGATGTAATTACCATCCCAGCATTCATTTTGGTAAACTGTGAATGGGAACAGCTTGTAAAAATCAGTGCGTGGTGTAGGTAAGGGAGAAGGAGATTTTTTACCAGGACTAATTAACCAATAAGTTATATCACAAGGCACCTGCTGTAACTTTGTATTATTTTTTTCCAAAATCAGCTTAATTGAATAACATTGAAAATGTTGTAATTTTTTAATCAAATGTTTGGGGAAATGTATAGGTAAGCATGCCTTCAATAAAAAATAATTTAAATTAAAATTAATAATAAATAAAACAAATCCACTTGCCTGATCATAAACTTCTTCTTATAATGTACACTGAGCTGCACATGCACAGCTCACTGTACAGTCCTTATATTACCTGGCTGATGAGATCTAACGAACTCCTGTTCACTTGTGCAGGGGTTACATTAATTCAGTATTACCAGTCAAGATGGCCAAGGAATACCAAATCTGAAAGAGGATTGGGTGAAGTTGTTGGCAATGGAGTGAGAAGAAGTGAGTTTATTAAATAATAAAGGAGGTGCGTTTGTTTTATTGCTGACCTGCTTCTGGTTGTCTGTTTGTTATACTGAACTAAACCAGCACAGGTGTAATGATATATAAAGAACTTTACCACTGCCTCACTGTGTCACGGACATATTTTTAGTAGCATATGCTGAAGTATTAAACTTTTGAAATGGTTGAATATTTCTTCTCTTTTTTGACCAATAAAACCTATAGTATTATAAAAGTCAGTTGTAGGATTTTGATGTAGGACTTTGCCTAACATACAATAAAATATTGAGAGCCTCCTGTAACATAATTGCAGTCTGTTGGAACGCTGCATCAGTATTAATGTGTTGCAAGTAGAAAGTCTTACTACTATTGCGGTATAAATGTTGTTTTATGCAAACTGTTCCTAGTATGATATTCTTTTTATAATAAAGTGCAAAAGCTTAACCATGCGTATAGTGCCTTGTTCTACTTAGTGTCTCTCATCACATAAAAGGGAAAGTTACTAGGCATTATTAGTTATTTTCTATTCGGTAGAATATCTTCATAAGGAAATCAGTCTCCCACATTGTGATAAGCCACACTTGCCACAGCATTAAATGTTTCCTTCCCTCATCTACGGGTTTCTGACACAAGCTAGTGAAATTCTTTATTTCCAAACCAAAATAAACACTGTAGAGGAAAGCATTATAAATGCATTGTAAGACATTTGTAGTGGGCCAACATGATTCATATTGAAACCAGCAGCAGAATACAGTGTGGGTGACAAAATAACCAAGACCATAATGTGAGTAGAGACATCATAGAAACTACTGGTTGGAATCTGGTGACTTTTTTTGGCCTGGTGATTTAAAAAGAAACAGAAGAGAAATTAAAAAAAGCTGCTTAAGTATTTCTGTGGCCATGTGACCTACAAGTTTTATATTCTACAATGTGTATGACAAGGTCAAAGAACATTATCTTTTTTTTTTTATATATATAACTTTCTTTACTTAGAAAAGGTCATTTTCAAAAGAAGTACACTCGTATAAAAAAAAGGAAGAAAAAATAGGAATGTAAATAAAAGAATAAAAGTGTAAATATAACAACAAATACACATCAATACAAAAACATAGTAAACATAATAAGGAGAAGAAATGGATAAAGTGCACAACTTTGCATTCAGTCTTGACAGATATGTAGACAAGCATCATAATACCAGGGATTTTCCTGATGTTCCTAAATGTATTTGGTGAGGAACATTTGACAGAGGAACTAAAGCTATCATACAGTGCTGGCCGGTCATAAATTGTTCCCCACTCTCCATTCCTGTACCAAAGAGCAGAAACTTCACCATACATGCGTACTGTCGGTTATAGGGGGCCACTAACAATTTTAAGGTGGGGTAATAACAGCTGCATGGACACAGACATAGCTCTCATGCTTCTGCTGGGATTATCACACAGTACAAGGTAGGCGGAGAGCAGCCACAGCCGACTGCCAGGTCTTTAGTACACGCCCACTCTCAGGGAGCTCACACTGAGCATGCTCATGAAGCTCCCTCTTCTGGTAGCATGATCTCATAGAGAAACATTGGAGATGCCCGTGCTCTATCCCCCACAAGCCAACAAGCAGAGATGAAATAAGGAGAGGGCTGTAGGTTGGGCAACCCTTGATATAGATAGAGAGCTTTTAGTTGAAAGCAAGTTAATTTGAAACTTAGCTTAGGTGCCTCCCATTTCTCTTGATCAGTACTGAGATGTTTCTACACCCTGATTGGAGTCCACCTGTGGTAAATTAAATTGATTGGCCATGATTTGGAAAGGAACGCACTTCTCTATAGAAGGCCTCATAGCTGACAATGCATATCAGAGCAAAAACCAAGCCATGAGGTCAAAGGAAGTGCCTGTAGAGCTCAGAGACGGGATCCAAAGCACAGATGTGTGTCATGCTAGTATTGTGATCCACAGGTTTCGCATGTTTCCAATATGCTTGAAAAGATGCAATCAGATAAAGGGTTGTCGCTTTTTTCTTTTTTTTATGAATGGCACATTTAAAACACCATTTTTTTAAACCATATTTTTAAACTACAATTACACTAAATTGTCGATTATATAAACCATCCGTGTAAATAATCCATCACCTTTTGCAGCCTTTTCTTCCCTTTTAAAAGTGGTGATAAGAGCACATAGCTGTTTCAGCTACTAATTGTTAGAAATGTAGTGGTAGGGGCCACTATTAGCCATTTACATGTATTACATCTAAAAGTACAAAAATGGGGATCATATTAATTGAAACACATACCACTGGTCCCCATTGCAGCCTGTGATGTTCTCCACTTTAAAGTGGCAAATGCTAACTATTAATCATAAAATAGAGAGTAGGACTGATCATTTCTTGATAAATCCTGCCATCGCCATCTTTATACACTGAAATAAATGGAGTGAACAGAAAAAAGTTTGATTTGTCTATGCATCCTATAGAAAACATAAAATGTGTATATATTTGAAGCCTTGGAGTGTTCATAGTTCATAGTGTTTTCAGTCAGAAAAGTCATGAACTTAAAAGAAATAATGATTCTGTTTAATTGCATTCTATTTTATCATACAAGGGAAACTTTCGCTTACCTCTGTAATTAATTGTAACTTCAGTCCTAATTTCTGAAGAAAGAGGAGCACATGGTTTCAAAAAGTAGGTTCTGTCTTACCACTTCCACCGACAATTAACAATTCCAAACCACATGCTTACGCACAGATGAAATTCTGAAACCAGTGAGGTAAAGGCCTGAGTCCACTAACCAGAAGGAAACTAACCATATGCTAAAAGGTAGTGTTTATTGATCTGAAATTAAGGAAATCCCCAAATGCCTTTCTGCTTAATGAAATGCAACTGATTTTTTTTCACAAGTGATTTAACGGGTATGTAAAATACAAATAGGGAGACTTTAGGGAATGCACACTCGGAAATGTATGCAAATGAGCTAGAAGAAAAGGCATCTTCTGGGTAAATGCAATTTTTTCTTGTCTCATGCCTTTGAAGTAATCCCAACTATTATCAATATTAAACTAACAACATGTACCTAACTAGTACAAAACTATGTCTTAAAGTGGAACTAAACTTAAAACAAAAAATCCTGCAGATCCCTCGATGGTCGTGGCGATCAAGACTGAAAGGGAAGGTACTGCTTTTTTTTTTCTTTATTTTAAAAAGGGTGTTGCAAAAATAAAAAATAATTAACATTTTTCCTTTACATATAAGGGTTGTCTACCTTTTTATGTGAAGTGAAAATGTTGAGTTAAGGTCTGTTTTAAAGCGGACATATCACCACAATTATTAATTTGTAAAAAAGTAAAAATGTTCTTGTTTTTTTCCTTTAAATGTCTTTAAAAAAAATAATAAAGGCTAAGCCTTTCTTACCTTACTACTGCAGCAGTACAGACTGAATGGGAAAGCAGAGCCTCCTGGGAAACCTATGTCACATATCCCAGGAGGCTTTGGGCTGTCCTCTCTGTGCTTGTCCGAGATTGGGCATTCGCAAAAAGGGCTTTTCAGCACAGTGCCAGATTGGGTGACGTAGCCAGAAGGGGGAAAAAGATGGCGGCACTCTTCCTCTGTGCTGGGATAAAGGAGGATTCCAGGATGGCGTGGGACCAAATTGAGAACAGCTCTGGAGGGATCAAGGGCTCTGCAAAAATAAAGTTAAGGGGGATTGTTTTATTTGACCAATAGTTCTGCTTTAAAGAAATCTTCTGATTCCAAATTGTGCAGGCACTATGCAAATATTCCGGCTAGAATTTCTAAAATGTGACTTACATACGGGCCATCCTGACTGCATTACCTGCTAGCCCTATGTCTTCCCCTTCATTCTGTGCCATTGTAGCCTTTTTGTTCATATACCAGACTGGGGAATGTGGGCAGCTTTCACAGGTCTTTAAACACTTTATACACGTTCAATTATTTTAGCAACTGAATTGCAAGCTATGTTGATTTTGTATATCCAATCATGTGCAAGGAAAATTTAGAAAACATAAAAAAAGCAAGTCAGTACCTTTTAACCTCATTCAGTAAGGTACATGAGAATTAATTTTACAGGCTATGCTCCTTCTGATCAACAATGCTTTCTCACTCTCCAAGTGCTGCTGAAAAAAAATAGATTACGTTTGGAGGTGCTTTCCACTGAATATTCCAGTTGAAGGCTTTTTAAGCATCATATCTTTTTGTTGTTGAAGCAGGACACTCACCTATGTGTGTCCTAAAATGCTAGTTTGACCTACTGGGCATTAAAGCAACACTAAAACCTGTGTTACTCACCTGTCTCTGTTCCCCACAGCTGCTGCCACCATCTTCTTCTTTCTTCACTTTCTCCTTGTAATCCATATCCATCTTGATTGGCTGGGCCAGGATGATGTGCTCCTGTGTAGGCATGTGGGAGTTCATTCATTTCTGGCACTCGGAGGATCTGGGAATGCTGGGTAACCTGCCAACCAAAGCTGACAGTGCACATGCGTAGCTCAGCTTTATTGCCAGAAACCTGATCGATCAGGCAGGTAGGAGAGATTATTCCAGAAGGAACATCAACTGTGCTTTTTTGCAATTATAACCTGTATGATCATATTCTTAAAGAAGTATATAGTACAAATAAAAAAACTACTTACTTTTACTTCTGCAGAGCCCCCAATCCTCAGCACTCCGAAACTCTCTTTAATCAGTATACTTGTAGTCTTCTAGGGCCCATTTGCTTTTTTACATTAGCCTGCCCATCGTACAATTTTATTTATTTTTTTACTAAAATATACTACCATGTGTTGTGGCACACAACAGATTTATTGATATTGCAAGGCAGTAATGCATGTAAAATTCATTCTGAATGGCACCCCATTGACCCTTACCAGCTGACCTGCTATGCATCATACAACAGTGCACTTCTTTTGAGGGCTGCCTGACCTCATTGCATGGCAACAAACAGTACAACAGACATCTCTGCAGCCACTCTTTCTGAATAAATGATAACTATTACATTTATTTCAAATTATACTGATTTATTGTGTCATAAAGATATCCAGATGCTTTGGTAACCTCTGGACAAGATCAGGAATACATAACCCCCCCAGCTAAACTTCCTACAATACACTTAGATATGCCCCCTACATTACTTGACTTGAGTTGAATGGGACATACAAACTAAGTTTTATGTTAATGAATAAGATGTTAATGTGCAGGCCCTGGCATTAGATTTTTAAAGATCTTGCTATAGGCAGGTCAGGAGAAGAACATTTTGGGAAATCATTTATATGGATTGTATTAAGGGGGCTAGGAAACAGGGATGCTTTTTATATATCCCTAATGAATATATAAGAAGCTCTGAGACTCCCAATGAAGTGAAAAGTTTAAAGAAAATAATATGCAAAGAGCAAGGATATGTAAGACAGTAAAAACTATATCGATTGCTTTTTTGCACATAAAAAATAAACTTTTAAACACTGACAAATATAAGACTCCTTCTGCTTGACATTTTAATTTTGACACATTGCTTGTTGGAGATTTTTCAGATTGCTTGTATATCGTCTTAACAATGGAGCCTAGAATATATTTTATTTAAATGAATATTGCAGTAGTTCAGTTTAAACCCAAAATAAATGTCTCTCCTGAGAATACTTATAGTGACTGATGTGAGTATATTATATTTTTATATCTTTTATAGTTGACCTAATTAATATTTCAAAACCATTTAAGTGGAAAAGGACAGACTGTTTTATCTTAGTTTCTTGTCAGCCACTAAGTTATAGTTTTCTCTTAAAACATCCGTAATTACAGCTGGCTTTCTGTTTACTTGACCCAATTTTTACAGGATTTTCATAGGCGGCATTGGAGTATCTGTAGCATTTGTTTGTAATTGAGATCATTGTGGTTCATGTGGGAGGACTGTAGTGGACAGAGGAAGCTTGTGAATGTCATGTACTTTTACTAATTAAGATAAGAAGTGCCAAAAAAACGATGATACTTTTCATACCCATTTTATATAGTTGAAATAAAAAATACACGCTATCAGATCATGACTGGTTTAAAGAAAATGGCAGAATCTTTTCTGATCTGATTGATCAAATTTAGATTCATCACATGCACCCAATATATATCATAGTTGGAATTTTGTATTTTGTCATATAGGGATTTTATTAAAAGTTAAAAGCCCACAGAAGTCTATAGAAAACTCATGGAAAAGCAGATATGTGCAGGATATTAGGGTAGGTGTTAAAAAGGACAATTACAAATATACAAGAAAAGCGAGTCCTAATAATTGTTTGGGCTGCAAGAAGATTAGGCTAAATCATTGATAAAATGTGAATATGACTATGAGTAAATAAAAAAAGGGACTATTAGACCGATCATAACCTGGAAGTTATGTGGCTAGAGCTATTTATATGAAAAAGGCACAGCTGACAAAGCGACCTTAGCCCACCAGTGTAAGCAGCAGTGGTCAAAATGCTAATAAATCGATGTAATCCCTCATGATTGGAGGAAGAAAGAGGGTTTGGAGGTGAGTGAAAACCTAATAAACTGTTTCAAATGATAAAACTTTTCTAATATCAGATGTAAAAGACAAATATGCAGCTATTCAATAATTATATTTTATTATAGTCTAAGTATATATTATATCCATCATAAATGTGTTTTTTCAAATTAAAGCAGTGTAAGTACCTACATTTAAACTGGTAGACTTCTTTTGCAATCTTTGTATAGCAGAGTTTAAGTGGAAAAAGAAAAAGCGGCACAAGAAGAGACAAGCTCATAACTGTGCTGCTTCTTCTTCTGTCCAGTAACAGGTTGGAGAGGAAGTGAGTAATATTTTACTGGCCAGCCAAGTGAGGACATTTATTGGCAGTTAAAAATACTGTAAAATAAAATTGAGCTGTTGAAAAGGGAAAATTGATTGATGGTTAAAACTGTTATGATATTTTTTTTTCATATTTCATCTTTCTGTTACATATTACATGCATACATTCTGGATTTAATGTTCAGTTAAAGTTTATTCAGAAACAAATTATGACTTTAGGATAAATCTTATGTTAGCATGGCTATGTACAGTGAACATAGTGATCAAAACATATGTAGCATCCACATCAATACTTTATTAAAATGTGTTATAGGTTAGTAGGCATTAGTTATTTAAATGAGGGATTAAAAAAGGAACCTCAAATACAGATTTATTGACAGAAATGAGTAGAAAAGTAGTTGAATTGAAAAGCCAAAAGATAAGGGTTCAGTGCAAATAGGTAGGTGGTAAAAAGAGTTTGTTAGGCTGACATCCTTCACAAAATCAGGTGCATTCATTATTTATATTATTATTAATATTATTAATAAACAGGATTTATATAGCGCCAACATATTACGCAGTGCTGTACATTTATTAAGGGTTGCAAATGACAGACTAATACAGACAGTGACACAGGAGGAGGGGACCCTGCTCAGAAAAGCTTACAATCTAGGAGGTGAGGAATTAACACACAGGGGAGGGGAGATTTGTAATGGAGGGAAGTAGTGAGGGTTCAAAAAGACAGAAGAACACAAGTGGGCAAGTTTGAAAAATGTTTTTTGAGTGCTTTTAAAAAATGTTTTTTTTTTTAAATGTGCAGAAAGTTAGAGCAAGCTGAAAAGAATGGGGAAGACCATTCCAGGGAGTCGGGGCAGCTCTAGAAAAGTCTTGGCGACGTGCATGTGATGAGGTTATGAGTGAGGAAGTCAGTAGTAGGTCATTGGAGGAGCGAATCAGACCCAATGCATTGTTATTTTTTGCATGGATTTAAAAGAAAAACTTTGATGGAAGAGGAACAAGGAACAAGATAAGTAAAAGGTATGTACTCTCTGGATAAACATTTACTCAGTGTGGTGGTAGCCCTATTGTAAACAAATTTTCTAAGAAATTGTGTAGTTCAGCTTTAAATTACATTTTTATGGAAAAAATATTATGGTTTTGTTATGATTAATGATAATGAAGCCATACTTTTTGTATTTGGTTTGTGGTAGTTTGTTTTGTTTCCTATAATAAAGTGGTAAAAAAAAAAAAGTATGTCAGTTTTGTTGTTTTGTTAAACAAAGGACATTTCTCTATACCTACCACATCAAAGCTGCAAATGTTGGCAACTTATGATAAATGCAAACTAATCATCCTAATAAACAAGGTCTTGTGTTAAATGAAAAAGGTAAGTGCCAGTGCCAATTTGTTTTGGGTTCAATCAGTGTGTTAACTTTAATGTCAAAATATTATTAGAGTGGCTTTTAGACTAAAAAGAAATAAATGGAACAGAAATTGATTTTTCTCTATGTTGTGATATATTTGTAGTGAAGTCATTTTTTACAATGGTAATACAATACTGGTGCTAACTAGAGATGAGCAAGAATGCCTTCCCACCGCTCCTCTGCAGCTGCATCTCTTTGTAGTTCTCTCCATTGGCTTCAATACAGCAAATTTTTTCTTCTATGGGGCTTTTTTCTATTCTCGTCTACCATGTTAGAAAACAACCCATGGACGTAAACGCAAACGCGGGCATCAAAGTTGCAAAGTATGTAAACACTTATCAGACTTGGTGTCTATTTTTCATAAAGAACTGAAAGGGGCTGGGTGTTTATTTTCTTCATCAAAAATACACTTTTTATTAAACTGGTATTAAAGCTCTGCAAATTGAACTTAATATATTTTTAAACATTTTTAAAATTCACAAGTTTTTATAATCCCAGGAATTAGTAAGAAACTGGAACTAAAATAAAAACATATTTGGTTAACAGACATAATTTTTGTCAAAACAAATACAACTTTTACTACTGTGACTGCAGATATAACTAGTCAGCTCCTAGGACTAAGGTCTTTATTGGCCCCCGAAGGACATTAAAAAAAAAAAGCAGTGAATGTGACATTTTCTAAACATTAACTGCAGGTGTATCTTTTATTATCTTTACAGGTAATATATAGGCTACAATCTAGGCATGCTAATGCTCAAGAACGGTTTTGAATGCAAAATGGGGATAGGGGCTGCACAGGGTAAAAGACACAAGACATTAAAAATTAATGCTACAAATTGGTGGCATCACATAAAATGATATGAGGTTACTGCACATGAAAACAGAGCAGAGCAAAATAGGTTTGAAATGGCAGAAGGGCATGTGCTCATCTTACTTTCGCCTTATTTTCTGCTTCCTTTTTGAAAGGGAACCTTCGTATGTGCCAGACCCATTGCTGTATCATACAACTGTGGTCTAGCCATACCACACTTGTCATTTGCCACCTTCAGGACACACTGCAGTTATTACACTTTGTCACAAACTTGACATTTTTATTGTGTAGATTGGCCCTTAAATCAAAAAAGAGGAGAAAGACAGTTTTTTTGTGGGAAAAATCAATAATCTGTATTGGGCATACATCAAAGTATGCAACTTCTGTACATAACAAATCAATACAAAATCAAGTTCACAAGTACCCTGTCTTTCTCCTCTTTTTTGATTTAAATTCTGTCTAAAGTAGGGATTCGCGAAAATTTCCCTGAACCTCTGATGGGTCCGCAAAATTTCGGCGAACAGATTTCACAAATTCCATTGAAGTGCAGGTTCCCATGACCCCTGGGCTGTACTTATCATTGATAAGTACAGCCCAGGGAGCGTGGGAACCTGCAATAACAGCCTATTGGAGACACGCGGGTGCCTCCAATTAGCTGTGACTGCAGGTGATCTCCAGATGAACTCCCAATGGAGATTCTCCTTTTAGAGATCATCTGCGTTCGGAGAGAACAAGACCTTTTGGTGAATCACAAGGCCGTTCTAGATTACATGTTTTGAAAGGCCCGATTCCCCGCGAGATCGAAATAAAAATTTTGCTTGCTCATCCCTAGTCTTATGTTTATGGGGTTGGCAAACCTACTCATGTAACTAAAGAGGTAGGGGAACAGAATCTCTCTCTCTTGCTGTATTCTAGATAGGCCTTTAGCATCCTCTCATACAATGCAATTCTGTCGATCTTGTATTGTACAGTATGGCATTTGATCTGGTATAAAGGTTAGAGGCTTTGGGGGGCCAGTTGCATGAGTACTTAGAAAACTTCTAAGTTGTTATTATAATAACAATAATAATAATAATACAATACCACATATGAATTCCCTATTTTTTTCAGAGGCCAATATTTTTTTGCAACAAATATATTTAAAAGGACAGTTGCAACAGTCAGCATATCTATCTGGTTTAATATTTTTTTCTAATAATAATAATTATTATCTAAAATAGCTGCTTAAAAAGCATTAGTAGTCCCTTGGCTTTATTTTGTAAAATCCATCTAAACCCAGGGAGACAACACATCAGTCATTTTGATACAGAACCTACAGCATCATCACACTGTTACAGGAAATGTATATATTGGCATGATTAAAAGCAAATATCACAAAATTACAATTGAGATAAAAAATGTGTTAATGCTGTTACCAGACTATGTCATAAATGCCAATTTGCTATTGTTCATAGTTCTTCCTTGAGGTGAAACATATTTATTGTTATATAACAGCTTCTTTGTTGTAATACATATTCATGAACAGGGAGTTTTTATTTAGCTGAAGTTTGTAATCACTTACAGTAGCAGTTTTACTTTCCTGAAAAAAATAACTTTTATAGTACATGACGTTAAGGTGGCAGCCACAAACTAGTGTGTTCGTTTTAGGTTTCCAGGAAGAGGAAGATGTTCACAAACCTTTTTTTATATATTCAGAGAACAGCATTAGTGATAACAATTACACAGAAACAGATTCTTTACATTGTATGGCTTAGGAAACAAGTGTAACTGTTTTCTTCTAAATTGTAAAGCCCAACTCAAGTCAAACCATTTTTTCTCAGTTTCCCTCTCTGCATTCTCTCACAGCTCCTTCCTTCTCTAGAGCCAGGGAATCTCTACAGCCCGGCATATTCAGGAATCGGGGGACTGAGAGCTTCCTTGTGATGGTTCCATCAACTAATCAATGAACACAAGTCAGGTGTAAAGGATTATGAGCTATGGGGTACACATGTAAGGAGAGTATATAGCGACAGGGAAATGATCTTTAGAGATACACTATCACTTTTTCCTGCAAAGGTGACACCCAGATGTTCTTTTGATGGTAAATTGTCTATTGTATAATTGAACCCACAACCTCAAAACTTCCCCCTTGGTGAACACTTTCTGTGAACTTAAAGCAGACCTATCATCAACATTTTTACTTTACAAAAAAGGGTAGATAACCCATAAAGTAAAATTTGTCCTTTTATTAATTTTTCTATATTATAATTTTCGTGGCCATGGCAGTACAGACTAAATGGAAGCCCAAGGCCTCCTGTGGTGCCCATATCACCAATACCAAGAGACTTCTGGCTGCAACTTCTGTGCATGCCCGATCTCCCAGCAGGCTACATCACCCGATCTTGGGCCTGGGCAGTTTGAGATTGGATGACCTAGCCAGAATAGGAATGAAGACAGACAAAGAGGGACTGAACAAATGCTGTATATGGTGTAAGGAACCTGAAAGAGCAGCCTTTTATCGACCTTTTTACATGGGGAACCCTTGAAATAACTTTCATGTCATCATGGAACCACTGCTATCATTACTATATCCACAGCTCACAATACATTAGTGTGGTGGTCAGTGGGAAGACTGTCACTCTTACATTGGGCAGTGAGAGAGATGTTACTTTTACCATAACCTAAAAGATCATTACTGTCAATAGTAAATGACTTGATCTCCAATTGCTCAATAAACTCTTATCAACCCTTGGAGGAACCCCAAGGTTCCATGGTTGAGAAACACTGCTCGAAGTTTTCAGCTGCCATTGTGCAGTGTTCTGGGTGTGTTTCTGCACCTTGAAAGATGTATAAATGGCCTCAAGGCATACCTGCTCCAATATTTACATTGCTATGCTAGGTTACATTGCTAGGTGTGAAAAAATCTCCAAAGTAAGAATGCTCTAACAAATATGTTCTAGTTGTTTGTTTTAGCAACTTACAAAATGCAAAAAATATAAATTAAATCATTATTTGGTATGACTACCCATTTGCTTCAAACCACCATCAATTCTTATAGATACACTTGCACAAAGTTAGGGATTTTGTAGGAATATAACCATTATAGGTTTATGATTAACCAATTATACAGGGGCCATTGATCATCATTTCATATGTAGGTTGTAACACAATCATTAGCTGACACAAAAACAGCTGTGTAGGAGGCCTAAAACAGGGCAAGCAACATCCAAACTCTGCTTCCAAGGTGAGGTTGTGGAAAACAATTTCATGTCAGAGATCATACAACATGACAAATCTAAGCACAACAATGAGATGAGGTGATTATACTACATCAGCAGAGTCTATCCCAGGCAAAGATTTAAAGCAGACTGGAGTTTTAATATGTGCTCCTCAGAAGAAGCACAAGGAAACGCGCAACGTTGAGAAATGTAGACACAGTGGTTGGCCAACGAAGCCGACCTGTAGAGCCATACAATAATGAATGTCTGCAGGCAACAGTGAAGCATGCTGGGGGATCTTTGCTATTTTAGAGATATAGCATTTTTGCAAATGGAGTTGGGGTTTTGCTCAGTATAAATGGAGTCCTCAATGGGGTTGAGGAAGACAGTTTCATGTCAGAGGTTATGCAACACGTCAAGACTGAGCACAGCAACAAGGCACAAGGTAATTATACTATATCAGCAAAGGCCTATCCCAAGCAAAGATTTTAAAGGGTTTTAAGATTTGCTCTTCAGAGGAAGCCCAATGAAATAGGCAATCCTGAGAACTGTAGACACTGTGGTCAGACAATTAAACTTAGTGTGGCAATAAAAGACACATAATGCTTACTTCCCTTGGAATCAGCAGATACTTGCTCAATATGCAATACCATTAGGGTGGCATCTGATTGGCCCCAAAATTATTCTGCAGGACAAAGAAAGCAAGCATAGAGACAATGGGCCTAATTTATTAAAGCTCTTCAAGGCTGGAGAGGATACACTTTCATCAGTGAAGCTGGGTGATCCAGCAAACCTGGAATGTATTTTTTTAAAGTAATTAGCTATTTGTTAGCTTAATGTACAGCACTACTAATTATGTTGCCACTATATACATACTGTTTATTATTAACAATAATAAAATAATAATAATAATAATAATAATATCCATAATAATAATAATAATATTAGAGATGGCAAGAGTGAATAGGCCCTTGCACTTTACCATGTGTTACTGACTGAAGAGAAAAAAGCAACAAAACATCTAATATACCTTCTGTATAATAAATAATGGCTCTTTGTCCACAATAGAATTGAAGGTCATTATGGAACCGGAGTAAACCCTAAGCATCTAGTAAATTGCAACCTAAAAAATAACCCTTGTACAGACTGTAGAAAAAATGCTGTTTTATTTCTCCCCACATAATCAGAAACTTTGTAATATAGAAAGAAAGCATCACTGGCATCCCTTTATGTGTGCAGACTGTTTATTTTATTGGCCAGTAGATGGTGCATTTAGTTTATGGTTACATTGTATCTTCATAATGCTCAGTGTAATACATTTTCACAATAAAACTACAAATTCCAGAAAAAAACAAGTTTTGATATTTGCTATATTTTACCTTCATGAAAGTTGTAACTAATATTTAGTAGGTCTTCCCCTCCAAAGCTATGGTAGTAATCAAATGTAATCTCTATAGTTTTGATAATGTAATGCACCTAGAAGGTAAAACATTAACAACCAGCACAGATAGTGAAGACTTTCCTCAACAGCTATTCTATCCCTTCACTGTTCTTACCCAACATTTTGGACTTTAAAATGACTTTGTTGTTATTAAAAAAAAATAGCAAAGTTGCTCCCTACCTGTTCTACTGCTTGTGCCACCAATCATCACTCTCTTGAAGATCTAAGTTTGCGGAGAAACCTTCAAAACACCAAAAGTGCATCAGATCCTTGTACCCCCCCCCAAGGGTTGTGGTTCCTTCTTCCAGTCCTTCACCACTATTGTGTCCTATAGTGACATAGGGTTCAGTGGATGAAACCACAGGGTGTAGTGGGGGCCGCAGGTATCTGACACTCCCCGAAGAATACCTTTAAAAGATTACTCCCAGAGATGAAAAAGCAGTGGCACAGGTATTAGTAGAAACAGATTTAATATTCCCTAAATACATACATTACCCAATAATTTATTTTCTATTTAATGCTGAATTCTTTTTTTTTTTTTTTTAAAGACTGTTACTTGCCTATCTGCTTTTATGTCTTGATTCACACTACTGAGTTGTGTTTTTATGTTGATGCCCTGAGATGTTATTCATTGTTAATAGCACCACCGCAAGACACCTTTGTAACATACCTTCCATCGCAGTGCACCGCAACTCACAGTAATGCATGCCATATGCATCTCAACATCAACACAGGGTAAAATAAACCCACCTCTTGATTGTAAGCTCTTCTGGGCAGGGTCCTCTCCTCCTCTTGTGTCACTGTCTGTATCTGTCTGTCATTTTCAAACCCCTATTTAATGTACAATGCTGCATATTTTGTTGGTGCTATATAAAAAAATAAATCCTATTTATTAATAATATGCACACATAATACACACTGCAACACAAATAAACTAGGCGATTGTATTAAATAAAATGTAATTTGCTTTACCAGTCAAAGTATGGAGAACTTTAGGGGGTAATAAAAATACCTATGTTTATAAAGCAGTGAATCTGAAATTACCTAAACATTCTCTGGGGGAGAAGCAGTTAGTACCATTTAAAACACAAGTATGTTCCCCATCAGAGAATGTTTAGTGTGTTAAAACCGATCAGCTGCAAGCGTGGTACAAAAATATGCTATCCAGTGACCTTCATGACTGAGCTAGGAATGTGCACATCTAAAAGGATGCAGAGGATGCATTTGTTCATCAAACAATAGTAAAAAGTTTTCCTGCTCAGTGTGATTGGTTGCTACCAAGTCCATCCCCCAGCAGGTACTCTTTATCATTGCTACAGCTGGCTACAACTGTGCTCATCTGGTGACAGCTGTGCGCCCTGCAGAATTGGTGTAGTGGGTCTCCTCTGGAGAGTGGTGCGGGGATGAGCCCCGGCGGGTACCTGAGGGGGGCTGCGGCGCTTCAAGGTCCCCCGGAGATTGCACGAACGCAAACTTATCACAAGTCTGTCTATATAGCACTGACCTTTCTGGCATTGCTGCAAGTTGGCTGTACTTTGGGTCTTTTTCTCTACATTAAGGTAAGTAACAGTGCCATTCAGTGGCAGTATATCTCAATTTACAAAGCTAACACACCAGGATAAGGATCCTAAATTTTTGAAAAGTGACATTATTATTATCCACTCCAATTGGATTGGCAAATCAGTCACATCGCTGAAATAAAATAAATAATTGTTTTACTTCTTTGAACTTGACCCATTTATAGCACTCTTAGGATTACTGTTATTAATAATAATAATAATAATAATAATAATGATAAATAATTTATGAGCAGCAATATAGTTGTCACATTAGAAAGTTTGATCACCTCTTTTTTAATTATACACTGCTTGTTATCCTGGAGAATGACAACATGTCTATCAGGTTTGTTTTCTTGTGTTTCCTTTTTTGTATGATTATAACACCCCCTGGATAGGTGGGGAACACACATCATGTTCCTTTATCAATAGGGCTTGTGTAGGTAGTTCCATGGTAATTCTTTGCACTTTTCCAAAAGGGAAGTAAATGTGAAAGTGATCAAACACTTTTTTATGTATAGCTTCTATTACACAAACATGCACTATGTATAGAATAGTTGATAATATTGTTTCTGTGGCATGACTATATACAACACAGACTTAGTCATTTAGTCTTAAAGAGATAATTAGTGGAAACAGCAAGTCTGACTGTATTTTATTTTTCCATAGGTCTAACTTTTCCAAATCACAATCTGAAGTGTAATAATTCACATTTTAGCACTTTGACCTCAGCAAATGTTAACTAATTGTTTTAGTGTACTTTATTTCTCCTTGTAGTGTTTTATATTGACAAAGAGAAACAAACAGTCCAACCATAAAAACCATTAAACTGAGAGTAATTACTAAGTGCTAATAGTAACACAATCAAAATATATATAGTATTCAGACCAATACAAGAAGATGATCTGATTGGTTGCAATTGTTTTCTAAACTCTGTGCCAATAATAAAACAAGGCTGCAAGTGATTTAGCCCCCACGAAAAGTGGGGTCACAAAAAGTTTAAACAATATAAACATTTTGCTGCCATTGCATGAGTTGTTTTTTTTCAAGAACAATATTAAATACACAAATGCTGTAAAGAGGACAGGTTCAAAGGTGTCTGGCTTGTCTTTTAAATGTCAGTTGGTGAATTGCTAGAAATGTACCTGCAACCAATTGTTTTGTGACAAAGGTGTCTAACAGTAGAACAGCCACATGCAGAACACCATCAGAGGGAAACCTGTTCTGGAAAACGACACTTGGGAAGTAAAGGTTGAATGTTAGTGCTGACATTGTAGTGATAAAGACTGGGTGAGAATAATTTCCTTCTCTTTTCTGGGAAATTATGTCTTACTTAAATGTTTTTAGATAATTTAAAAAAAATAACATACCATGTGTTTCCTTGTGTCATGTCAGTTTAGCAGTGTTTCTCAACTAGGGTTCCTCTAGAGGTTTCCAAGGGGTGTCAAACTGGCAAATTGGAACTTTTAGGTCAACTGACACCAACTGAGGTTTAACTGACATCAATAATCTTTTTGGCTATCTATATGGGGAATTTTTCACACTGACACCCACACTAATGTACTATGTATTGTGGATATAGAAATTATAGCAGGGGGCCATGAAGACCCTGAAAGTTATTTTAAAAAAATCAAGAAAGGCTGGTTTAGCATATAGCTCTTTCTTGTACACTAGAATATTGTGACATATTACAGGCTGATGCTGATTAATGCTGAAAAGTGAAGCAAAGAAAGTAGAGTTGTTAGCCCAATGCCCCAGTCAGATTAGAGAAATAATATCTGGTCAGAAAAAACAATCAATTTTTATAACCAAAGACGTTTGTGTATATCATGAATCAGTGCTACTTTTATAATGTCACCTTTCTGACTGGACCATTGAAAAGATAAACTTACCTTCCATGTGTCTTCCCACTGCTCCAATCTTTCAAATGAATCTGAAGAAATCCAGTTATCTTGTGTAAAGGAAAACCTGACATTTCCCTACAGTTCGGCTGCCAGATTTTAGGTGGCCAATCACCAGGCCCAATCTCTCATTGTCTGAATCTCTGAAGGTACATTACAACTTAGAAAAACCTTTGGCACACCCTGGTAGAGGTTTGTGGTGGCAGGTGAGAAATTATAGGGTAAGTAAAACCTCTTAAGGGTTCCTAAAGTGAATCAATTACCTTGTCTGATGATTGCAAGATTTAGGTTCAATTTCTGATTGACCGATCAGTCATATAGCAGATAGAGTTGAAGTCTTCATTGCCTAGCATTTCTCAGCAACTCATAAATCAGGGGCATTCTGATCAACTTTGGGTTTTTCCACTCTTCCTGCTGCAATCCAATGCATCCGATTTGGCTCCAATTTTGCCCCCCATTTGGAGGCACCATCTCTGTTGGAACCAAATCCATTTCTCCCTTCCTCTTCCTCAGTTTTTTTATATGTATGAAGCTCTATGGAAAAATTACTATTTCACAACCAGAAGTAGTATACTACTCTAAACCTTTCATGCACCCCTAAATCAGAAGACTGTGAGTGGTGGTTTACTTTTAGTCCATTTAGACACATGAGGAAGTCAGGGGAAATCTGAGTGATGGAAATCCTCTCATCTGTCCCTGAACATTTGAGCTTTTTAGCTTGGACTTCTTTAATTACAATTAAACTTAAAAACATTCCTGAAACCTAATTATATGCATAAAAACACAATACATAGAGTAGAGGCAGACACCTGTGTTGCTCTTAGCATTGTGTCAGATGTCAACTTTCACTTTCCAAACTGCACTAGAACAGCAGTGCCTTGAATTACTTTAGTTTTATTACTTAGCTCCCCATATTTTTGACATTAGGTATTAGGTTAGGTTTGGTCTTGCTGTTTTTCTATTTTCAGCCAGGGGGATTTTTAACATTGTGCATGGAGCCAGGAGACTGTCCAGTCTAGGAATTACACTCCATTAATGCTTATTTTATATACAGACTGTAATAACAATAAAATAATGAAAATATGAGAACTGCAATCATATTATTGTTTATAATAATGTTCCTCATGCAAATAATTTTTGGGATTTTGAATTTTTTGGCTTTTGGCTTTCATTAAAAAATACTGAAGAATTTACAATTGCTTTAGACTTGTTTAACATTATGAAAATTCAATTTCCATTTCAATGGTCAGTTGCTGTAATTTTCTTAAAATGTCAAAAAATAATTAAATGCAGTATGGCTGCCTAGAGGCATTCTATTTACCATTGGTGTACAGAAACCTCACCAGAAATGTAATATCCTTGCTGTGTGATTGGTTCACTGCAGACATTTTGTTCTCCTGCATCAGCAAGGTCAAAACAATAGTGCCAAACTCTATTAACTAGATTCCTCAGTCATCTGTACATTTTTGGGAATCCACCAAGGGGGAGACATCATCATATGGTAATAGCTGTAACATTAAAAATGTAGAAATTTTCAGAATTTCAAAATTCATCTCTTGCATGTGTTTATAGTAGATCTTATCAATTTGCTTTTTGGTTACATTTACAAATAACTTTAAGTCAAATGACCAGTTTTGTATAGAGGTTTTACTAGATCTTTGAAAAGAGAATTTTTTTTATTAATCACATTTTTCAGGGAAGGGTCATGATTTGACAACGTTCCTGAAATAGAGTTGTTTTTTTTTTAGATAGGATTGATTCATGTGTTAAATTAGGTATTATTAAATTTAAAAAGTGAAGCTTTAATCAAATTAGTACTTGGTGATTCTGTCATGGAAGTCCATGTACAGCCACTTTCTACAGTTGGTTAAAAAGACTTTGTCTCCTTTTACCCCAATTACTGTTCTGTTTTGTTGCCCTGTAAAGATGCACTTCCATTGGAGTTTATAGGCAGCTATGCTATTGCTGATGGTGCAGGAAGGTTTCACCATGTCATTATCAGAACACCCATTCATTTGTAACTGTTGCTGCAGTGCATGATTGTAGATAGGAAAAGTCTGCAGCACTGAGATGCAACTATGTAAAAAAGGTCAAAACAAGTATGTTTTGGCAATTGCTTATTATACCAGATATGGTTTATATCTGCATTAATTATTCTGCATTGGACGTCTTTGTTTCATTTTTGTCTGTGACCCCAGTAAATTCAGATAGAAGTGATATTACCTGCTAATTTTATCTTACACAAGTATTTAGGTATAATATTTATTTCTTAGCAGTATCCAAAACGATTTGTATTGTTTAGTTTTTAGCCAAGAAATCTGAACCAAAGTGGAAGGAAGTAATGATTTTATTATCACTATGTGAGGTTGGGGATTTCTTAGCTGGGCAGACTACTAAATGGTACGGAAGTTTTCTATTTTAAAACGTAATATTTTTTCTACTGTATAACTTGTACACCATAAAGTGATATTTCAAGTATAATGAGGACTGAAATATCATCCAGATGTTTTATACTATAACTGACTAAATCCCCCATCATTTTCTAAATGTAGAAAATGAAGTTTGGCATTAAAAGACCATAGCCCTGTCAAAGCTTATGAATTGGAGCTTATGTGATTTTCCTTCCCAACTAATGAATGGCGATAGAGAGAAGAAAAGTAAGTATAAGCTGCAGGAGGTGACATTAATGGGGAGCTAAACCACAAAAAGTAAAAACAAAATTTGAAATGTATGGTGGAATATAGTCCGTGTCTCTTCTAAAGAAGAGTTTTTTTACACTGAGAGTTGCACAGCTCAGTGTGCAGTCAGTAAGTGCAGCGTGTTGGGATGAATGAATTTTCATGGTTTTGTGCAGGAGTTACATTGTCCCAGATATGCTAAGCAAGGCAGCTGAAGACTTCTGACTTCTTGAAGAGAACATGAAGAAGATAAAAGAGCCATTGACAGATTGCCAAGGGAGCTTATGGATGTTTCAGTGCTGGAGGGGGCCACTTCTCTGGATTAGGATGCTATAATGTGCAAATTTGCTGAGAGTGAAAAAAGCTCAAAAATGTTACTTTGATTTAAAGTGAATTTATTGGTTTGCCACTCATAGACAAATAACATACACAGGGTTAATACCTGTCTTTTCCAACCACAATGTGACAGTCCTGGCTGCCTGACTTAGCAATTGCCAAGCACCAGTGTTTTGTGGGAAAAAAGGGAGTGAGACACTGGCTTCCACATTTAGTACTAAATACCAGGTTTTTGTCTTCCATCCTATAAGTTGAATGGCTTGGTTAGGGAGCAAAGGGAAAGTATAAACTGCATAAATCTTGTTCACTTCCCTATACAGAAGTACAACTCCTCTACAGGAGACAGGATAGGAGACCAGAAGGACACTGTAGGAGTACATAGAAATGAGAGTTATGGGAAAAGTGCACACCAAGAAAAGGAGCCATTGGGAAGGACCATACAGTGTCCATCACTGAAACAGGAAGTAAGGTAAGTATTTACCTGTTTAATATTGGTGAAGGGTTTAATAAATTCAGTTGAATGAAAATTTTTAATGAACTTGGCATTAAAGGTTACTAAATCTTTATGGCAGATAAGGATTCTGCTTGAAACCCTGTAAGCTCATTTTGCATCCTATAGTCAGAGTTATTTTCCATCACTGCAGCCAGTGGGCACACAATCTTTTAGTGCCTTGTATGAAAATGAAAATATACCTTCAACATGTATTGCTGTGTGCCTTTTTGGTGTCGCAAAGCCTTTGTAGGAACAAGAAGACAAAAGTAACATAAGGGAGATAGGAGGTGATGGAGGAGAGGGGGGAAAACAGGTGAAATAAAGAGGGAGAACATGGGAAGGAAAGGAAAAGAGGAAGGTTCAAAAAATCTTTCTTTTTTAGTAGTCCCCACATAGGATAGGATATTGGGACAATGGAAATACACTTTATGGGAAGGTGTATTTATACCTACTGATGATTTAAAAAAATGTGTGACCAATGACTTGACAACAAATTTAAGTAATTTTCATTTTCTGCAGTACAATGTAAAAAAACTCATACTCTTTAGCAATATACACAGCGTTTAGGATTTTGTTTTCAGATCTTTTGGAAGGAATGCATTGAAAAGCCACAAAGAAATGAAAGAAGAGTGAAAGTTTACAAGATTTTGCAAGCTACTACTATACTTGCTTATTCTCTTAACCACAAAAATCCGTCACAGGATGTGTGGAGCAGAAAGACTCAATGTTAATCTCAGGTTTTCAAGCTTTATTATTACTGTTTCGTAGTTATTTCTTCTTGAAGAAATATTAGTACTGCAAATGTTTTACAAATGCAGTTACCAGTTTTTAGTATGTAAGGATTGTGCAGGTTGCCCTGTTCCAAAAACGTGAGAGTCTGTAAGTGAATCTGGTTTCTGAATGCATTAACTTTTTTCATTGCTGGTATAGTTGATATTTTTACCTCTGACTAATAGTGGCAATGCCATTTTCTTGATAATACTGAACCTATGGTATAACTCAACCCTAATGTAGCAAATTTCCGGCACCATTGTAAATTCTTTCAAAAGGTAAATAATGGTTTAGGTAATTAGCGTTGTGATGTACTACGCCATCAATAAGAAACAATAATACAACTTGCAAAACACGTGATAATATACCTCCCCTGCACCCACAAACATTACTAATCAATGGCAATTAGTTTCCCCCCTCCCAAAAATATACGTAGTGGCAATCATTAGTATTTACGTCTGCCAAAGATACTTGCTTCACCTTGCTGCCTGTATATTAATGATAGTGAAGGATTCATGGAGCCATGGTCAGGCAGGATGTCGTTCTACCTGGCAGTACTAAAGATCTAAGTAAAAAATAAATATATAAGTGTAAAGATAAAGAACTGGAGATGGTAATGGCAGCCAGTGATAGCTACAAACTAGATTTTTGGAGAGCACTGCAACTCATGCATTTCCTCAAATCCCTCCCTGCAGAATATAAAAACAGCCAAGTAAAAACGTTGTTTGAAATGTTATGTGCTGGAAGCAGCTCAACCAGACGCTCCCTTTTGGTGCTACCCATGTAAATTTTATGCCTACTTACCTCCAGGCTTGGGAGGTAGAACTTGGGTATACACTAGAGGCTGAACAGAAGATGAAAATACTCACCTTAGTACTTGGGTCATCCGTCTGTAGCATATTTCAGGAACTAAGTTTCAAAATCTTGTCTAGGTGGTATAGAACTCCTTAGAGATTGCACAGCTTCTTCCCTGATGTCTCAGATAGTTGCTGGCATTGTGAACAGATGAGAGGTACTATGCTTCATATTTTTAGACATGTCTTTTAAACCCCCTGGCAGTATTCTCGAGTGTGGCGGGGGATAAAAAATACATGCAAACAAACGTTAACCCCGAGCCACACTCGGGGTCGCTAAAAACATTAAAAAAAAAACACTTACCTTGTCCCATCGGCATCCCCTGGTGTCCTGCTTGTCTGTGCAGGTCCTCCTCCCTCGATCTTCTCCCAGCTAATTCAGTGACGTTCCCGGGGAGTTCCCGGTGAGGTCGGTGCATGCGTCGGTTGGTGCGGGAGGCGTGGTGGGAAATTCAAATTATTTTGTACTTGATTCAATATAAAAAAACTGTATTGAATCGAATACAAAGAAATCTTTATATTATATATATATAATTATAATATTTATATAATATATGCTACTGTACAGTTATAAAATATATTTTATGCACCATTTTTAACAGATTTTTGTGTTTTTTTTATTTAAAGTTTATTATTAGATTTTTTATATATTGGACATATTTTGGTGAGTTATGCCTAAGAATTATAAGCCTACAATCTAAAATAACTTTCCATGCAAAACAATGTACCCCTTTTTGCATAAAAATACGGACAGAATTAGAACGCCAGGGGGGTTAATATGTCCCTACTGGGAACAGGTGAGGGCCCTCATGCAGAGAGTTACCACACATAATATACCATGGGACCCAAGGTTCTTTTTAATACACCATAATGCAATTTCGGAAAAAGCGTCTTATTGTGGCTGCCAATGCATGTATTCCAGTGTTTTGGAAATCTAAGGTCATCCCAATGGTGGGCTTGTGGCTCCACAGGGTGAATGACAATATGGTAATGGAAGACCTCACAGCCAGCCTATGGGGTACCCAAGATAAATCCAGTGCCATGTGGGGTAGTTGGATTTACTATAGAAAAACACCGGAGTTCAGGCACCACCTGGATCCGACCCCCCCATTTAGGTGCCATTATTAACTATTGTGTCTTTACATGTAGGTAGGCAATTTTACGGCCTGCTGTCCCTAATGTATTTAAGATTTATTACTGATGCATTGCTGTCTGATTTTTGTTCCTGACCCTTATTTTTTCTTTTAGCCACAGACTTTTGTTTTAAACAGTGATTTATGCAATGTACTGTTTCTGTATGCCCCCAATACTTACCTTTTGTTGTGTTATGTGATTGTGACTGTATTTGTTTGAAAAATTAATAAAGAATGTTATAAAGATAAAGAACTGAATCCTAAAACAAGAGATTCAGGACAAGGCACTGATCTGTGAAATCCCAGGATTATATTTAAATCTTTGGACAATCCCACAGAATCTGGGTTGGTTGGGGGGTATGCATGCACCTATCAAACCTGAATGAGTATGCTTGTTTGTGCCATCTGTGTAATCTGTTGACATGACACAGACTTGCCTGGAGATCCATTGCTAGTCATCAATGGTAAAGTTAGGTATACCAGAAATTAAACAGTATTTTATTTAACCATGGCTGTTGAATGGGTGGCAGGGGAATTCAAATTTGCCACATTAGCAAATATTTTGTAAATTAGGAGGCATCCATATTCCTGCTAGAATGTTGGTACTCATTGTGTATTTCTCCCAGATCAGTGCAATAATTCAGCTTGAAAATATACCCGTAGTTGGTTTTGGATCCACCTCTCTCCTCTAGCTTTTCTATAGTTTGAGATTTGCTGATCTTTGCAAAAGTTAGTACTCAGACATCAAATCACATACCTTTACTGTCTCACTGATGTCCTAAACACGGATATTTTTACTTTCTGCCTGACAATTTGCAGTATTTAGACTGGAAGCGGCACTTTGCCGAAACAGGTAACTAACCATGCTTCATGAAGGAACATTTAAATATCTTAATTTTCTCTCTGTGAAGTCCCATTTCTCAAAAAGTCCCGCATGCCTGCAGACTGGCAGAAATATCTCAGACAGGAAGAGAGAATATTTTGGGATATTCACAAAAGCCTTAAAAAATCCAAAGTTTAAGTACAGTTTAAAAATCAAATGTTGGCAAATACCTGTTTGTTTTATAATTTTATTAATGCTAATTTAAAAGTTATTCATTGACTATGGAGATCTAAAGAACAGTGATAACTTTTAAGGTACATTACATTATTTTAACATTTCTACAAAGATGACCCAAAGATAATTGATGGATGCAGGGGGTTTGCTGCTTTTTATGCATGGCACTTAGCCTTAGTGAACAATCCCTATGTGTTATCTAAATTAAATGAACATTTACCAGCAGGAAATGCTATTACACAGGTAGTGGTTATATTTATAAGTACAACTGAAAGAAAACTGTGATCACATCTCACCGGATTTTATGGTTCGTGGAAACTCTAAAAGGCAAAACCAGGTTCCCATAGTGGGTTGTGTGTTTTGCATCTTTTGGCTCGTTTCCTATGAGTTTTATGAAGAGGAAGTGGTAAAGTAGCTTTTTCTTTTAAAGAATGATAAAATAAATCTACTTTTGCTTAAAAATGTAATATTTATATATGAATCCTTCCTTTATTTTTTAATTTTTGCTTTTAATTATGATCATGTTGTCTGTAAAGAAGTGATTTACGTAATTTTATTTACTAAATTATTGCTGTAACCAACAGAAATAGTCCCTTAAAAGTCAGCTGGGATAAGTGACACTTTGTTGATCTCTTGGGTCCATCACAGCATACACTGGTTTCTCCTGCTGACCTCCACATCACCAAGAATGAGAGTAGCGTGTAGGTTAGCAAGAAGCAACAGGGATAGCTGCAATGGACCAAGGAATCAACACTTTGGAAATCACTAAAAAGACTTTGATGGACCATTTCTGCTGATCTGAGTTGAATAAATACATTGTATGTTACTATCCATATTCCTAATGAGTTGATGCTGACAGTGAATGTTGTTGGGCCGTTTCCGTATTGTCTATACAAAGATTTTAAGAAATGAGGCATTTTTAGAACCATAGACTTACAAGCTGGAATAATAGTCGATGCATGTGAAGAACCAAAAACGTTGTTACCAGTTTAGTAGTTTTTGATATAATGTTATACTGAGTGTTGCTAACCATCTCACAATCCTTTTGTTTTATAGATGGAACCAAGATGTATGTGTGAGAAAGAGTGTGATAAAGAAAGGTTAAAATCATGTGGAGAAATGAAAGAGGCAGTAAAAGAGGTATTTTTATTTTACAAATATGCCAATATTCATGTTTTAGGTTGCAGACAATCTTTTGATTTAGTTTTGGACAGAATAAAAAGGCTTAAAATTTCATTTTGTTAATACTGCTTCTGTCCCCTTTGGGGAGACCTCTGTTTACTTCATGCTGTTTCATTGGGACAAAAAAGAGGACAAAGTTCACTGCATTGATACAAATTTAGGTAAATGCACCATTAGTAAAAGTGGGTAAATGTTTATAAGCTTAGGGATAAGGGGTCATTGTTTCTTCTGTAGTGGTTGAATAGTAAGCGGCCTCAAAGACTCTCAAATAGAGAGTCATGACACCAGTGTTTCAGAGGCAAGGCAAACAAAACTACTATAGAACATGGTGCAATTTGCTTCATCAGGAAAAAAATACCTAATATCCACCTCGGGCATTAAGATATTCCCTGGATCAGGGGTAGGCAACTCCGGCCTTTAGGCCAGATACGGCCTAGCCAGTAGTCCGTTCTGGCCTTGGTCGATCTGGCCTGATCCCGGCCGGCAGGTGTCAGCAACCTGCAGCTCCGGAGCCCCATGCGGTTCTTGAGCCTCTTTGGTATGTCTCCCTTACCTATTTACCACGGCCGGTGTTATACTTCTGCTGCTGGGGTAGGGGGACATTCCCTCTCCTCTGTATGCATTGCTGAGGAGAGGGATTCCCTTTCAGGGGCGATCTCTCTCCTCCGTATGCATTGCGGAGGAGAGGGATTTCCTTTCAGTGGCGTACCCTCTCCTTCTTATGCATTGCAGGGGAGAGGGATTTTCCTTTCAGGGGGGTTCCTGGTGAAGGACGGAGCCATCAGCGTGCGACTCGAGAGAGAGTCCGGCCTTTTGTGCCTTCTTGACCTCATAAAATGGCCTAGTAGCAAAAAAAGTTTGCTGACCCCTGCCCTAGATCAACAATATCTGGTTACCTATAAATGTTTATGCAGTTATATTCTGTGCATTTTGAAATGCTTTCAGCTTCATTCATAACACTCTATGGAGATGGCTAGAACTACTGGAGTGTGGAAGTCTATTGCACATTTTCCCAGCTGTTTTGATGAAAAAAAAACTCTCCCTTATACAGAAGTAAGACCTCTTTTTTCTTTCAGTTGGAAAGGTTCTACCTCGTCCTATGCAATAACTTTAAAGTAAATAATTTTTAATCTTTTTTCTATATAAACCATTCATACATGATCTTCTTCCTAACATATTACGCAGCATTATACATTAAATCCGAGTTGCAAATGACAGACGGCTGTAAACAATGACACAGGAGGAGGAGAAGAACCTGCCAGAAAGAGATTACACTATATCTATGAATCTTTGTGTAGGTTACATTATTAACAGTCCTAAATAGAAAATGTTAGCTGTCCTTGATATGAAGGTTATCTCCTTTTGATTGGTAGTTGTAAATTGATCAGTGACATAAAGCTTTACAGATGTTGTGAAATCTACATTGTTATTTGTGTTGGCCAACTGAACTGTGTTTCAAGCATACATTTGTTTTCTTTATAACCTCTAGGAAATACAAGGACAAAGTACTCAGAAGCAGTTCCATATTGGAAATGGTAAGTTGGATTCTAGCAAAAGATACCTTTTCTTTTTTTCATTTCACATTATACTTATCCACATTTTTGTTTGTTCAAAGATATTACAGAGGTATCAAATCATCCCAGGAGCCAAAATCATCAGAACTGGCCAGTTGCTCATCTTACATTTCTTAATAGTACAGAAGGTAGGTGTAATCCAAGCTCAGAGATATTTATATGTTAATATATATGCTTTTATTATGTGTGAAAAAGAAGAAAAGTGTCCACTTGAATTACTGCGCTATACAGTTCTTTGTGATGTTTTTTAATAAAAAAATGCAGAATTTTAGTCATTAAGTACTTATAGTAATATCACATTTCCTTATTGTTTTTAAATCTAGTAAGTTTTTATTTAGGTAATTTATTTAGGTAGAGTTGTAATTATGCAGATTTTGTCAATTACAGGTGGGGGTTATTTTGTACATGCTTAGTTAATGATTTCACATTATTAAATATAATCTAAATTTTATTTTGTTTTGAGTAGTAGTTCTGTTTGGGACAAGAAACATTAGCAGTATTTTGAGAGACCTTCACTTTATTTTCAGTGGTTCTTTCTCATCTGACCACCCAGACATAGGGTCTGTGAAAGCACATAGTATTGCTTTTGACCATAACTTGGCTAAAAGGGTTCTGTGATTTTAACCAAACCATAGAATGCCTTGCCAAAAACTTCTGGGATCTTTTTATATTCCTGTTTAAATCTATAATTTATGCTGGATTCCTTTCTCCTGTCCTAAATAAATACAGACCACTCGATGGCTTGTCTAATCACAAAGCAAAAGTAACCCTCAGCATGATTTTCAGAATGTTTTATATTTCAGCAGTGTCCTTATAGGAATAAATATTTCAAAGTTCAGTTAGAAAATCTCTTTAATTAATCTGAAGACTGATATTGTTACTTGATACTATTTAATACTGTTTAAACTACTGCAAAGGAAACTAGCTTTATACATTTACTCTTAAAAGCTTTACAAATTGCACAGGGAAGCCATAACTATTGCTTATATTTAAGATTTCAGGATAGGCAATATTTTTATGCAGTTTTTGTATTATAACTTGAAATAAAAACATACCATATATTTGATTTGCTCTCATGGTTAAAATACTTACATTATTGCAATAGCTGTAGTGGGTCTTGGTATAGAATAGATTGATGTTCAGGTTTGCTGCAATCTATGAATGGAAGGCAATGAAGGCAAGTCCAGGATGGACTTTAGATATATATTATCACCCCCTTTAGCAAGAAAATTAACGAATATAAAAACAAAATATGCAGAATTGCAATTGTTACCAAAATTTTAGCATATAGGTCATCTTCATTACAATGTGGAGTGTGTATTTTATACAACAGGCTGTAAAGATTTTTTTTGCTTGACACTGTGTTTGTCTTCTTTTTCATTCAGCTCAACAAAATATTTTTAGTCCTGATATTACACTGCTGAGAAAAACTGCAGGTAGGTCTTTGCGTGGAAGAAGCAGTCTCTCTGCAGCGGTCTGTTATGTTCTCCTCTGAGTCATAAGTACAGCTTTTCCATTAGCAAATATCAAGCTCCTTGGTAATTGGGAATCTCTTGCTCTGACTCATCAGGGGTCATCAGGGATCACTACAGAGTGTCTGCTTTTTCCATGTAGAAGGCAGCCGCAGAATACCAAGACTCAAGGTGATGTGCTGGCTCTCCAGGGTTTATTATTAGAATTAGAAAACAGAAAGACAACAGCTTTAATTATCAAAATCATTTTTTGAATGCATGACTATATAATAGGTTGAGCTACAATTTGATAGTAAATAAAAAATCGAGAACTGGAACATTTTGTTGGAAACGTTGAAATATGTTGTACTAACTCCACCAATATGTTAATGGAAAGTTGAAATACTCATTACCAACTGTACAAATATGTTGTGTTAGCATGTGGGGAATCAATCAATTCTATTTTCTTAATACATTTCTAATGTTGTTTCAGTTCAAATTGCTTATAACTCACAAGCTCATTAAAACCCACCACCCCAAAAAAAATATACAGCCTAAGTTGTTGACCCACAAAACCTGTGATGCTATTTGTTGGTTGATATTCTACACCTGTCAGCCAATGTTCTAATGATTGTTGTCTTGTTTTTATCCTTCTAAATTTGATGAAAGATAGAAAAAAGGGCTTATTTTAGGACACGGTTTTGATTCACCCGATTCTCCAGGTTCAAAACCATTGCATGTGAACAGATGCCATGGTTGTACAACAACATTTGTACATTAACCAAATTTTTCATGGAATGTGAAATTGTTTAATCAAACATAATATTTTGTATTGATGAGTACATGGATGTTGTAGTGATTTTACAGTATTGATACAACATGTGTGCTTATTTCATTCCCCAGGCAGCCAAGGGATTGAGCAACTTAGTTCCTGGAATTATAAAGAAGGTTGGGCCCACCTACAGAGTATGGACTACCACAATGGGACGTTGAGAGTCTTACAAGATGGATACTATTTTGTCTATGCTAACATTTGCTTTAGACGCCATAAAGCAACCATGAAGATCTCCCAGAATCCTTTGCAGCTCATGCTTTATGTCAATAAATTGAATAAGAATGGAAGGCAAACAACTTTACTGAAAGGAGGAAAAACTGAAGTTTGGGCAAATGATTCATTGTATAACTTTTATTCTGTCTACAAAGGAGGTGTCTTTAAATTAGTGGCTGGGGAAGGTATTATTATTAAAGCTTCCAATACAGCTCTAATTGACCTTTCTCAAGAGGCAACTTATTTTGGGGCTTTCAAGCTTCTTGATTTATACCTCTAAGACTTACATTGTATTGTTTTTTAGTAAGTAAAAAAGCAGTAGACTGTTAGTCTTAATTGTACTGAAATACTGCTCATAGGTCCTGGAAAGATAATACTTTCAGTAGAGGTACACATCATATTTATAGGAAAGTGTATATCTTCTTGTGCCTTATTTATTCATCAAAACTCTTTCAAAAGGTTTATTTTTGTAAATATTTTAGGGGGCTTTTTTGTAAGTATTCCTTGTTCTTCTCAGTTCAGACATATAGTATTCATGCTGGCATGAGGTTCTACTTTGTTGATTCATGTTTGTGTTACAACTCTAAATGTACGAAGCATGTAACCTTTTTTTTTATTGCTGAATTGTAAATGTTCTAGAGTCTTTAGAATGCTTTATTGAAGAATATATATACATGAGTTTATATTTTATTTTTAATGTTTTTTAGCATTTTATATATTAACATTATGGTCATACAAAAAGCTGAAATCTCCAGGCTGAGGGTAACATTAGTCTATAAGTGGAAAAATAAAAAAACAAAATAAAAAATAAATTGGGAATTGTAGGACATATAAACAAACAGAAATAAATGTGCTGGGTTTTTGTAGATGTGTGGAGATGTATGGTTGGCTACCCATGTATTTAAAACTAGTTAGAAATTGTCCAGGCAATTATTTGAATATCATTTAGGCAATACCCATATTTTAAAGGTGTGTGTTGGAGATTCACAATAGAATCCAAAGTTTCTAAAACACCACAGCCCGCCCACTTTCCTAAGCCTAGGAATTGTACAGGGAACGTGGTGCGCGGCTCCGGCCAGTCCTTTTCCTGGCCCTACTCGGGGGTGCACTGACTAGAGCTGCGGACCACCGGTTGGCGACCGCTGCTTTAAAACATGTCAGCAATTCTGGTCCCCATACTTTTACCTTGTCAGGTACCTTTAAAAGGAACTAGCTACCTTTATATACATTTCAAGGGAAGAGGCATCATACTAGATACTTGACCATGAGTCTAGTATTTTATCCCAGAAGAGGAAACCCTACCTATTACTAAATGAAGCTGCTGCCATCTCAAAATGGATTCTCCCAGGTTTCAGGGCTTTCTGGACTAAAATTAGATGTAATTAGCTGAAAAGGATAATTCCATACTGAACACAGCCAGTTAATATGAACGTTTAAAGTGTACCTGAATTCATAAACACTTTTATCAACAAAACTGATTGCTGACCTCTCCTTACAAAGACAATATTTTGCACAAATCTTCTGTTTGTACATTGTAAGTAGTGTTCAGAAGACAATGAATGTTCTCCTTGTCTGAGCTTAGTTGACCATTGCCCAATTGACCATTGACAAGAGTGAGACAATTGCCATTTTTTAATGCACTCTGCATTCACAATGGTCTTAATATACACAATGCACACTGTGCTGGTGGTGACATGCAGATGGTGTGTATATGTGAACCATGTCTGCTCACGCATTTCACACTATTTTACAGAAGGGGGGATTCTCCACACTGTCCAATAGTGCTCAGCACACCCAAGCAGAAGAAGCACTACCAGTCAGGGATAATCAATCAGTAGCAAACACTTACATATGTTACCTACTTGATATTTAATTGTGCCTGCCATACTCATACTTATAACCAACAAGAGGTTAATTTACATCAGCACAAACAATTTAATCGAAAATGTAAACTGGAAAATACATTTGACTATTTTTAACAGTACTCTCCCTAAAATAAAGGAATCTCTGTATTGAATTTACCAATGAGTATCTTTTCCAGCTGGGAACAGTCCACTTAGCAGTATTTTCAGACATACTTTCATACTTTCAGACACTGTATTTTCCACCAGCAGTCCGTCAGTATTAAGCATACAGTATTTAATAGATAGCACAACTTGCTTTGTTCTTTTTGTCATACCAGCTGACATTTTCAGTGAACAATTTTATTTATTTAGCATTTCTAGATAAACTTTGTTAAGTATGTGGGTGAGTTTTGACAGGAAGAGCTTTGCCCCCTCTTAATTCCTTATAGCAAATGTGTTTGTAGCAGATATGACATTTTAAACAATGCAGCTGTGTGGCAAGTGTATTAAATAAGAAAATACTCTTTTTATTGTTGCATTTCAAAATAATTTATTTCACCAACAGTATGACGTTTTTAATAGTACTTTTCAAATCAATGTTAGTAAAACTAGAGTTCTATCCCGCTGTTGCTGGATCTCATAGAGCAACATGCTGACAACACAACGTGCAAAAATGAACTTTCTTCATCTGCATTTTTTGACATAGGAAATCAAGCGATGGCTTGTATCTTACACTGCAAAGAATGATGATGCCATTTTCTTCATTTATAATTACTTTGTACTGAAACCTATAGACGGAATAGTACATTTCTGAATGTTATGTATTGACAGACTAAGCCATCATTCATTTTCAAACATTTTAATGTAAATATGTATGTTCTAATCAACAATTTAGTTTTGGAAACTGTTTGCACACCTAAGGTTCATATGTTAAATACCTTCTTCTAAACTGGTTTTTAAAAGGGAGAACTAAACCAATGTACTGGATCAAAACTTTAAATATTATGTTTTTCTCCAGAATTGTATTTCTTAGATCTGCAAGTAACAATGCCTTGTTGTAGGCAGCAGCATCTACCAAGCTCTTTCATTTAGTGGTTGTTTTTTCTTTTAGGACCACACTGCATGCACACACTGACTTGACACACAGAATAACAGGATTTACTATCATAATGGTAGCACATACAATATGTTCAATTGTGTTAATAATCCTAAAATTGGTGTTTAAATCTTAGTGTCTCTTGTGTTTCTACATTCCATATACATATATGAAGTTTATACATTGGTGCTTAGCATAATAGATTTTTCTAATAATCTAGGTGATACATACAGAACATTATAATTTCAGGATATTAATTTTTTATGTTAGTGCTGACAACTAAAGCAACTTATGTCAACATTTAGTTACATTTATTTTGCTAATATCAGTTGTGTTTTGAATATATTTTGTCATATGAATATTTAATTTTTTATGTGTTTTTTATGTTACACTTTTGGCTGTAAATATATTTAACTTGTGCACTTTGTACATATCATTTTTGTATTTGCAGCTAAAGAACTGTTCATTAAATTTAATATATTTTGTTAACACGAGTCAGATTTCTTGTTTTGTGGCAGTTTATAACTTGGACATGTACTGTATACATATGCACTGTATTTGCTACACAAAGCTTTTAATTGGATTTCACACTACACAGCTGTCAGTGAAAACCACTAATGGGGGCTTAATGGTTTTCTCTAAATGTAAATCTCAAAAACAACTTTTTTTAAAAAATGAAAAGATAACTATGGATTCCTTGTTCTCTTTCATAACATTGCTCAGCCATTTATAGGGCACCAGTACGGAGTGTTAAGAATATTCCCCTTGGACAAGTGAGGAGTTAAGCACCCCATGGTCACAGGAAGGGGGGCCCTTTAAAATGTGTTTGCTCTAAGCCTGAAAGTTAAAACCAAAATGAGTTAAATGAAAAGGAAAAGCTTCTCTAACTTGTGAAGTACTCAATATTTTACTTGCATGATACAAACATTGAATTTTACATCACTTAAAAAATACCAAAGGAATCCAGCAAATTATCACCACCAACCAATTTATGCATATGGTCTACTTCAAAATGGCACCAATGATATCACATCTAGTGTAGCAATACAATTGCATTCATAATGCATGCCCGTTCAGTCTACTGTTTAATATATGTAATAATGGATTTAAATATGAATTTGAATGTGGATAAATATGATATATTTATATTTTATAAGGTTACTAATATTAGGATAAGCTTAGAACATATTTTTATGATTAATATTACTGAATACATAAATATAAATATAAATATATATAATATATAATTATATATATATATATATATATATATATATATATATATATATAAGAAAATAGTTCACTACTCCAAATGGAGGTGTCTAATCAGACTTGCGTAATCATCATGGGTAAAACCCATACCCCAACCACTTTCAATTCTAAAACTCTCATCTCCAATTACCACAAAGTATATTAGCCAATTTCAGCCTTTGTTAAAACCAGCCAATGGATCCAGAAAATCCCTCTTGCACAATTTCTTCCCTAATCCCACTTAGGATCAAAAGCCTCAACCCCAGCGACACTGAAACCATAAGGGTCTCAACTGTGACATACCTTAAAGAGTCTTGAAAAGAATTGTTTGGGAAATCTGTTAAAAATATTATATTTATACCACTAGACTGAACAAATTTATAGGTAGTCTGATACATAGGGATCAGGTAGTTTTTATGTTGCTACATCAAGCCCCTGACAATAGGCTGATAGTCCTTACAGATCTTGCTTGTAAACAAACAAACAAACTTGACATAAGAAAAGCATTTGGCCCTGGCCTTACCTGTTCTATAAGCTGCATCGTTGGGGCTTTGGATCATTTCTAATAAACTGGATTTATGCTCTTTACAGTTCTCCTCAAGCATTTGTTCGCTATGCAGGCTATTAGTCTGAACGCTTTTCTATCCACAGAGGTACCTGACATTAATGTCCCCTTTCTCCTCTCCTCTCTGCTCTGGCTATTGAGCCTTCGGCTCATTTGAGTCATTCTCATCCTAAAATATGGGGCCTGGACGTTGGCCCTCTTTTTCACAAAGTTTGTCTCTTTGCAGATGATGCACTTCTTTTCCTTACCAAACCTCTCCTATCTCTCCCGAACCTCCTGGATACTTTAGCCACCTTTTAGCTCCCTTTCTGGTTATGCCAATCAGTATAGGGCAGTATAGGGCATCCCCTTAATAAAACCCTTCCTGCCTCTATGGTTACACACCTTCAGAAACTATTTAAATTTCAATGGATGCAAAGTTCTCTCCCTTACCTAGGAATTAATCCCACACATACTTATAATTCTTTCTATGCTGCTAACTACACCCCCACTGCCAAACTTCAAAATCTGATGTCCACATGGTCCACCTTCTTCCTTTCCTGGTTTGGCCTCATGGCCAGAAACCTACTCTCTTTGGTCCGATACACGTCTATCCCATCTTCATAATCTTATTCCCCTCTGGCATTCACTCATTTTTGTATCTATGCCATTCTTATCTTCTCCCACTTACAGAACACTATCATTACCTTCATATTAGGAATTTCATACTTAAGAATGTATATTTACCTTCTTTTGCCCATAGCCTAGTTTGAACAGATCTGCATGGATAACTATAAATCTAGGAGTGTAAGTTTGCTGATGTATTCTTCATTTATTTATATACTCACGTCATCTCTGCCTTTTTATGTTTATAAATAGCACAAAGACCTAGGTGCCTCTCTGAAAGATGACAATTGGTCGCATATTTGGTTATATAAGAAGTCCTAATCTATTGGTTCCCATGCCCTGGAGGACAATTATAAACTGCTGTCGCGTTGGTACTTGGTACCTGTTAGGGTTGCTAAATTTTCTGTAGATTTGTCCCCAAATTGCTTCCGTGGTTGCCCACAGCTGGGCTTCTTTATGCTTCTCTTCTGGGAATTCTCTACACCTTCCTTTGATCATATTCTCCTCCCCATCTGATTTTTCTTCCTAAATTTCCATTGTTTCCTCACTTTGTTTTTGATTGGCTACGACTCCCCCTTCTCCCTCCCCTTTTAACTTAGTATTCTTGTCTTTTTTTGCCCTCCCCTTCATTCCTGTTTTTATTTTCTTGCTTCACCTATTACTTTGTTTTCTTAGATGATATACCATGTGGCTACTGTAACATGAGTGACACTGATATTTTTGCTACATATTACTATTTTTACTTTGGCTCTTTGGCTCATCTGAAACACTGTCTTTTCTATGTTTCTCATCTTCCAAACTTTGACTACTTTGTTTTCTTTTATATTTTACAATGTGCTTACAATGACTGATACTGTTACATTTGTTTAATGTTAAATTGTAATATTTTTTTCCTTTTTTTGTTGCTTTCTGCGTGTACCACCCTTTTTTTATGTTTATTCTTCTTCTGTGTTTTTCTTTACTAGTATTGTAACTCACAGTTTTTAAACAATAAATAAAAAATGTTATTTTTTAAAAAATATTGTATTTATGTTCTTCATTACCTGTGGACAGAGCAAGCCAAAATACATTGTGCTGCAAAAATGTTGTTTTACATTAAAGCACTTACATACATAATTTTACTTTTATTCAACATGCATGTTCAGGAACCTCAAATGGGTTGACTGTCCTTCCAATATTTATTGATGTTCCTTACCAGGCCTAAGGCTAAATGAAACTTTGGTCAGTGTGTTTTCTGAAAATTATTTTTGGTGTATCAGGAAAAATGTGACTCTAACACTAATCCTTTTAAAGTATCCTCCACTGTTTTATAATACCTTATGGGGACGGCATTTGTGCTGAAGTATACTTTTTCTGCATCCCCAGCACATACTCTGAGGCTGTACACAGTTGAAAGGGATTTTAGGAGCCGCTCCCGTGCTGCCATTGGCTGCTGGGGCTTTAGAGCCTCTCTGCTGGCGGTGATCAGTGCCTGTTGTAGGGTTAAGCTAGGATGACTTGGTGCTGGTGTGTGATTTATCGTTACTGACTTTGCCTGTTACTGACCCTGTGAGTTTATGCTGCCTGGACCGACCCTTTGCCTGTGGCCCTGACTCTGCTTGTGTCTTGCCCATGTGTACCTCACCTGGGGGACAGATTGCCTGTGTATCACCTCTTGTCCTGAATTCTGGACTTGTCTCTGTTTGAATCTTGGTACTTCTTTATTTATGGGCTCCTGGTCCTCTGCCAGCCCTTCACCAGACACAATTCTTTGCAAACTAAGTCCTGTGCTGGGAAACACAACCTGTCTCCCAAAGCTGAGCGGGGGCTTGTTATAGGTGAAGAGTGTGGCGTGTGATTGGGGGACTGGTGTCCTGGCGAGTACTGCTGCTGCACAAGGGCCTTACAGGTATATTGCATACTAACACTAAACATAAAAATTATCAATTTTTACGTTCTATTGTTGGCACAATCTATCCTTCTTCTCCTTTCAAATCACAATAAAAGCAAATTTATACACATTTGCTGGATGGTTGTAGAAAGTAGCTATTTTACCTTCTGGTATAGATGCCACATAGGCTCGGTTGAAGCAGATATGACCCTAAAAAATGTTATGTAGATTCTAGGTACAACAGTTTACAAGTGGGAATTTAACTGTTTGGAGAGCTTTTCTCCTGTTGAAGAGTGCTTTGGATAATTGCAGTAATATTTTTGTGACTTTTCAAAGGTAATAGTCTAATGTGTATTTCATGTGTAAAAGACAGACAATATAGTTATCTCAATATTTTGAGATAATTTTTTTTTTAGGTATTTTTTTTCACAGTTTTTTTCCATACAAACCCAAAATGTTCACAGTAGCAGATAATGTAATTTTACTGTAGTAAATTGTATTGTATAGTAGATGACATTTGATTATAAAACAATGCCTTTGCACTCACTGAATTCATACGAGCACCATTATTAAAGTACAACACAATGCCAGTTAATATTTTCTTACTTTTCCCTGGCACATATTCAACACTTTGAGTTTATTCCTGTCTACAGTTTTTGTCTGCCTGTTTTTGCCCAGTCATTACAAGCATCTTGCTATGCAAAGATAACAGAAGGAGGCTGACTTTAAAGAGAGCACACATGGCAGAAAACATTTTTTCACACAGTGTTGGCAAGAAAAAAAAAAGGTTGTCAAAAGAGGTTAATATTCTCATGGGGCCCATTTCCTTTTAGACAAGTTTGTGGTTTACATCACAATTGTTGTCCAAAATGTAACCTGCATAGCAATATTAATGAAAAAGTAAACATTTTAACTCTGTACTAATGACCAAAATGGACAGCTAAAGCTGTCACAGAAGTAACATTCTAGTCACAAACAAGAAGCTTTGGTTTACCTAAAATAAAATAAATCCACAGCTTTTATCCCTGCTTTTATTAAAAAGATACATAGTGGTCCTGCCATGAACGTCCTTGATCAGACACCTGGTAAAGGGTCCTGTTCTCCCACTAGTGCTTTTGCATTGTAACCTAGTTATCCAAACTTCCAGTAGTGACAGCAAATGGCCGTTTCAACACCAACAAGCTGCCATGGTTCAAATGGTGGTAATTTTCAAGAAGCCATTTAGCGTTCTATCAAAGGATGAAAACAAAAACAAACAAAAGTTCAGCTTTGCTACACTTAATGTTCCTTAGTCACAGTTTACATCTATTTTAATGTAGATTTAGCCTCCTTACATTGTACTCAGGTACATACAGGGTGAGGACAAAATTATTTTTCAGACAAGAATTTTAAAAAGGTATTTACAGTACAGTACAAACGGATTGTAATGTTAACATTACACCTAAATCTGTACAAAAAGAACATTTGGTAACTTTCAGTAGTGTTGAAATATGCATAGCAAGCCTAGTGCTTGCTACTGGGCCCAGAGCCAAGATGGGGTATAAGGACTTGTATTCTTTCCCTCTGAACTCTTATTGTCAGACTCAGTAAAGTTTTTGGAAGCACTGCTTAGTAATAAGGACTAATTTACCCCCGTATTGAAATCCCAGAAAGCTCTTTTGATCAGTGAGAAGGCAAAGATGCAAATAAAAGATGCATGCCTCTGGTGCTGGTGTAGGTCCTTCCATACCTTCCTATTGTTCTGACTTCCTCTACTTCATAAGCTCATACCATTGAATGAAGACTAGAGCAGCTCACCTGCTGGTGACACCATTGCTCTTATAAAGAAGAGGTAATGGGGACACTGCTGCATAAGTTGTGGGAGATAATGAAAGTTTCAGGTATGTGTGGGGGTGATGTCCATTTGTGAGTGATCCAGTCATATCATTCTAGGATAAGGTCCTCTATATCTACAATGGTTTCTTTGATGACCTATCATCCCTGAGGTAGCCTTTATTTCTGTAGTCCTGGGGTCTGTGGCCCCGGCCACAAAGGGTATCCTAACAGTTGCTAGAGCAGTTATCCCCAGATATTGGTGCTCTAGCTTAACACCTCTATTCAGGAATTGTTTCAAGAATTGGATCTTGTTTAACAAATGGAACAACTGGTGGCTCATGAGGATGATCACAGAGAACAATACTTCATGATTTGGGCCTCCTGGTCTAACCCCTTGATTTCTAGCTCTTTTGGATTGTTAGATCCTACTTTTGTATACTCTCTCAGAGAGTCACAGCCCAGATATGACAGTTCTACTTTCCTTTCCCTTCCCCCTGGTCTCCCCCTTCCTTTCTTTCTGTTCTCTTTCCCATTTTATACCTTAAATCTTTGTTGTTTTTCCCTACTCCCTACTATTTTGTTTCCATGGCACTGGGCTATTCGATTAGACCAAATTTAGCTTTTTTTTTTTTTTACTATGTTCTCTATTTAAAGTTTGCTCAATCCTGGCACTAGATGCTGGTGCTACCATTAGTGCTACCATTTCTATTGTCAATTGAACATTTATTGGACTACATCAGAACCATTCTGGAGTTATTATGAACTGTTATATTACTTACCCTGTATTGAAAAACACTTTTGTCTTATAAATATATTTTACATGACAACATTTTGCTTTGAGGCCCAGTTATTTCTTCCTATGCCCCTTATGACTATAATAATAATGTTAGGCCTCTGGTGATTTTTAACAAAAGTCTGTGGCTGAGTGTACAGCATAGTTGCCCATGTGGTCTTCCTCTCTCCTGTCCTCTCCAATTACTAGTATCTTAATTTGTAAACAATTCAGTTATAAAGAGAATTAAGGCAGGTAGCATGATCAGGACATAATCCTTTGGCACTAAACTACTTCCCCCTAACTGCATAGGTAGGCAAGTTAAAGAAGATTTACAGTACTACTGGACCTCAAAGACTGGATCTGGAAGGCAAAAGCAGTGTCAAGTGTAGCCATGCACATAAGGTCCAGGTATTTATAGCCATTTATTGGCTTATTGAGTGTTAAGAAGTCTTTTTAGACATTTCAGACCCAACATGCCCAGCAAGGACACCTTACAAAAACATTTTGGAAGCTTATATGACCATGTTAAAAAGTAGTTTTCTAAAGATATTAGCAATATTTCTTGAGTTATTTGCCATTTTGGACCTCTACTTCAATTTGGTCTAGTAACCTGTCAAAATCATTGACAACTATAATGAAAACTAGATTTCTATTTTATTTAATTTGTATTCAGGTTTGAACATAGTGACCTGGGTATCGGTCAGCCAGGGATACATGGTTTTGTTGTGTATCTGGATTGAGTTGTATTTCTGGCTGACGTAGACCTCCCAACCGCAGCTTGTTGCTTTGTCTGGAGGTTTGGGTGTTTCTGGCCTCAGCACAAGGGAATGCACTCGAGGAACCACAAACTTGACTCCCACACATTCCCATGGGTCACAGTGAGCATGCAAACCATGAACTGAAATAATATACTTAGGATGATTTGTCACCAATCTTAGACAATTAAGTACATGAAATATACACACTGAAAAATAACCTGAACTATTTTTTAACCCATTATTCCAAACTACAATTCATTAACATTTTCTTGATTAGTAGTAATGTGTACTACCAAATGTTTATTACCAGAAAGTTTCTTCTGGGCATAGTTTGGAGGCTTATTGAATATGGCTTCCTATGCTATGTGGCCAAACAATTGAGTACACCATGTTAAACTTGTTGGACATTCCAAAACAATGGACATCAATATGGAGTTGCCACCTTTTTTTGCCTAAAACCACCTACACTTTTTTGGAAGGTTTTCCATCCGATGTTCAAGTATATCTGAGGGAATTAGTACTCATTCAGCCAAAACAGCATTTGTTAGGTCAGGTATTGATGTTGGGCAAGAAGACCTTTTTTGCATTTGACATTACAATTAATATCAAAGATATTCAGTAAGGTTCAGATCAGGGATTTTTGCAGGACACAGAAGATCCACCGCACAAAACTCATTAAACCATGTGTTTATCAATCTGGTTTTATGTACAGGAGCACAGTCATTCTGAAAGAATAAAACGCCTTCCTGAAACTGTTGCCTCAAGGTTTTAAAGACATACAGTAAATATCAATAGTTTCTTTTAGTGACCCCTGAAACCAATAATTTGAAGAATGTCTAAATACGCCAATATTAAAAACTGTAAACTCCTAACCAACATAATGTCCCTTAATTGGTTTCCCCAAACAAACAAGCAGCACATGAACTTTTTAGGGTTTTTTCAGTAGTCAGCCTTTTCACACAGCAGCAGTAGGATCTGCAACAAAAGGAATAGGAAATAACCCTAGGCACTTGTCCACTCATATGAACAAAGATGATGACCTAGGGACAGAGGCTTTATCCCACCCAAATCTCTAAAATAATACTGGGCTTTTTCCATAAACACTGGAGCCTTACCATGTGAATACAAGAAACCTTATGAGATGCTAGTACCTCCCAAATTGTTAGCTGTAATGCAAAACACATATATATATATATATATATATATATAGAATAGGATATATATCCAGGATAAACAGATAGAAGAAACTGCAAATTTGCAAAACTCATCATCCTGCACTTTTACCATGTGCTTTATTTTGAAAAAAAAAAAACTAAAAAATAACTGTAATTCTTTGCCAATTCTTTGAAAGTATATGTAAAATTTTCCTCTGATATTGCAAATATATTGACTTTGTGATGGGCTTTAAGGTACAGCTGCTACTTTGATATTCCCAGCAGCTACACATAAGGATTTTACTTTTTGAAAATTGAAAAGGTAAGTTAGTTGTGCATGGGGTTGAGCTTTGAAGTAATGTTTATTAGAAAAAGCATATAAGCTACCATTGTTGGCTTCTCTTTCTGTACTTGCAGGCATCCCTGTGGTACAAAATTGCTTCCTACCCCCTCCCCATGTACACCCTATGGACAGTAATTGAAAAGAATGCGTTAATAACGGTCATGGTTTCTGGCAGTGAGGCATTTGAGGATCAACAAACAGATAATGACTTTCATAAATGTATACTAGTTTTGTCCCAGTAAAATACTGAAGCCATAACCTCAACAGAACAGTCTGTCAACTAGCAATGTCATTAGAAAGGTTAGCAATAGCAAGACCTAATTCTTTTGGGATTGGTTCACTTGAATGGTCACTGGCTTTTTTGCAGTGCAGTGTCAGATATCTTGTGATAGGAACAAAGAAAACACATGTAAGGAACCCACAGGGTTGCTTTAGGGGCACTTGGGTGACTCTGCTGCTAGCAATACATTAACACTGGTGAGTCATGTGGACAAACATTTCACTAAGCCCTATTACTCCCTCCTTGGCCTTTTAACACCACAAAATAATGTTCACTACTGTCAAGCAGCATTGTCACTAGCAGGGGAGAGGTTCCAAATAGACTAACAAAAAGTCTCTTGGCAATCTGTATGCTCTTGATAAATTTTTAACATCACGTTTTCCAAGTGGCATGGCAATAGGAATGGCATGATTTGTTACAGTGTAGGGGCAAATTACAAGTACATTTTACGAGTATAAGTACCATTTCTGTGTTTTCATATGACACCAAAGTGTATATTGGAATTAAGTCCATACAGGATGTCTATAATCTACAAGCAGACCTGGATTTGTTTGGGCAAAATGACATTTAATATACATAAAAGTAAAGTTATGCACTAAGGGGCTAACAGCATGCATGCTTCATACTGTCTAGGGGGAATACATTGGGGAAGTCAGAAATGGAAAAGGATCTGGGGGTTCTGGTAGATCATAGACTTAACAACAGCGTGCAATGCCAAGCTGCAATATCTAAAGCTAGCAAAGTACTTTCTTGTATTAAAAGAGGAATACACTGCAGAGATGGAAACATTAGACAAGAGGGCACTCTTTGCGTCTGGAGGAAAAGAAGTTTAAGCTCCGGATAAGGAAGAGATTCTTCACTGTAAGGTCTGTGAAAATGTGGAATCGGCTCCCTCAGGAAGTAGTTTCAGCAGATACTATAGATTGCTTTAAGGGAAACCCGGATGCTTTTCTAGAAGCACAGAATATAGCTGGGTATTAATGCTTTAAAGTAAAGATAGCAGAGACCGTGGATCCAGGGAACATCCGATTGCCTCATGGAATCAGGAAGGATTTTTTTTTCAGACACTTAGGTTGGTACAAAATTGGAGTAACCTTTTTAAAAGACATAAAATAAAGCAAGTACAGAAAAAAGTAATTTTCAGATAATATGTTGAACTGTAGATGAATGCTTCTGGTATTGTTTTTTCAAAATTCAATCTGAGATGTTCACAACAATCATATAAGAGTAAAACACATTACATAACAGTCTATATCCAGTTGTATGAATTATCGGCTAAGTGCTGATAAACATATTAGAAGTGCCTATTAGTACAAAATGTAACCGTGTCTCATTGACCATTAAAAGGTTGGGAAGTAGGAGTTTATGTCTTTCACAGCCCATAACAGTTTTCTCTAAGCACCAGAAAAAACATAGCAGATTTTACCCCAAACCAACAATTGTGCTGTTCTCCTGACTAAGCAGGTTCACAGGGCTGTGTTTTTAAAAATAGTTGAGAATAATCCTCTTACTGATAACTAGGCAAATGCAATAACTTGTCCTTTAAATTCCAAGAAGGATGTAGTACAATAAAGGGAAGTTAATGGTTTTTCAAAATTTGGAGATTTCCTCAAAATAGTTGACATTCATAGTTGCTTTGTAGTAATTTTCTTTGATAGTTGAAAAAAGATAAATACATATTCAACAACTAATTTCCAATGTTCCAATCCAATTGGGAAGCACCAACCTCTCTTCTCATTATTTTTGATCTCTACCAAATGTTTCTTAGGTTTGGACTTTGTTTTCAAATGCTGGGTTTGCAAATTTTATACAACTGCATTTTAATTTCTGATTTATATGCTGAAATAGCAAACAGGAACTGAGAGGTAAAGGCTGCATTTGACTTGTTTGCTTGCAGTTCAAATGCACCTGAATAGGGCATGCTGCATTAGATGGAACAAAGTGCAACCCAAAGCAAATCAGGTAAAATACTGACCCCATATAATAATGATTTTGTTAACTTTTTTTGCTGCCAGTGTCAGTCTTTTTTTTTGACAGTGTCAACCACTCCAAAAATACCTTTGGTTTTGTATCTCACACTTGCCCTATCCTGTTAAAAGAAGAATTCTAGCAATGAAATCTCTGCACAAAAGATTGTAGCTTAAATCACTTGCTACATTTGGTATGTGTGGTTTTATTGTAAAGTACAATATGTAAAAATAATAATAATGAGAAAATATCTGGGAGAATGTAGCTTTTTGAGGGAAAGAGATTCTCCGATGGATAATTCAGCCATCAACCTCAACTGAAATCATTTTTCGGCAGAATATTCTTCCTGAAATAAATTGAGAACATAATTCAGTTTTGTATAAAGAACAGAAAGTTTAAAAATGAATGACAATAACATATAAGGCATTATTTATACCCAAAGGAAGTTGCAAAGTGCTCTGTGATACATAAGAGTATGTGAGGTCATTTAAAGTACAATAACCCTACAGGACGTGCATATACATAGCTTGGATCGCTCTGACATAAGGGCTGGTTCCTTTTTATATTGAAATATTATGGCATGTTGGTTTCTAGTTTCATTGGTGTATATTTTGTTTATGTTATAAAATACTGAAGAAGACCTGATGACATGTATAGAATTTACGCCATGCTGAGCTGGGTTTACCACTGGTCTTCATAATGATTTCATAACACTCTGACCTCTGAGAATAACAATCAGGCAGACCACGCACTCTTGCATATTAGTGTATGAGCTTGGTTCTGCATGACACAATGAAATGTTTTTGTGCTATAACAGAGCCTTTAACTTGTTAACATTGCTTCTATAAATAGGACAAACAAATGGGAACTATTGTTAGTGCAAACCGTCTGACCCTTTAGCCAACAGAAGGAACTAGTTGACTGGAAGAAACAATAAACTGGGCCCCTTGTTGGTCAGGAAATGAAAATTGTAACTGGCCTACTTGGCTCTGCATGGTGGAATAATCCTGTGGTTTAAAATAGTGTTTACAAGAAAGTAATGTCCCTGTACTCTTTATTTTTATTTCTTAATATTTCTAAACTATCTGTTCCAAATCAGCACATTAGATAAATATAGATAAATATTGTGCACTGTCTACTAGAATTGTTTATATTACTAGATTGCAGATTGTGTCCTAAATACCAGTGATTGAAAGGATCCTTTAAAGTGGAACTTGCATTAATAAAAAAAAAAAAATCAATTACTTTTTCCTGATGAAAGCCTTCTGTCCGTGTACTCACCACACTCAGCAAATCTGGCACTGTCTTGGCATCCAACTTCTTTCCTGGGTGCTTTGATATGTCCAACCCTGCTATCTTTTTTCCTCTTTCTTCTGGGTTATTTGACAGTGCCCAAACTCTTACTGCACATGCATGAGATCAAGTAACATGTCTTCCTGCACATATAAACAAGCAGAAGGGGTGGTAAATTTACAAAAAACAATAAATTAAGAAAAATGAAACTAAGATACTTACCCTGACCTTTCAAATCCTCAACTAGTAGCAAATATCAGGAAATGAGGTAGGGGCAGCATGCTACACATATTCTGGTCATGTCCATTATTCCTCTTTCTGGGATCAGGTGCACTGTATACAATCAGACCCAGGTTTTTTTTCTGCTACACCACAACACCATATCGGTAAAGGCTTATAAGGGTTTCATCATTAGACACCTCATCATTGCCACCAATTTCTGTATCGTTATACACTGGAAATCCACCACCTCATCATGGCTATATAAGGTGAATATTATCATGATGATGGAGGACTTTACAGCCAGTGTCCAGGGCACCTCAGACAAATTTAATGCCATGTGCGGTGGTTTTATATACTATAGTATAACGCCAGAGTTCATGTGCCACCTGGACCCTGACCTACCTTAAAATGTTTGTTAAATATTATTGCTCTGCTCTTGAACCTCTGTACTGTCCAAACCGCTCTATTGTTTACATGCCTCATCCATATTCCTCTTCCTCTCAGGAAAAGTACCCGTGCAATTTTTCTTATACCACTTTTTAATCTATAATACCATCAATGTCTCAAGGACTGCAACCAAATAGTTTTGTTGGACAGTTTATTGAGCTCCTAGCTTTTTTCTGTTTTTGTATGTTCTGTTCATTTTTTTTATATTGCTTATTTGAATCTGTAAAAAAAATAAAAATAAAGAATGTTAAAAAAAAGAAGGAAAATGACCCTTTTATGTAATATTGACAGATAGATATTGATTGATAGATCCGCTCTAAGTGTATCCATGAGGTGCCTAAACGTGGTTAAACTAGCAACACGATGATGAGTTATTGTCTTGCTTGCAAGTGCCTGTCATAGTAGTATGTACAGAAAGCTCTTGGAACCTAATGCAGTCAGTACTGTTACAGAGTTCTCTGCTGTTTCCTGAGTTCCATGCTGGGATTTCTTACATTTAAACTAGAGGTTAAGAAGTGAGGCAAGAGAGAGCCTCTTCCCTCATCTCTTTGGGCTGCGGCACCATGGGAGACACAGCAGGTAATATCAATGTATCCTAGAAGGTATATATTAGTGAAATAAGCAACTTAAAATATGTTTTTTTAATTTTGCTGTGTTTTTTGTGTTTTGTAGACCTGAATTCACAATGAACTGGTTAGGGTTTGAAAGCCCCAGTAAATCCAGCTCAAAAGAAAGGAAGTTAGCTGGCGCATAAGCTTCTCTCAATACCAACAAAAGAAGCTGGAATGTATGAAAGTGCAGAGAAGGTAACATTCACTCTTTCATACGTAGAACATATGTCACAGCACATTTTCCCATGCATATGCATATATTCACATGACAAGTTATAATACTGAATTGTAGCCTCTGTCATTTATAAATGTCAAATGTTAAAAAAGAAACCCATCTTAGAATTAAATGTCATGGCTTGACTTGAACTATTTTAGCTACCTATGTGGAGAAAATTGTAATAGCACTACATTATCGGCTCTATTTATAAAACAGGGAATTGGAAATTACCTCAACATTCCCTAGTGGGAATCTTTCAGCTCCATGTGTTTCAATGGCAGTATTTGATTCCCACCAGGGAATGTTTCAGGGGGTTTCCCTCTTATAAATGGCATTTATAAAACATTGTGTGTTCCTTCAGACTCAATTAGTCATGTATTAGTGATTTTGTCAGGAACATAGACACAAGAAAACTGATCTTAAGAAAAGTATGTCCTGTACAAGCTTTTATTGTCATTCTATTATTTTACATGGCAGACAATAATGTAACAAATGATAGATGCACAGAAATAACAGGTGGAACAAACAAGCATTGCTACATATGTTCAGCTGAAGCTTCCTTTGGAATTTCAACACTGGGTGAGTTTCTGTGTTTTACTGAATTTGCTGGTTTACGGATTAGGCAACCCCTGCCTCTGACCTTGGAATAAACCTGAACTACATCTTTGTTTTGCATCTTGCACAGTTGTACAGAATTCTCTCCTCTAGTGAAATTGCCTACTATCTTTTATATTGCAGTTCATTCAATCATTTAGGTTCCACAACACATTTATCTGCATTGCATAGAAAAACACAAATACCTATCACTGAGTCCAAACTAAGGTATGTAATGAAAACATACAGGTTTTGTTTAGTATTTGCATTAGCATGTTGATGAGAGAAATAGAGGAATCAGGGAGGACATAATATTAGTACAATAATACAATCTTGATATAAAATTGAAGCAAGGACAAGACATACAATTGACCAGGATTATTAGACTTTTATAGTTTAGCTTTGAGGGAACAACATGGCGTTACTGTGTTGTCAGATTTAAAATAAAAAAACGTTTGCACTACTCTGAGTGGACCCTTGTGTAACAACATATGCAGATGTTTTTAGCGGGTTTTATGTTTTACAGGTGTAAAGGTCCTGCAGTTTACATTTTAAATAAATTATCTGCTGGAGAAAAGTTGCAGACACTAATATTTTAAATGTTACTGTGCTAGTGATTAGTATGCTTTTATATAATGACACTTGCTTTTCTGGAAACCACATATCAATACAGTAAGAGCAGAATTGTGACCATTGTTTACATGGTAAATGGTTACAACGTCACACTGAGCATTTCCTGGCCTCTAGTTTAAGATAGCAGTACAGTAGAAAGGGGAAGTGGGTTACACCCTGTCTTTCAATTTAATATGTCTTTAAGCTATTAAACACTAACACAGATTGATGTAGATTTAAATATATCTCATGGACTATGTCAGGCATTTCATGGATGGGCACATTTCACTTGATTAGATTTTCAAAGTGAGCATAAAATACTATTTTACTGCTATGCTATATTATTGGGACACTGCTGATCATTTTTCATTCCAAATCCTTCAGTTTATAGGATTGGATTTTCCACACATGATTGGAGAGAGCTGGAGAGGGAGCCAAAGAGATAGATAGATAGATAGATAGATAGATAGATAGATAGATAGATAGATAGATAGATAGATAGTGATTTACAACCTTCCCCCCAAGGAACCTATCAATAGCTGAAATATCAGTCTTAAATTATTTGATGAGTACACAACATTATTATGGAAATAGGGTCTGTTATATTTATTATCTGCCAACAGTCAGTGCCTGTAGTTAATATACTAAAAGTAAATTTGACACAATATGAGGGTATGATCAAAGGACTGAAGGGAAGTTTATTGGGGAAGGAACTGGATCAAAGGATCAGAGGAAGAGGAGTCCAGATAAGGGAGTAATTGGATGTCTTAAAGGGGGTTTAAAGGGGATCCAAGATCTCAGCAGAGTATCACATATCTGGTGTCTACCTGTCAAAATGAGGTCAGCGTCATCTGCCACTTGGGCCCTGATGGTTCTAAAGCTGGTGATACGTGGGGTCCAGAACAAGCCAAGGTCATAAATGATGAATAAAGTCCAAGTAAACAATGACAAAAGTGTAATCCAATGGTAGGTTAGAAGGTAGGTTAAAAGTACTATCTGGGTATCGGGTAAATACACAAAGCTGAAGTCAGCAAAGCAATGAAAGCATACATGTATGTATTCGTACATATGTGTGGCAGGGATGAGAGCATGGGCACATGCCTGAGCCAGTTTGTATGTTCCTTGCAATATATTATATATTTCTGACCAAAGTGTTTATTGATGCAACACCCTAAATTGTGTGCTAGATTTTACCTGCAGAACACCCTAATGATAATTTTAATAAAAGTTTTCTTTGAAAAATGCTCGCTCACTAGCACCACTAATTCCCCCACCCCAGCTGATTACTTACCAAAAACTCTGGCCCCACCTGCATAACAAACATTTGTATATGATCATCACCAGAGTGTGGGATAGTCCTTTGCTCAAGACTGGATTAGGGATTAGGTTTTGCAGAGGTGGCACCTAGCTTCCAAGATGTGTGAAAATTGTTTTGGTCATTTTTCATTTTAGGCTAATTGATGGTAATCCAAGAAAACCTGCTGTTTCACCATTCCTTTACCCTGACTGTCCCCCGGTGGGGTAAGATTACTGTGTACTCTATATGCTGCCATTTTTTTGTAGCTTTCCTTTTAACAGATACTTTTTTTTTTTACCTGTAAATAAAGGTGATTTCTAGTGGGAAATAGACCCAGCTAGTGAAATTGAACTTCCTTTTTAATGGAAGTCTGCTTCAATACAATTGCCTATTTAAGGAGTGGGTACACAGTTGCAAATACTTAAATGTATAAAGCATTTTGTAATGATTTACTATTTATTTGTTTGTTTTCTGGTATTATATTCAAACATCTTTACAATTAATTTACAAATATTAATATTTTATAAACAGGAATATTGCATATGATACAAGCATTGTTTTTTATTTTTATTGCTTGAACTCAATGGACTTGTGTCTATATTTTCAACATTTGTTAGCTGTTCTTTGACATATGAAGGTTTGTGAAATAAAAGTGTTGTAAATTTTCGATATAAAGATGAGAACCTTTTTACAGGTTGGCACATTTCCTCTAAGATCAGATCTTGTGTAATCACATGTGCATCCTGCTTCATAGAAATTGGTTAAGTGAACAAGCAAGCAATTGTGGTTCACCTCCAGCCATAAACATGTTCATAGGTTAACAGGAAACCACAAAAACATAAATCAATACAAATACAGAAAATGATGCAGTTTCAATGACTCCGGTTGTCTTCACTTGGTCAAGTGTAAGTCATAAAGATGGAAAAACACAGGATGATAATGTAAGCAATTCACACACATTTTATTGCTATTTGAATTTTTTTCATTTATTGGATAGTTACACATCTATCAGAACATACTAAGAAACATTTCAAATATCTATAACACTAAGACATGGTCTACTTCTTAGGAAGGTGCATGCCCGCAATGGCTGAAATTTGCTGCAATGCGTAGCTTAGGCCAAAGCTGCTGGTTGTAATAAGTAACAAGTAACTTATTCTTATTTCCTAGAATCTTGGTCCTGATAAAAGCAATGACATATTCATTTGACACACTGGAGACTCTGCACAGTTTTTGACGTGAGTAACCTCCATCAACTGAAACTTGTTGGGCAATGCATGAAAACCTTAAGATCTTCATTATTGGTTTTATCATACACAAGTACTATCAGATAGTTGAGCCTCTAGTAATGCACAGGTTCTGTTAAATAATTCTGTACAGTCAAAGCATGTTCTAATAAATGGATACAATTAGCCAATTGTATACAATCTTTCTTTTTTAAAATTAGGTTTATTCTTTATTATAGTGCTCAAAAGTCCACATTGCAGATAGTGTTTTGACCAGGATTCAAACCTATGACTGAGCACTGCAGAAGTGTAAAGGCTAGCCACTGAGTCATTTATGCTGCCCAGCCTTTAATATTATAAATCATGGATGCAATTCTTCAACTGTGCACAGACAAAGTGACATAAAGAACAATTTCAGCCACATATCACACATGGGAATGTAAATTGTAGAATACTTTTCTGGCACCTACTTACTACCTGCTCTGCAATTAAACTCTTGCAGCAGTTCCCAGTAAATAAACATGGCAGATTTGATGTTGTTAGTGCTTCCGCTTCTGAACTATTCAGTGTTACCAAATAGCAGCAAAGAAATCTGATAGCTGTACTTAATAGTTTTAAAAAAGAAACTTAACGAAAACCGTGCCAAAGAAGACAGAGTAAGGAATAATCAGCAGTATTCTATGTAGTCTTCCTTAGGCCAATATTTCTTCTTTACTGATTTACTGTCAATCCCTGCACTGTTTCTCTGCATAAAGGCAGCCAGTGTGATAGAGAAAGGGCTTTGCTTCGTCATCCCAGACCCTTTCAGCAAGGAGAACAAGTAGAGCAGCCTAGTAGTTACATTATCAATTCTCACTCTAAATCTTCAGTGACTAACATCCAGTGGCAGCAATATCTTAGATATCCCATTGCAGACGCACCAGTATAAAGCTGTAGACATAGGAGTGCCTAAGCATCTTCATATACCAGGAAATTCCTTTTTAGCAGGAATGGACATTAGCTAATTTGCCTTTTTGTCACCTTTACCAGGGCCTCTTTTTTTTAACTTTGTTTTGGACACCCAAAACAGAATCATTTCCTATGTTGACTAAAAAGGACATTAGATGCACAAAAAAGTTTTCAGTTTACAATAGACGTCACAAAACCATTTGATTCATGAAAGAATGTGGAAGTTAGTGAAATCTATATACTCATACCTGAGAATACTGTATTTAAATACAATGTCAAGGGACATGCACAGGGGTGTAACTAGAAATTACTAGCCTCTGCAGAAAAACTGTAATGTTCCCCTGAGATTGGTAAACTTCTTCATGAGTTGACACCCACTTCCAAAATTTGACACACACTGACATAATACCAAATAAAGCAATAACATACACATAGGTGTCTTCTCTATAGATATTCCTTTTATAGTCTGCCTGAATAATTGTAGTCGGCGTTAAAGTAGAGGTAATCCCTAACTAAATGACATGTTGTTTACTAAAGAACAAAAAAATGTTTTTATAATGGTCTTTACTTGTTTTTCTTTGGATTAGAACCCCTGTAAAGTTTTTTTATGGAGGAGTCACAGGACAGTTAAGAGTGCTTGACTAGTACTTTTGACATGTTTGGCTAAGATTGTAAAATGAGAAAATGCGGGCAGATGCTCAACCCTACAGAATGCACATGCACTGTTTGTATTGAAACATTGTGATTTTGGTCATGTAGTTAGCATGAGACTGCATACTCAGGACAGTCATTATCTTTAATGGTACCCTTATGGTTTTCTATAGTGGTAAGTCAATTAGATTTTATTTTCTAAACTATTTCTTTGTACATAGAAAAATATTTATTTCTTGTGTGCTGAATAGAGCCTAAACAGGCTTTGACAGTGATAAATTCCAAGTATCTATAATCTTTATAATGCCCAAATAAAATGAGTTTTAATCAGCTAAATAAGTTTCAGATGCATCAAAATAGAGGTGTCTCTTAGAAAGCAGCCACAAGCATGTTACAGAAACAAATTCCTGAAAGTAGTGAAAATAGTGAACTACATGAAAATAGTAGTCTGACTCCCCCCACCAGTGGAGACAGAGGTAAAGCCCTTCAATCAGCAAACAGCATAAGCATGAGGGATGTGCTGAACCTCAGTGGAGAGACCACTGCTTCCCCACAGAGGCAGGTTTTTCTACAGTAAGCTGTGGATACTTTTTAAAGAACCGTAAGATTTTGCACACCTTTTGTTTGTAAACACCTTAAGAAAATACTCTTCCTTACAAATTGCTCCATAATTAGCTTATTTCTTAGCGATTGCATTCACTTTTGTAAACAGGCAGTGGTAATTACAGTTTAAGAATGTCATAATCATTTCTTATACAGAAGAAGAATGTTCCCTGGGAGGTCCCAACACTTGACTTCCTCTGCGTGTAAAGCTTCCATCATCCTCAGACGTGGAGTGTTCTCATAATACCCTGAAAACAAACAAACCAGTTTGGGGATTGCAAACACAGGGTCCATGTGAGACGGCTGTAATCATCCTGGAGATTGCTAGATTGTGTAGCAATAATTAATAATAGTTATTACATCACAATTAAAGTAAACACAAAGTGATGTTTATAGTATTAAGAAGGTATGATATTACATGTCTGAATTTGCTTATTGTTCTTTAAAGTAGAAGGGTTTCAGTATGTGTTAATCCTCTAGTATTAGTCCTATTATCAAGCACACATATATCATGTCATAAATTTTATTTAATATTTTGATTCACAAAGTTCATAGAAAATTAGTTAAAGGCTATGTACAGACACATATTATTAATTTTAGAACAGGGAACCCATTTGTGTACATTTTAGAAGATTTCCATTTACTTCCTGTAGTAAAGAGACATAACAGCAGTGCTCATAAATAATGATCTATTGAATGAAAGACCACTTTTTGTGATGTGTTTCACCTTTAGTTTTAGAGAAAAGAAGGAACTAGATATTCCCACACTAGGATGATGTCCCTTCTTTAACATACCAAGACTCTTTTTTCCAGATTAGAGTTCTGATTTCAGTCTGTGTCTCCGGAATATGCTGAATATGTTTCCACACTATGGGCATGGCTGCTCTGTTACTACTCTATATCTGAACTATGTATTGGTCTACACTTTTGCTCCGTTGTTTACCAGGCTATATCTTCAGGCATGTGGACCCTACAGAATTTCAAAAGGGGAAAACCTTTTAGAGAATGGTAGCACTTCCCTGAATGAAAATGTCAGGTATAGCAACAGATTTTTTTCCCATTAGTTTGAGGGCAGTACATTGAGGTGTGTAGGTGAGTATTTCCCAACAACCAATCATTAAGTTGGTTCCTTTATCTTTTTAAATCTGTTTGGGAATGTCTGTGGAACATGTGGAATTGTTCTTTCACTATAGCCTACGAGGACATACAGTATTTCTGACATAGATTGCTTCTGACTACTGGACTCTTTCTACAGAAAGGTTATACTCAGTACTAGGCCTCCAACGGCTAGGGAAAAGGGAATGGTCACCCCTTGCAGACACCCTAACCTTGCCCTAACTCCTAACCGTATGAGTATCCCCTGATGGTGGAAATACTCATACACAGGAACCTAGGCCCTACTAGCCCTGTATAGCCCTAGCAGTAGTGTCTGGCTTGAGACTTCTGGTTCCTTCTCTTATGAAAGACCCAGTGTCTCCCTGAGGCCTAGTAAACAACAAAACACCAAAAGTAATTCAACTTATCTTAATAGCAGATATATAAGCAGGAACTCAGGATGGCACAACACTCCAGCTATTCACAACCCAGCAGTGAATATCAACCGCACAGCATGAAGTGTGAGGCCAGACTAAACGGTAGAGCAGTAATGACCAGCAGCTGCACCTGATACAAGGGGAGTGGTCATTACAAACAACAACACAGAAACAAGTAAAAACAAAGAGACTGTCAGATAAGCTCACATGCAGCTTGTCTGACAGATCCTCAAACTTCCTTCACGGAAGGGACCGTGACACCTGTAGAAGTTAGACTAATATAGGGTAAACTGGATTGGATTTCTTAAAAAAGATTAATTTTTTATTTTCTCAACCTTCTTTGTATCTTGAGGTCTGTAGGAGAACAGTCCAGAGATAAATGAGAAATATTAGAAAGATGTATGGCAATTTCATTTTACATTCATGCCTGAAATTGATTTATTCTGTTCAAGATCGTCCATAAATTGTATTTTACCCCACCTATACTTTAGCCGGCTGGGAATTCTGAGTGCTGGGGATGTTCCCTTTAGCAGATGGGCTTTTTTCCATATTTTTTGGTTCTATCCTGAGACTGGCCCCTTCTGGAGGAAGGTGACATAGTTTGGTTTTCATTTGACTTGTGTCCCCCTTCACTCCTAGGATTTCTTGTTGTCTTTTGGGATTGGTTGAACCCTTGATGGCAACAACGGCCCCGCAAACCTTTCTGAAGCTTCCTTTTTAATTAGCAAGAATAGGAATTTTCCTGCATTGGAAGAGGTCTCCTCCCTTCACTATAGTGCCATGAAATGCTTTGGTTAAATCCTTGTGACCACTTTATAAGACTGTTTATGCTAACAGTGGGGTGGTTGAATAGAAGCAATGGGTACTCCACCTGCACTAAAAGTGGTAGAGACACTTTTATTGGGGTGCATATGCTGGATTTTAGATTTGTTTTTACAAAAATTATTAGTTTGGTTCCATAAAGCCCATGTATAAGCATAGTGATCTTTCTATGAACCTATGGTTCTATTGACACAAACATTTATATTTGAGTAGTGTGCCTCAGCTTTGTTCCTGGACTCTTCACTTATATCCTCAGTTATCCCCAGACTATGGTGATTGAATAAAGGCCTTGCAGACTGGGGTGCCTGTGCTCGATTTTATCTCTTTTTTGATTGACCTTGATAATTCCTGATTTAATAGACATAACAATCTCCAGGGTTCTGAACACTTTACCTAAGTCCCAGAAATAAAAGTTTTATACACACAATTCAGCCACTGAAATATTTGTTTCTTAGAATGGAAAAAGATGGATAAGACTTTTTTCCTTATCACAGTGAATAATTAGCCAAGCAAACTATGATGTAAAACTATTTTGACTGGGTACAAGAGAGGCCCAGGAGATTGGTAGAATATTAAACTTTTCTGACTCTATCCACCATTTCCCTTATTATTAAGCATCCTCAATGACTGTCACAGTTGTATATGAAGATATTGTAAATATTCTTTCTCTGCTATTCTGTTTTATTGGAAGATTCACCCAGTTTCTCTATTGTTCAGTTGAATATGCTTTTTAGGTTCAGTGATACGTCCTCATGTGTTACTTCCCCTTTGTGGGGTCTTTCCTGTTTACTACACCTTTCCTTCTTTCTGTTCCCTCTGCTCCCCCTATTCAATAATTTCCCAATTTTTCTTTTAAAAATATCACTTGCTTTGATAGGCTTTTTTAAAATTTTTTTCTCTTTCTCTATTTTGTACGCCAGAGCCACTGTGTGCAGTTCTCGAAAAGTTATGTAGAGATTTAGGCCTTTAGGGGGCAAAGGGCTCATGTGGAGAGAGGTCTAAAATTTGCAGCTTCCACCTGTGTCATAGCAGACCACAGAGTAACTTGTACATTGGGACGTAATTCTAGCACGCCTGTTCCCTCCTCTCTAGGGGGGCTGGTATTGCTAGGACTACCAGGAAACCAAAGCTGACGCTGCGCATGCACAGGTTGGCTTTGATTTCAGAAAATTGGAGCGATCAGGCAAAAAAAAATACATTATTGCAGAAGGGACATCGCTTGTCTCTTTCTGCAGTAATGACCCACCTGATCATACAAACCTAAAAGTGGAACTTTAGTGCCCTGTACAACCCCCTCCCCCACCCATTTTATAGATTGGGAGCTGTCAGATAACATATCCACCTATGACCTAAAAAGTCAAGCAGTGGCATTTATCTGCTAGAATTTGTCCAGAAATAGGAAACAATAGAGAGCTGCATGATTAAACTAATTTGGTTTAATGCTGAGTGGGCACATGCAATTCCATAAGTACATATAACCTTAAAATATTATATACAAATATGCTGGAAACGCTGTTTATTAGATATGGTCAATTTCTTTATTTTCTGGGTTGAAGAAAAGATTAGGACAGATTCAGCTTTTGCAGCTCCTTTCCTCAAGAGTGATGGGATGGGCAGATGTCTTACTGCTATTCACTGTTGGTGGGCATCTGCATGGCTGCTGTGGCTAGCCTTTATTTATAAGTATTTCTGCCTTTCTGATCCATCCATAACAAAATTATATATTATTTTATCCCAAAACATTTCAGCAAGTGCTAAAAGAAATAATATTTGAATTTATTGTCAATCCTGTAAATAGTTATACAATGTCGCCAGTAGCCTCCCTACATATGGATATCAAGAGGAGTTAATAACATGTGTTGTGCCTCCCACTGATACTAGACAAGAAAGAATTTATTAATCCAAATAAAAAAATTCATACAAGTGCCTACTTAAGTGTTTGCTTTGGTTTGTATTGCAGCATGTTGATGTGAACATTGCCTCCAGCATAAATGCCACATCTAAAGCTAAAGCTCTTTTCATAGATATTGCCCCCCAGGAGAACAGTACAGAAACAAGTAGAAGGAATAAATGAACCACAATAGCACCCTATACTCTTGTGTCCATGGAATTGAGTTACTTGAGGAATTTAGGCTTGCAAATCTTTTTTTTTAGTTTAGTTTAAACCCATAGTAGCATTGGGAGGGGATTATTAGCTTAGGTATTTATGAAAATATAGATTTCATAATTGTCCTAAATAAACACATAACACTGTTGTTGCAGCAGTAGATCCTGTTACTTTAGTAGTTCTCTGCAACTCAGCAAACAGCATTTACATTTGGGAGAATAGTAGATTGTTAATCCACTGCTGTGCTGTCAGTGTGACCTTTGAGCATTTTATAATTTTTATTTAGGATTTTCATTAATCATCATACTTTTTTAAATAATTTGCAAAATTGACAAAATCGCCTGCAAACCTGCATCCTGCTGTACTAATGGGTAGCGCTATATTTGTATATCTAATGCATGTGCCCCATGTCTCTTGACCAATGCCCTGGCTCTAAGGTTAAAACATCAGATTTACCTACACACGTATACAAATGTGGCTTAATATTCCCACACACACACTATCGTATAAATTTGTACACATATTTTACTAAACCACATTCATTACAATACAGTATTTTTTATTGGAAATGTTGGTAAATAAAAACATCCTACAATAAACTCCTTACAAAAATTCCTTAACTGCTGAAGAGTAATTATGGTGAGCCTTGGAAAGGTGATATCACCTTTTCATAATTGGCTTTAATTACCCTTTGCCAGTTGAATAAAAAGTGGTTGCTGTTGAAGCATATAATGTGTGTAGTAAGTCATTGATAGTTCTATCAAGGTCCAATAAAAACTAATATTTATTATTAATTATGCATTGTAAAATGTTTGTTTTTAAAGGATGCCTTCAAAGTTCCATAAGGTTGTAATAAAGGCAACAATTTTTTAGTACTCCACACTTTACTGTGTATCATTTGCCACTTGAATTTCCAAGGCTGGGAGAAAATTAGGATAGCCCATATTCTAGTCGAATAGCTCCAATTTGACATCAGTTTGCTGAAACCCAAGAGGCAGGTAACAGTACTGTGAGAAGTATAAAAACAAAAATGAAAACACACTGACATAATGTAGTAAAAGAATATGATTTTTATTGTGAATAAAATAATTTATGCACTTGCAATATCACTGCAAATAGAAGGTTTGTAGATGGACACTAGAGTGTGTGTTGGGGCTTCTACACCGGGGCCAGCAGCAGAGTTCTTCCTCAGAAGAGGGGATATAACATTCAACAATCTCTGTGCACAGTAGGACCCATTCCAAGTTGGAGCATGAGTATTTTCTCAGAACAGAAAGCTATCCTCAGCTTCTGGGTAGCACTATGCAAATGTGTTTAGGGGGTAAACCCCTTTTTACAAACCTATCTGTGTTATCAGTCTCTGCTTAGGAAGTGGGATATCATTATCAACTAATCGGTATATGTAAACCTTATAAACATAAGTTTATAGTAGCATTGTGTGACTGTTCAGGCAAATGGAGATCTGTTGTGTTTTGTCTCCCTCCACAGGAATACAACTGGAATACCAAAATTATATATATAATCATATAGATATATAATTATATATATGTGGCTCCAGGAAATATCAATCTGTGTTATGGGAAAAACTAAGTCAGCATGAAAGTGTTTTATTTTCCAACACTTTTAGAAAATGCTATTTTCAATCTTTTATCAGTTTTTTGCATCTAAATGCTGGTAATTTTCTGTAGACTCTTTGCGGCCACTTTCTGTCTATTTGTTTGCATCCATCAGCATCTGTATACTATTGCTAATAGTTTGGTTTCCTGATGGGAACAACAGTGGACACTTCATGTGTCATATGTGCTGGTACAGACACTTATAGACTCATCTGAATGCACAAATAACAGGGTGACAATGCTGGAGAAATTGAGTTGTCACTTTGTAACAAGAAATGTCTGAACAAGGATCTTCATTGCAGAATTACAAGGCATTTTTTTAAATGAAATCAAATTTAAAATGTTGAAAATGTGTTTTAAAGCCACATTAACATGTTCAGAATTAAATGAGATTTTAGCGAATGTGTTTAAATCTACATCTAATTTAAAGCATTTAATTTAACTTGCTTCACTTGCATTCAGATGTGTCTCCCTTCTTGTTGGGCCATGTAGAAACCTATACTACAATTAATGCTACCAGAACGTTTCTTGGGTTAAGACTATTTTATGCTGGAAAAGATCAGATTCTGAAGAACATAATAATAATTATTTCAGACTTTTGTTTAAATCACATATATAAAAAACTATACACATATATATACATATATATTATACATACTATACATCAGTACCTCATTGCAGCAGGTCTTTAGGTAACCAGGAACCAGAACACCACTGGACCAGCTCTGTTTATGCAGATATTTCTGCTGGTTTTTCTTTTTTTTTTAAATTGAATTTTTATTGAAATTTTGAATATAAACAAGGAGTACAGCAATACAGGGATAGGATCAATACGCATAATACCCATAGACATCAGGTGTAGCAAAATACCCAACAATCAAAGTATATGTCCTCGTCTGAGGTAGTAATGTTATTGTCAAGTAACATCAAGGCCAAAGTTCAAAGTAAAATCCCATCCGGCATTGCTGAAACAAACAACAATCACAGGAAAAAAAAAAAGAAGAAAACATACAATAAAGAATAAACAGGTACATATAAACAATCAAAATAATAACCCGTATGAACAACAAGAGGGGGGGTAGAAGGGGGGCAGGTGGGCATCATAAGTGAGGTATACCGGATCAAGTTAACCACAACTAAACCCTAAACTTGCAATTGAGCATAGAAGGTGTCCCACGGATCCCAGATCCTTTCAAATCTTTCAACTTTGTTTTGTATAAGGGCTGTAAGGTATTCCATTAGGCGAACATCCTTTATACGGGTATATAGATCCTCTAAAGAGGGGGGTAGAGTGGACTTCCATCTGGTCGGGATCAGGGTGCGAGCTGCCACTAAAACATGGGCAATCAGTTTGTTAGTAGGTTTGGGAAGACCCGTGAAGGGTAACCCCAATAGATGGGTAAGCGGGTCCAGTGACAACTGATGTTGAGTTACATCCTGAAGCAGCTTATGGACCCGGTCCCAATATCCCTGAATAATGGGACAATACCAAAATACATGTTCCAAAGTTCCCCGCTGTGTCCCACATCGCCAACAGGTAGGGTCCCAACGGGGAACAACCTGTGTAATACATCAGGCGTGTGATACCATCGAAATATTATTTTATATAAGTTTTCCTTATATAATGTACAGATTGAGCTTTTGTGCGCTGCTTCCCATATGTCTGACCACCCCTCATTATCCAAGGAGCGGCCTAGAATAGATTCCCAAGTGCTCATATAAGCAAATTTTCCCGAAATCCCTGGTACACTAGTATGAAGGAGACGGTAAATTGAGGAAACCAGACCTTTAGTATATGGGCCAAGCATGCATATCCTCTCAAAGGAGGTAGTGTTTGAAAAGCTGGGTGCCTGGGTGAGGGAGAGGGCGTAATGTCTGATCTGCAGATACCCAAAAAAGGCAGTTTGGGGAAGGTCAAACATGACTTGGAGTTCCGAAAAGGAGAACAGCCTCTTCTCCACGGGTTGTAAAATATCCCGGAGGTGGAACAGTCCCCTCTCCCTCCAGGGTTGCCATATCCCTCTGCTAAGGCTATCAGGCAATAGGGGGTTGTGAATAATAGGTGTCAGAACCGATGCTGTGGAGGATAAACCATATTTAATTTTATAGGACCGCCATAAATTCCTGGTAAACAGCATTGGTGGGAGTAATTCCTTATCTGCCAATAGGAGGGAGGAGCTCCAAAGCATCACATTAGGGTGGATTGGAAAGATCCAGGATTCCTCCAATTCCCTACAAATAGTGGCGGAATGTAATGAGGTCCAAAAGGGTAAATAGCGTAAATGAGCCGCCACGTAATATTTAAGAAGGTCGGGAGCTCCTAGGCCTCCAAGTTCCCGTGGTGTACAGACTACCGACTTAGAGAGTCTATGTCTCTTATTGGCCCATATAAAATTCAAGAAACCCGCCTGCAATTTCTTCAAGGTCTGGACAGGAACCCGCACTGGGAGGGTTTCAAATAAATATAAAAGTTTGGGTAGGAGCATCATTTTTACTGAGGCTATACGTCCCAAAAGCGATAACGGGTGTAATTTCCATTTGTTCAAGTACTTATGTACCTCCAGGAACAATGGGGGAAAGTTATACGAATATAGCTGGCCGTATGTAGCCGTTATCTGAGTGCCTAGATAACCAATGGAATGTTCCCGCCACATAAAGGCGTACCTGTCCTGTAACGCCGAAAGTTGCGGATGTGGCATATGTAAAGGTAGGGCCTCCGTTTTAGAGGAATTCACCTTGTAGCCGGAGATTTCACCAAACAAGTGTAGTTCAGACCACAGATTTGGTAAAGTAATAGTGGGGTGTGTTAGCGTAAGGAGCACATCGTCCGCATAAAGCGAAATCTTGTAAGAGGAGTCCCTCACCCTAACCCCTTGGATGTCCGGGTTGGATCTGATTTTTGCTGCCAAGGGTTCGATACATAAGGCAAACAAAAGGGGGGACAATGGGCACCCCTGACGTGTACCATTTTTAATAGAAAATTGTCTGGAGGAGGCATGGGGTAATTTAACGGAAGCTGTCGGGCTGCTATAAAGGGACCGAATTGCCCGGAAAAAAGGTCCGGAAAAGCCCAGTTTGGTCAGCGTGGAGAACATAAAAGGCCAACTAAGGCGATCAAACGCCTTTTCAGCATCTAGGCTAAGAATCAGAGATGGAGTTTCACGTTTGTTAAGGATGTCTATAACATCAATCACCCTGCGGGTGTTATCACTGGCATGCCGGAAGGGGATAAAACCAGTTTGGTCTCCATGTACAAAATATGGCAGGAGCCGTGCGAGTCTGTTAGCCAGCAATTTGGTGTATATTTTAAGATCCGAATTAAGCAGCGCTATGGGTCTATAGTTAGCACAGTCCACCGGATCTTTACCCGGTTTGGGTATAACTGCAATGTGAGAGCTGGACATGGAAGGTGGAATTGGCTTACCTTGTAAAAAATCGTTAAATAAAGCCTCCAAGTGTGGGAGTAATTCCGGCAAAAAAGTTTTGTAATACAAGTACGGAAGGCCATCTGGACCAGGGGCTTTATTAGAGGGAAGATGAGATATAATTTTAGAAATTTCATCTCCGGTGATGGGTCGGTTGAGATGTTCCAGGTGCTCTTCCGACAGCTGGGCAAGATCTAGGTCCACTAAGTAGGAATCTATCTTCTCTTGTAAAGTGCCCCCTAGGGAGGTCTGTGCCTGATGTACCACTTGGTATAGCTGAGTGTAGTAGGTTTCAAAGCAAGAGGCTATACAGGAGGGGTCATCTCGCATTACCCCACGGTCATCTTTTATGGCCACGGGAGAAGCTTGAACCCATGCGTCTCTAAGTTTGCGTGCCAATAGCATGTCAGCCTTATTGCCTTTGTGGTAGTATAATTGTCTGGTGCGTTGCATCATCCAACTGACCTTCCTCAATTCCAAAGCCCTTAATTTAGAGCGGAGAGAGATCACCTCCCACAGAAGACCCAATGAGGGCCTATTAACAAGTTTTGCCTCCGCTGAGCGCAGCTCCCGCTCAGTCAGAGTACGTTGCAGGGCAGAGTTACATTTTAGGCGAGAGCTCAGGGCCACGCACTGACCGCTAATAACCGCCTTATGAGCCTCCCAAAGTGTAGAGGTATGTGCCACGGAACCCTCGTTTTCAGTGAAGTAATTTTGGATACCCGTAGTGAGGACCAATTTGGTGTCGTTATTTTTAAGGAGGAAATCATTCAGTCTCCAATGACAAACTCTAGTCTGAGAAGGGGCAAGGAAAACGTCCAATGTGACCGGGGCATGGTCTGACCAAGTAATGGGAAAAATGTCAGCTGACACACTATTCCGCAAAAGCGGAAGATTTGATAAAGATATGATCAATACGAGTGTGGGTGTGGTGGGGCGGTGAGTAAAATGTGAACTGTCTACTCGTTGGGTGTTGAATACGCCAACTATCATATAATTGGTAACGCCTAATAAGCTGTCTAAAGGCCTTAGATTGCTGCAGGACAGAGGTTGGTGGAGGGGAAGCATAGGCAGACAGTCTATCCTGAGTTGGGGAAAAAATTATATTAAAATCACCCCCCAAGATAAAATAAGTATGGGCAAAGCCGTCCAATAAGGCCAGTATTTTGGAGAGGAATGGCAGTTGACCCACATTAGGAGCATAAATGTTAAACAAAGTCAAAGAGACTCCCTGCAGCAGACCATGTAAAACTATGAACCTCTGCTGGTTTTTCTGCCTCTGCTTTTGCATAAGGGACATTGCCTGATCTCATAATTTCCTTGTGGTACATTAGTTCCGCTTTACAGTCCACCTTTTAAGTGGACCTTTTTACTAAAAGAATATATAAGCTGATATAACGAAACTCATTCTAAACAATGATTGGATATAAAGCTGATCATTTGGTTTCACACACCAAAGCAAGCATGCAGCTGAATATGTAACAATTACCTGAACACCTGAGCTGTTTACATGTAAACATAACATTGCATATACCTTAGAAAACTATTAAAGCATATGCACATTGTGAGCTCCATTGATAAGGCCTGTGCAGCATTATACACAGTGACTGCTTAAGGAATTTATTTGGCAGCTCTGCAATAGCAATTTCAATAATTGATTGGCTATGACAGGTTGCCTCTGTTGTATCAAAAACCTCTTAAGGGCCTATTGTGCAAAAAAACTGTATGTAACTTGCATAGTTCGGGTTTTATTACCATTTAAAAATAAACAGAATGTGTAACAAGTGAATTGTTTTGGTTTTTACTAAAACTGATAAAAAAGTAAAGTAAGGGAATCATTTTATGTATATTTAAAAATATAACCATACCAGACAAACTATTAAGTTTTATTTTCTTGCATATAATAGCATCTAACTAGGAACAGTAAGCTGTACAGTAAAAGCAAAGTACCATAAATGCCAAATTTGTCATTTTCTTCCTAATTATGCAATATTTTAAATAAACAATGAATGCTATTGAATGCTATTAGGAGTTCTTTTACATACTGCATATAACTTTTTATTGTTTTGCTTTTATTTGTTTTATTGGTATATAATCTGCCTTTAACTGCATTCCACTGTGAATACAGCAGGTGTCAGTGTGTACACACAATGAAATGCAGGCTTTGTATTTGAGTTTAGCCGCATCTTTTTAATTTAGGTATAATCCGTAAAGAGGTAATAGAGTAGATTCCTGCTGAGCTGGTTTAAAACATATTGTCACTATAACAGGATAATGGAAGGCTCGCAGGATGTAAGTTTATAACAACATTTTTCCTCTATGGCTACAGTATGGTTCAGCATAAGAATTCATTTGATAAACCATAGCCTAATGAAATGTAAAACTAAACTGTACACTGCCCGGCTATTTTACTAGGTACACCTTCTAACAGATTGGACCCTCTTTTGCTTTTAAAACTGCCATAATTCTTCATGGCACAGAATCCAGAAGGTGCTGGAATATTCCTCAGCTATTTTGGTTGGTATTGACCTGACAGCATCACACAGTTGGTGCAGATTTGTTGGCTGCTAATATATGTTGCCCATCTCCAAAGTGTTCTATTGGATTGGGATCTGGTGACTGTGGGGGCCATTTGAGTGCAGTGAACTTGTTGTCATGTTCAAAAAACCAGTTTAAGATAATTTGAGGTTTGTAACATGATTCATTCTGCTAGAAGTAGCCATGAGAAGATGGTTACACTGTGGTTATAAAAGTATAAACATGATAAACAACAATGCTAGCATAGGCTTAAGTTTTTAAAGGATGTCCATTGAGTTGTAGCCCCCCGTTACACCAGCACCTCAGGGTCTAAATCATTGATACAAAGCAAGATGGACCCATGCTTTCATGCTGTTGATGCCAAATTCTGACCCTATCGTTTGAATGTTGCAGCAGAAAGAGAGTAATCAGGCCAGGCAAAATTTTCCCATTCTCTTGTTTTCCTTTTTTCTTTTTTTGGTGAGTCAATGCATATTGGAGCTTCAGGTGCCTGGTCATAGCTGACAGGAGTGGCACCCAGTGTGGTTTCCTGCTACTGTAGCTCATTTGCTTCAAGGTTCCATGTGTAGTACAAAGATAATATTCTGCACGTGTAATACTTTGGTATTTAAATTGCTTTTGCCTTTTTATTGGCCCAAACCAGTCTGGCCATTCTCCTCCAACTTGAGATTATTTTTGCCCTGAAACCTGCTGCTCAGTAGATTTTTCCATTCTCTGTAAATCCTAGAGATTGTGTGTGAAAATTCCAGCTGATCAGCAGTTTCTGAAATATTAGGACCCGTCCACCTGGCACCAACAACGATACCACCTTTAAAGTGAACAAATCTCCATTCTTCCTTACATCAGCAGGTCAACTTGACAACGTCTTCATGCCTAAATGAGGCCATGTGATTGCCTGATTAGATATTTACATTAACAGATTATGTTAGCAACTGAATACAGTAAATGTGAAAGTTCCTGGTGAGTGTCACAAACTTTAATTAGATGTGGATCACCCAAAACCAGAACCCAGGATTTCTAGGAGCTCAGCTCAAACTACTGGAATTTATCCAGACTTTTAGTTGTTCTGAGCAGGCACAGGTATTAGGTATTTGGTCAGCTTTAGAAAAAGTTACAAAGAACCAAAATCCTGGATACCTAGTAGCTGTTTCCCTGTTGTATATTGGTAGTGCATAGTCTGCCCTGCTCACCTGGACCCTAATGTGAGGGGAAAATTAATTTTCCAGCTGTTGGGCACTTACCATGAAGTCACCCTTTGCAGTCTCCAGGCCTACATCAATCCCCTTCTATATAAAGCATTCCTGTCTTACTAAATCTCTCCATATGCTTTTCCCCAGGCTAACGGACTAACAGTCTTTGTAACTGATCCAAAACCATGCACATTTTTCCTCAATGAATCTCTGTGCTGGAGGGGGTAACCTACTTCAAAGATTTTTTCTACCTTGAAAAACTAATTAGGGTTCTAAATATTCTCATCATTTTCTAATGTTTATATGGTAATCCTTTATGTATCTAATCTGTAACTAAGTGTAACAAATCCAATATGTACCTTTTCTTCTGGACTAGATGCTATGCATTCATTGTTTAACCCCCCTCCTGTGAGCCCAAGGCCTTATGAATATGTTACCTAGGAGTATGTATTTAGGCCAAATGGGGCTTACAAAAGAATGTTCACCGTTTTTTTATTTTCTATTTTTGTTTTCTTATTTTATTACTATTTTCCTTCCTATATTACATGAACACTGTACCAGAGAACCCCAAGTGCTTTCTAGCTAATAACTAAATGTATTTCAAGCCACAAAGCAGCAACTGTGTTAAGGGCACATTTATTGATTCATTCACTGTCCATTACCTCTTCGCTGTTTAACCTTTACTCAGTTCGGACCTTTACGTAGCAATTTACCTGCATTATACATTACCCATATAATGTTTACTTTCTTCTACGATACAATAAATCATTAAAGCTATTACTGATGAACTGTACATTAAATATCAACTGTGCAATCTATCTTCACTGTACATTTGTCAGTTATTCATTAACAATAGGATGGGGTAGGTGAAAGGATGGGGTATGTATACATAATTATATTTTAATTATAATGATTTTATGTCCCACCTCTCTCATATGAAATACACAAAAGGAATAACCATCCACCACCACCACCACCAAGAGGAGTTTAAAGAAACTGAAATCTAGTAATCTCAGAAATCCTAAAAATAATTCCTAAAAATAAATACAAATAGTATAAAACATATACCAATTTCATTACAACCAAGATCCTTTACATTGAAAATACCGTCCAAGTACTAGGGAACTGAAAAGGTGAAAGCAACATGAAAGTTAAAATACTTTCCAAATTTTTAGTATATGCATAAACCTAACCCTAAATGGTACATTATCAGTGTTACGTGTTTTGTGGTCATATACAGCCACTTCTTCAGACTCAAGTGCCACCAATGGCATATACATCTACTCCACAATATAACAGTACCAAAGCTATAAAGAAATATATTATATATGTTCAAAAAGATTTTGCAACACAATTCTTTAAATTAACAAAGTTTATCATTTCTTTTGTGCATTTTCTTTTATTTTTTAGTTAAATGTATCTTTTGTTTATATCAGTTTGAATATACCACACCGATCCCCTTTATAAAATGTACTGTAAATTTTATGCTCCACATTACACTACTGCTTCTACTGTGCTTGTGCTGTGTATTATATACCATGCAGTGCTCAGCTGTATAAAGCATGGTTTAGATCTGGGGTCATTAAACCTTTTTGGCCACTAGGCCATTTCAGGGGTGGGCAGGAGGACACTAGGCTGGAGTCTCTCTTGAGCCTCGCCCTAATGGCCCTGCCCGCACTAGAAACGCCCCCTGAAGGGAATTCCCGGCCGGCGTTAACACTTCCCCCGCCGGGGTAAGTAGGGAACATTCCCTCTCCTCCGTATGTATTGTGGAGGAGAGGGAATTCCCTTCAGGGAGCCACAGCAAGAGCAGGCTCAAGAGCCGCATGCGGTTCTGGCAGTTTGTTCCGGCCTAGGCCAGATTAGGCCAGATCGGCCAGGGGGCGAACTAACTACTGGCTAGGCTGTATCTGGCCTAAAGGCTGGAGTTTGCCGACCTCTGGTGAAAAGATGGAGGCTATCATGGGTGAACCTAGGTGATCCAGCAAATCTGGCTTGGATCTGATCCAGGATTGAAAACATTTGCCAAATATTAGCAAACGATTTAAGAAATCCATTCCAGGTTTGCTGGATCTCAAAAGGTTCACCCATGATAGTCTATCTTCCCCAGTCCTGGTGAGCTTTGCTAAATCAGGTCCACTGTGTTTTATGTAATATACTCAACATTACCAAGCTATATACACAACGATGTTCATGAATATTTAGTGTTCAGGTATATAGAATAAATTTAGTGTTCAGCTAATGTACAATAAAATGCATTATATAACCAATGCGGATGCACTGTACTACCTAGTACTGCACAATCACTATATTACACTGGTTCTCAGTATTTGAATGTTCTGGAGTAATTCAGAGGAATTTAGAAGACCCTTCTGATTCTCATTTCTGTAAATAAAAATATGAGTAAATTGACACATTTGTAGAAAATCAAACACTGTATTTTGTTTTTGATTTTTTGCTGGATCTTGAAGTGGTACGCTGAAAGTTATACCTCCCCACTGCACTTCACCCTATAACTACTGCTTACCTTACTGTATTAAAAGCTGTTAAAGACTAAAAATAAAACATCGCTTTTTATGGCAGAGCATTTTTTGGCTATAAAAGTTGTAACTCTCCACACTTTGGCTAGTGTATGCTGTTTCTCTAAGATTATTTTCTGAGAACATTCCTATATCTTGGGAACATGGTTTATCTTCTAAACAGGGATGCCGGGTATCCAATTTGTCATGTCCCCTCAGTCCTTTATTTCTAAAATAGGCGTAATCACTGCCATTAAACACTATAGAAGTATACGGTCAAGTACAGTTCCTAAATCTTGTACGGCTATTCTGCTCCTAATTTATCAGTCTCCTCTAAGTGAAAATCAGTGGTTGTTAATTTCATAACCACTAAAAACCATTGAGCTAGGCAGTCAATTTGTTTCAGTTCTGCTATTTTTATGTTGCAAAAACAGAAAAAAAAATAGTGGAAGAAGTTGTATATGCGATACCATTGAACATCTATCTCATAAGTGTCCCCTTGGAAATTCTTCTGCATTAAACTTTTAAAATGTTGAAGTTCTCTTTACTTTTCTTCAATAAAACATTTTTTAATCTCTATAGTTTAAAGGGGCATTAAACTGTATGTCAGTTCTTACTCTTTATCTAGAGGCTCTGATTTATAAATGACCATTTATAGCACAAAGTCCGTTAACAACACACTGGAGGTCAATTATGAACCAGAAAATATAAAGCTTTTTCTTATCAGCAAATGTACTTACTTTTCTTTATTTTTTTTTATAAGACTTTGCTTTTATTATAGTGTGTATGTGTACACCAATTATTTGTTTGTTGTGTTTGCACAGTTTTGTCCGGCTAACATAAATATTTTGAGGTTACCCTGCATTTATACGGATTTGTTGTATAAAACATACTTTGTCTTTGTGTTAATGATAATGGTGGTAGTAGCAATAATAATATTTCTATATGCTGGTAGTGATGATAGCACAACATAAAACTGCATCTTTGTCCAGACACAATGATGATGATTTACTTAAGTCATGTAGTCTGTTCTTTTAACAAGGTAAATTATCACTTTCCTAGGGATATTACACCTAGCTTTGTGAATACAGTGACAGTTCACTTTGGTAAGAATTCCCAGTCATGTGTCAAGAAATCTAAAATAACTATCAAAAAAACAGGATTTTGATTGATTGGTTGAAGTCAGCTGTGCTCCATCTCATATACTACAGGAAGTTAAAACTACGTTCACATGTCAGATAATCATCACTCAAGACATTGCCTGAATCATTGCCGCATCTCAAACAGAAATCTGACATGTGTACAGTGGTCCCTCAATGTCGTTATTTAATGGCCCTGCGAAAACGTAAGTAAAAATCATAATATGTTAATCCAAAAAAAAACCAATATAGAGTAATCGGGAATGATAGAAAACTCCACCATGATAGAAATACTCCACCATCTAAGAATTGAATATAACACAGTCCACAGTCTGTCGATAGCTCAATGCCTGATCTCAGCTTGCAGTTTTTTTCCTATGGCATAATGCTTCCTGACAGACAAGGGACAATATTCTATATTAGTGCTCATCACTAATGGTAAACCAAAGTTCTAACTGGTTATAACTTTATAATTTGGTCCCCTCAGTCTCCCATGGTAGAAGAACACATGTGTACAGGGGCAAGACAGGGAGAGAAGGTTAAAGTATAGAAATTCTCCAGTCAGAGACCACAACTTTTATTGGCTGTTGCACAACAATTTGAGATTTGTCTCTTCCATCAGTCAGGGAGAATACAGTTGGATTTATCAATTTTGTTCACTCCTGATTTGTTGCCACGTCTCATACAGCAGCACCAATGTATGATTAAAACCTACACTGACACTCTGTAATAAGTGTGTACTGTCTCAGCCTTCTTAGTCTTGTGTAAGCTAGTTTTGAATTTTGCCTTTCTGACTTACTTCCACAGACCCTTACATAAACAAAGGGGTTGGCGCTAATCAAAATACAAAGAAGCCAAAGAGCTCTTGGTAAATGTAAGTGTGCAGAAAACACAGACCATTACTTACCAGTATATTCCTACTAGGAGTTCTGTTAAATCATTATAACATTAATTATATTATTTATAACAAATTATTCCTTCAAATGTTAAATAGAAAGTTCTGTTTCTTTAAACACCCCAAACCTTGATGATATCTGTACTGATTACTACCTTTCATAAATTAGCCACATATCAAATCAAATAACAAGAAATACTGTTATTTTCTGCATTTAGTATATGAATTATTTGTAGGGACGTCTTGTACTGCTTCTGAGTTGAAAAAGAGATAAAACCTCAGCTTTAAGTTATATTCAGTTATAATATATTCAGCAATTTTTTTTTTTACAACACCTATTACTGTAACTAAAACCCTAATAAACCTTTCGAAAAAGTTCCAAATCCTACTGAAATGAATAGATGCTTTGTATTGTGTACTTTCCACATGGGGGTAGCACATAGTTACAGCTTGACTTATCATGGATTAAAGCTGTTTGGAGACTTTCCACACAGGTCTTAAGGGCAGAGATACATTGCCATTGATTTACTGAACTAAGTGAATATGGTAAAGCTTTTTTATTCCATCAACCAATCAAGAACTAGCAATGTATTTTTTTTCATTTGTATAGATTAAGGATTTATAATGAATATAGGTCAACTTTATTTACCAACATTCACATTGGACAATGAAAATCAACTCAAACAAAAAGTTCACTCTCTACTGTTCGTACATTAAAGAGCCTACCAGAATGCCTGGACATACCGCACTGCAAACAGACTGTGATATTTTCTCTGGGGTCTGGCCTGTTCTGTACTTACACATAAAACTAAAAGAATAGAATTTAACAACCAGTCTTGCTCACCATTGTTTATTGTATGTGCATGGTATCAACCATCAGTAATGATCTCCCTTGCCATGTTTCACACTGAAGTGCTTACTTATAAGGATAACTTTACCTATCAGTCACCAGTTAGATATATATACAGAAAAAAAATACTAGCTCAAGCTGTTAAAAATTAACCAATGGATGCCCATCAGCTTTGACTATACATGATTCCAAACACTAAATTTTATCTATAAAATATAATACAAACAAAAAACATCACACAATAGCAACTTGTGACTTATCACAAAGGAAACATCTAGTTTAATTTCCAAATACAATGTTAAACTGTCAACACCACATATTAGGTCACAAAGAACAACTAGTAGTTTGAATCATGAATACCATGGTTAGCTCATTAATCACAAGGGATTTGATCCATAAATACCATATGTTTATGCAAAACAGAGCTAAACAAAGGACATGTAGATGTTATATATACCTAATCACAATAGAAAGAAACATTCAGCTCTGAGTTTAGCCCTTGTTCCCAATATAAAAAACATGAGACAAATAGGCCATACACCCCATACCTTTTAACTCCTGTATCCTAATCAACAAGATGTCAGCACGTTCTTGAATAAAATGTTTTGCCAAATTAGTTTCCTGGATTTGATTGTTAAATGTCCTCGCTATTCTGCACATTGCATGTTATCAGGGAAACAATGTTTCTAGTATTACAATTCATGTACTGCCAGTTTCTCCATTCTTTTCTGATAGAAATCGATTTCACATACTTGGTAACAGTACCTTACCACTGTACAGCACAATTTTTTTTACATTATCCATTTTTTATCCCTCACCGAGCAGTAAGAATCCATATCATAGTCAGAAGTAGCTGGACAGTAAGTGTCGCTCATGACACGGTTCACCAGGTCAGGATCATTATAGTTTTAGTTCAATGTAAATCTGGGTACTTTTCTGTTGTGTAAATGCTGAGATCACTCCTTACAGAGGTTTATTAATTTGAAGACTAATTTAGCTACATATTTGTGTGTCTTAGGGGGTTAATAACTTTTCAAAACGTGTGAAGGTAGCCTACCTTGAAAATAATCATTGTAATATAACAGTAATAGACTAAAAATCATTTTAGTGTTTACTCTGGTAATAACATTTAGTCATAGACATTAACCTCCTCACCTAATGTATCTGTACACTTCAGGAACATTAATTTTATAGAACATTCAGCTACATCTTCAGACACATATAGCACCGCCAAACAGAACATGTCACAGCCTTATAAATGAATGGCAGCCACGACAAAGTAACACATTGTACTCTGCAGGACACAATTTCAACCAGTAATAGAAAAAAGGGACATTTTTCTAGCTTCTTTCACACACAAATTCTTTATACTTTGCTCTGAATTGAAAATCCAGGACACTTGTTTTCACTTTGGTGTATTTCAAACATTTTCACAAAGAAAAAGTCACTCGAAGTCACTCAATCTTGTCATCATTTGTTTTTGCAGTCAAGGCTACAAAGTAGGCATATTTATAGCAAGGCTTTTAATAATGTTGTTTTATGATTTACACTTGTAACAAAATCCAACAATGGTACCTTAGGTAACTTGTTTTGGATTTAAAGTGGAACTAAAGCTTTGAAAATGAGCGAACAGGCAAGTCCTGTCCCTGTCCCTTGTACAATAAAGGGTCTGTCTGGTCACATTTTTTAAATTTCTGGACTAAGGGTAGGAAATTGTTAAGACCCTTGTCTGCTTTTGGCGGCAGTGGTGGTGGGGTTGGCCATTGGAATACTGTCCTTTCTAATCAGGAATTACAGATTTCTCATACCTTTCTATATCAGGGGCACAGAGAGCAATTTAATTCTAATAACGTTGTTAACTCTGGAAATCATTTTAAATACTGAGAAGTTTGGACTTTACATACAATTTAAGCTTACTTCTTATAGTGAATCACCCTAAAAACCCACAAGGTTGTTCAGGAAAGTTCACACCTCCTGTTCTTGGACAATCAACATTTGCAGTGTCTATTGTGTTCTATTGTGATTGGAATATGCTGTTTGTGCTGTAGGGATATTTCCTACACTGGTAGAATTATTAAAGTAGCTTGGAGAACTGTGAAACATCCTCAACATCTCAAGAACATGTCCAGTTTATGTGATTAACTACTGTCATTCTGGTGAATTGGTGACAATTGCCTAAGACTGGTCAATTTTCTTTGTGTGGATTTAAATATTATTGATTTATTTTTTTCTTCTTTTGGTTTTCTTGCTTCTGTCGAAAAAGTACAAAATTAGGGACCATTTTTTGACACAGACCAGAATAGTTAAAGGGAGCTTTATAACCCCCACAACAATGTAAAGCACAGTGCATGCTTCAAATCACCACAACCATCTAAATTTTTACTTCCCCAGGGACTGCAAGTATCCTGATTAAATGGCAACATTTTGACAAAATACTCTTTTTTCACCAAAATTTAGTGGAAAACTGAAATTTTCTCTTACCATTGGTTGCCTGAATCAAGGTAATGTGAGAGACATGTTATTTTGCAACTACTACTCCAATTCAATGGCATATATCGTTACAAGTTTGTTGAGAGTAAAAAAATGTTAAGAACAATGCTAACATTTTTCATTTAATATTACAAAGTTCTTCTAGTCTTTACACCTTTAAATCTTTACACCACTGCAAAACAAATATCCTGTAAATACCAATTTTAATAAAATAGCATAAGTATGTTACACAACCCATTTACCACTTAAAGTGTTGCAAATTAGGAAGAAGATGCAGAAGCACATTGGCAAGCTGTCAACATTTATTTAAAACTACTGAACAGAACTTGGAAGAGCACTTAGAGACAGAGATTGCACATTTGTAGATGAATCCCGGCACTAATGAAAAAGACACAGAGTTTTTATTTTATCTCTGCAGCAGTACTCCTGGACTAATAAAAAAGGACATGGAGTTGTTTTTATTCCCGCAGCAATATTCCTAAAAAAAAAAAGAGTATTTTTTTATTTTTGAAGAAGTATTTGTGGACTAATAAAAATGGCACAGATGTTTTTTTCTGCAGCAGTATAGATGAAGTATAGTAGTGCAAGTTCTGCATTAGGTATGATTATGTTCTTTATGGGCCATATTTACAAAGTTCTGAAGTTTATTTTCACCAAATGTTGAAGAGAAAGAACCACAGAGACTTACCACAAAAGTTAGTGACATTTACTTTTAAAGTAGTTAAAACATTGATGATGGTGATGTTAAAACATTAACATATGAAATATATATATATGATAAAAAAAGAGTACATGAAGGTTAAAACACTGTCACGAAGTAGAGAGGGCAAAGTAGAAGTAGTACAAACAAATTAATGCTTAAAATTGATCTCTAATCCAAACTTCTTTTTACAAACAGAGTGGTAAATTTAAATGCCTCTTAGTCACTTTTTCCCTTACTTGCTGTCAGGGTGACAGTAATTTGGAATGAGAATGAGAAATTTCAAATGAGTAAAAATCTCAAAATATTCCAATAACCAATAATACATATACAGTGAAAAAAGGAGTGTCCAAGTGATATAAAAAGTGAATATTATATATGCCTATAGAAACCAATCTTATAAAGTGTTAACATTCTTAAGGCAGATTTCTGTCCATAAATATCTGCCATCATGCATACCAACACATGTGAAAAGAAGTAAAAATTAAATACATCAACACATAAGAATATTAATATTGAATGTCATTCATATAAATCCAAACTTCCATAAACTGCACAAATTATAATACAAGAAAAAGTACCCTAATATAGGGGTAGCCAACTTTAAACCATGTACCCTTCTAGAACAAACTTAATAAAGGACTTAAAATAATTCAAATAGCGTAATCTTGATAAACAATATTAGGGTATTGAATATTATCTTTAAACCGTATCCAGGGAGCCCAAGTATCAATAAATTTTGTGGACAAGTCACGATATTCATGATAACCTTCCTCCATTTTACAAATTTCCTCCACCAACTGAAACCAATGAAGGTTCACTGGGGTCCTTCCATAACCATGGAATCTGTGCCTTGGCTGCATTAAGAAAGACAGGCACTAGAGAACGTTTGTATCTACTCCAAGGAATATCAGTGCAGTGAAAAAGTTCTAACCACTGATTATGCTCCAGAGAAACACCAGCTAATCCTTTGATCATTTGAACTGATCAACTGATTTGAATTGATCATTCTACAACCTCTCCAACATAATGAGGGGTCATATGATTTATTTGTACAGTACATAATACCATCTGGAAAGAAGTCTAAAATTACCCTCCTGTATTTTTGCACATATTGATGTCTTGAGAGGCAAGCCCATAATACCTTCTTCTGGGATTCAGAGAGTGTAACCCTAAAGAATTAAATTTAATTAGAAGCTTATATAGCCGCGATACAATACCAGAGGGCTTATCCTCACCACTTAACATTTCCTCCATAGGGGTAAGGTGAAATGGCACAATTGAAGGTAATGCCAGTGATGAAATGGCCTCTGTGCCTACAAAGACACAAACAGAATTTCCTCTAACCACTTGGTATAGCAATAGATTAGAGTCACCAGTATGTCCCAAAAATGAATTAGATTGCAACCCTGGTAAAAAATAAGAATGAGCCATAATTGGAAGTAAAGGAGAATTATATAGCCAACCCTGCTGTCTATGTAACATATCCCAACATTTAGGTGTAGTTAGAGTGAGAGGGAAAGTATACGATTCTAAGGCTCCAAATTGCTTTGGAAGCCACATAGCTACACTTAAATTAACTGAACAGAGATCCGATTCTAAAGTAACCCAACCTTTAGAGAATCTATCATACTTCCAGTTAAAAATCCTGTTCAATATTGAAGCCCTGTTATATTATCTAAAATCTGGCGGCCCCAAACCCCCTCCGTTCTCAGATGAAAAAGTGTTTTTAAGGGAATCCTTGCCTTTGAAGGGTACCAAATAAATGAAGAGACCATACTATTAAGGCACTTACAAAATGAGGAGGGAGTCTGTATAGGGAGCATTTGGAAAATAAACAATACCCTAGAGGGCACATTCATTTTCAGAACTTTGACTTTCCCTATCCAGGAGAGTCTTAATTGTTTCCAACGTTGGATATTTTTCTTAACAGCATTTAACAGGGGTATATAGTTTGCCAAGTACAAACCGGACAAAGAAGGCGTAATCTCATTACCTAGGTATGTCAGTTTCTTTTGGCACCAAGTAAAAGGAAAGTTAGCTTTTAATCTGTACACTACTTTCCCTGGAAAGTTCACATTTAAAATCTCAAATTTAGATAGATACATCTTAATATTGGTCAAATGACCATACTCCTCAAACTCAGCTAATATGTTAGGGAGAGAGATATCGGGCTGTTGGACTACAAACAAAATATCATCGGCGTATGCTGCCAGTTTATGCTTTTTTTGACCAATTTTAACACCATGAACACTAGGGTTTAACCACCATATATTCAAAAAGGGTTCTAAAGATATAGAAAAAAGCAGTGGCGATAAAGGACACCCCTGTCTAGTACTGTTATAAAGCTGGAAAGAAGATGATAACATTCCATTCACACAAACCTGGGCTGTGGGGCATGAATAAAGAGATATAATCCACTTAGGCATATTAGGGCCTAAGCCCATATGCCTCAAAGTCATAGATAAATACAGCCAGTCCAACCGATCAAACGCTTACTCAGCTTCAGTAGATAGAAGCAGGGTGGGCTGGCTGTGCTTACAGACATAATGTATCAAAGAGAGAACCCATGAAGAGTTGTCCCTAGCTTCCCTCCCTGGAACAAATCCCGATTGATCTGAATGAACCCATAAGAGAACAGTATCTTGCAACCTCTTAGACAACACCTTTGCAAATAATTTTGCATCCACATTAAGTAGAGATATGGGCCGAAAGCTAGCACAAAGAGTGGGGTCTTTAACCGGTTTGGGGAGCACCGAAATATGCGCCCTTAAAGTATCTTCGCACATTAAACCCTCTGCCAGCAAATCATTAACATATTTACCTAAATGAGGAAGAATATCTTGATATTGTTTATAATAATTTAGAAAGAAACCATCAGGTCCAGGATTTTTACAACTTGGAGAGGTTTCAATAGCAGCACACAGTTCACTCTCCGTTATATCTCTTTCTAAGTCAAGGAGCCTTTCTTAGGCCAAACTAGGCAGCTTTGCTCCATTAAGATACATTTAATCTTTTCCCTGCGGGTAGCAGCTATTTCTGGTGTTTCCTTTACTCGTACCTGATAGAGATCCTGGTAGAAATCTCTAAAAACAGCTGCCATCTCCTGAGAAATGTGTACCATTACTCCAGACTTATTTTTAACCTTAGAAACATAAGAGGCTGATTTCTCCTTCCTAAGGACATGTGCTAAATATTTGCCTGTTTTATTGCCCCTCTCATAAAATTTTTTGGCAACCCTAGAAATAACTGATCTAGCTTTAGCATCTAACATTTCCTTTAACTGATAATGCAGGTTTGTCAGCTGCTTAGCCCGTAATGTCCATTGTGATTGTTTATGTACTGCTTCCAGTTGTGAGATCTTAAATAACAGTTCATTAATTTGTTGGTTTTTCTCTCTTTTCTTGGTTGGTTCTCCCCATGTGCAATAAGTTTACCCTTGCATTTTCACCTATTTTAGTGAATACAATTAAAAAGTAATTTAATTTGCTAGGACTACTCAATCATATCATCATCAATTTTATGTAACACTCAATCACATGTTACACATGATTAGATAATTTAGGTCTATACAACTTCACCTCAAAAATGTTGAGAAACTTGCATTATGGACAAAAACAATAAAAACCTGAGACATTTTAACATTTTTTCGATTTAGGAAAAAAAAAACATGTCAAGCAGCAATATGCATGTAATGTAGCAGTATACAAAGTTTGTTAACCACAGAAAATATTTTTGACAAAAGCATAGACTGACATATGCTTTCATCACACAACTACAACCACTATTCTGACCTTGATTTACTAGGTCAATATGATGTATTTTAGCACCACAAGGGAAAATTATCAAACTGCCTAACATATACACTGCCTGGCCAAAAAAAGTCAAATATACAAAGTCATACAATATTTTCCTGCATCCCCTTTAGTTTTGAATATGGCATACATTTGCTGGGGGTACATTCAGTAATTCAGTATTATGGTATTCCAATAAGCATATTTAATGTCACATTTGTTTCTATCCAAAGTTGTAATAATTGTTTCACCAAAGTCTCATATTGTTGATAGCAGGGTTGTAACACCCTGTGTAAAGTCTTTTCCATCACATTCCAATTATTCTTAACTAGGTCAAGGTCTGGCCAATCCATGTGTGAAAATGATGGCACATGCTCTCTAAACCACTTTTTCACAATTTCAGCATTATGAATGCAGGTATTGTCATCTTGAAACATACAAATGCCATTAGGTAAGAAAATGTTCACTGGTGGAAAAACCTAGCCATTTTTCTATATTCCTGTACTCGGTTGACTTTTTTTTTGTAATGGAAGTGTGAGAATTATTTTGAAATGGGGTAATAGCAGTGATCACTTTGAGCTTCACAAATCATGTTACAATTTGATTTTCAACCAAACCTGTAACAGTCTCTGACCATTTTATAAACTTAACCTTATGTGCAGTCTGTAAGGTCAGGGGTTGCAAATAAGGCTTAATTTTTTCAATGTCTTTTCTACTGTGGTTTTCCCTGACTATATTTGTTTAAAGCTCTAGACCCATTCCCAACCATAATTAGGTTTTTCCAACTTATATAGCATTCATAGAATTTTAGAGGGCTTTTACATTTCCTAAAACTGAAAAAAGAGCTCAGCAGTAGCTCTTGTGCACTTAGCTGGGCCAAAGACATTTCTACAAATCAAGAAATATTCCCAATTTTGAGAGTTGCTTGAAATTAGTGGGCCATATCTAAACTGCAAAAGGACATGTAGCCTGCTATTGCCTTCAAGATATATTCTTCCTGCTGATAACTGGTCCCCCTACCACTAAATTACTAGGTTGAGGTAAAAATAAACATGATTAGGCTGCCAGGAAATAGGTTAGTCATATAACTCATTGTTGTTATTTAACTGAAGTGTCTCATCTCACATTGTGTTTTTTAATGTTATTTGTTCAGAATCTGATTACACTTTGCTGTTGTTGAATTTCTCCACAAGTGAACTTCAAGCCTGAAAGAGAAGAAAAGAATTCTGTAATTCTTGTCTAGGTCACAAATAATACTGTACAGCTGGGGGAGGACTAACTAGAAGGGTATAAATAATTACCCTGACCTATTAAATGACATTTAAGGTATTCTGTACTAACAAAAAATACTAAAATGGTACTTAGTCAAATAATTGATATATACTTACCCATGTGTTTGATTCCCCAGAATATTCATGTTGGCTGTTTAGTCTTTGGAGTTTATCCAGAAAAGCATTGTTTACTCTTAAAAAAAAATAGTACATGCGGTTAGTCATTTTAAATAATTGTTTTGCAATGCTAAACATGCTTTTCCTTGCTGTGACAGTACTATCAAAATGTAACAGTCATATATGCTGAGATAGCTATGTATACAGTGATAAATGTGAAACAAATTTAAATGGGTTTTAAATAAATTTTGGCAGTAGAGGAGAAGTTTTGTGCACAGGAAAAGAGGAATATTGGTTAACATAACCTTTTCGCAGATATGAATAAAAAGATGGACTAAACTGGCCACGTTTTAACTTCCAGGAACACCTGCTGAATGACCAGATCAGAATAGCATAATTCAATACAAACAATACAAATTTTAAGCTAAATTTAAACAAACCTTCACCACTCGTTTTCTACTTTTGCTTTTAGAACTGCCATAATTTTTTCTTGGCATATATTCAACAAGGATCTGGAAACATTCCTTCAGGATTTTGGTCCACATTGACATGATCAAATCACATAGATGTTGTAGATTTGCCAGCTCTGGTGACTGTGGTGGCAATTTGAATACAGGGAACTTGCTGGTATTTTTAAGAAACCCGTTTGAGATGATTTGAACTTTGTGATAAGGCCTGTTAACCTGTTGGAAGTAGCTATCAGTAGATGGGTATAGCAGGGTCATAAAAGGATCGAACATGGTCAGCCACATCACATCAAGGTAGGCTGTGGCATTTATTCAATGTTGGAAGTATAAGCAATAACCTTTCTATACTGTCCTGCCTTTAAATATATATACTAAAAAAAAAAACATTTCAATCTTTAAATGCCAGAGAGCTATGGTTCTGGTTGCCCAATAGGAATATCCAGTATTTGGTGATATTAAAAAGAAACTTGTTAAAATTGAAAAATTCAGAGAAGATAAAACCATAGTCTGATATATGAAACAACTCATATTTTGGGGATTTTCTGATTCACTTCCTATAATGCCATGTTCAAATAAAATTGCATTAAACTAAAATGACTGGTGCCCATCCTTTTTATACCCTGAAAAAGCACAATGCCTAAAACTGAATATGATGGGGGATCCTATTGTCTTGTATAAGTGCCTATGATATTTTTTTGTAGCTACTGATCATTCAAAAGTCTATATATTTCTGAAGATTAGAACCAATATTGCTGAGACGAATGGTCAGTTTGTTTTTTTGGCCATACTTTTCCTACTATTGGAATTTCCCACGGACACAGTTCACCTTAGTTGATAACTTAATTCAACTTGGATTTTCCCATCAGATGTAGACACAATGACAATTGTCAACAACATAAATAAAGGGGATAAAACTCCCAGAGACCCATACAGCAATACAAACCTGACAGTGTTTGCTATATAACTGAGGTCAATATTTTACGGAACAAAAAATACAAGCGTGAGACTTACCGCCTATGTTCTTCTTGTTGGGACCATCGTCTTTCCTTTTCTTCCTCTTGTTTCTTCATTTCTAACAACTCGCTCTACATAGAAAAAAATATATTTGTATGTGTATACATCATGAGGCAGTCAAACTGTTTTCATCAATCCTTGATGTGTACTGACACATTACTTTTAATGAAATAGGGAATGCATCATTAGGTTTATATAATGAAATATGGTACTAAAGATGCATCTAGGTTATTACATTTATAAACAGCCATGTAAATTTGTGTAATGTACTAGAGATACTGGAGATGAATTGTAACTCATTGGTGACAGCAGAGGTAGAGACAAATACACATTTTACAGCAGCAATGAAACAATTAAGATGCTGCCCATAGCAATACATCAGCTGTTTTTTTTAATTTTCAAGTGAAAAAAGTGGAGCTGCGTTCTTAACAACCAATAATATTGGAAACAATATACAGGTGTCTGTTTTTTTTTTTCACAATTTAAATGTAAATGATAATGAGCAGTTATTTGATTAGTCTGGGTGTTTGCTGATCTCATGGCTGTTTGGTATTGTGCCTACGGGCATTATTATGTGTATTCTAATTTAAATTATGCATATCTGTATTACTAATAAACTAATTACTAAATGACTAATATAGTTTTTCATATTTTTAGGCTGTAAATCCATTTTGCTATATTATCCAGCCAAAGTAATGCAAGCATATCACATTTCTTTTACATACATCCATTGACACTTCCAGCCATCTTCGTCCATCTACACACATCCATCACCCCTTTTCTCTCTTCCTAAGAGTTTTCTAACCACCAGTCAACTTTATTGTATTTGTTGTATTAAGTACAGAACATTAGAGAGATAACAACATTGTTGTGTTTCTATTGACTAAACTCAGAAAACAAAAAAACACACACACAAAATGCAGATATCACTTGCAAAAGAGTTCAGATGTCAATAAATACATTTGATGTCAATTTTAAAAATACACAGATGTCAATTTAAAACACGTACTTTAAAAGGGAAATCATTGGCATCTTATTGTTAGACTGATATATTCTACCCTGCTTTACCAAATACATTTTTGTTATCTGTACATTGCTCGATCACTGATGATTGCCTTGGTAACATGGTAATGTCCTGTATTTCTTTACAAATAAAATTTTATATGGCTTATTCTTCTCTTAATATAATAAAACAAAAATACATTTGGTCCTCTTTACTGATGTAGCAGAAGCTGTTCATTTAGCAGTACGTATGTTAGCTTAGTAAACAAAGTAATTTTGTCTTAGTAAGCGGACCTAAACTCTGAATTTTTACTTTACATAAAAGAGTAGACAACCCCCGCTTTTTTTTTTTTTTTTTTTTTAAAGCAAAAATTTGTTGTTTTTTTTTTCTTTAAGTGCAACACTGTGCAGCACCTTCCCTTTCTGTATTGATTTAAATGTCATGCATCCTGGCAGGCTCTAGGCTCTTGGCTGCTGCTTCTGCACAGAACGAACCCTTTCATCAATATAAAAAAAAATTGGCGATCCCACACATGTGCAGTGAGATCGTGCACATCACTATGGCCTGCAATGCATGGTCACTGTAAATGTCCACTACAATTGTTCAAAAAGGTCACCCAATGATTCTTACATTTTCTCTGCAAACTTTATCTTGACAAGTCATATACCTGCTGAATCTTTAAAGTGCTGGTATTTTTACCTTTTTGAACAATTGTAGTGGGCATTTACAGTGACCATGCATTGCAGGCCATAGTGATGTATAAAGTGTCCTGCAGCATACTGATCAAGTGTTGACAGCTACCCATCTCATACTCCCTTTTGAACAATCTCAAAGTTGCCATGCCAGGGTAGTTTAAGGTGCCCAGGAAAGTTGGTATTCCCTGACATCACTAACCATATTGGATAAAGTTTGTCAATATGCTTAACTCAGAAATGTGCCAAAGACAGCAGATTAGGTATGGGACAAGGTATTGAAAGAATTATTCCATATTTATTGAGGTGATGCATTTCTGAAGCATTGCCAAAGAGGAGTGCATTTAAAATAGGGGCAATGACCTGTTGGGCTTAAACTTTAAAAGGGGCTGTTACTGATCACCTTTTTTAGTAGATTTACAAAATAAAACATCAGGTTTATTTTTGTTACTGCAATAAATACAATAAGACTACAATTGGATACATAATGTTACGCAAAGGGTACATTAGTGGTACATATATTACATCATTTAAGTTTTTTGTATGCTGCTGATTCATATGGTATAATCTTTTATCACAGATTCCTATGTCATGGATGTTTATGTTATGAAATGCATTTATAATGCTTGCCCACTAGAAGTCTTCTAAGAGTCATGCGTTCAAAGTGTCCCATTTATTGTATTCTTAGAGCAATATTGTGTTTTTACAAGTATATAGCTTCATATTCAACCTGAGTAATGAATAAATATGAATGTACATAATATCTTCCCATTAGGATATTATCAGCCACGGATTAGGACAGGCGGGTATGTGGCATTTATTCAAGCTGAGCTTTTTAATTACCTAGCAGCTATATGTTAATTGTTTTTATGAGTAATGAGTAACAATCTTTGTGCCAAAAATGTCAAGACCTAATTTTTTATACTTGATTTCTAATACCTGTTTTAACAATAAATCTTTGGTGAGTATAAGAACTATGTGCATATTACTATAATAATAATGCATAATATATAAAAATAACTTTATTATTGTTATTATTATTATTATTATTATTATTATTATTAATAATAATAATATTAATAAAAAAAACACTTTTTCTATAGCCCCAACAAGTAACGCAGAGCTGTACATCAAATAGTGGTAACAAATGACAGACAGATACAGACAGAGTGACACAGGAGGAGGAGATGACCTTGCCCATAAGACTGACAATCTAAGAGATTTGCTTTATGGTACTGGCTCCCTGGGAGTGACAAGGACTTTTTTTTTGCATATTTATCATTCAACCAAATAAAACCAAAACCTTGATAACATGAAAACCTTAAACCTGCAAGACCTGTAGTCTTTAAAGTTCAAATGAACTTTTACCTTTAACCAGCTAAAAACATTCTAGGTAGGGGCATCAAAACAAAGATGCTGAAAGTCTTACAGGAAGCAACCAAAGCCTGCCCTTGTTAGAATGCTGCAAAGAAGGACGCTTAATCACTATGTGGAAGCTGTGGTCACTCCTCATGGGGTCTTAGATGTCCCTGCCTCCAACTGGCAAGGAGTATGAGCTATGCTGATTGGAGAGCTCTAGCTGTGACTCCTTAGGGGACATGTCAGACACCCGAGACCTCAGGGAGACTGCTGCTTCCACAAAAAGAGTCCGCCTTTGTAGCATGTAGGTAGAGTACAGACTTTTCATGGAGGTACTCTATATTATAGTATGCTTGTTCTGTGATCACCTTGGTTCATCCGGAACAAACAAAGCAGTGACCTGTTTACTTTTGTGCCTTAATGTGGGGTAGCTCACAGGACCTGTAGTCACGGCTGCACACATTGCTGGTTTGAATGCTGCCTAAGTTGGAAAGCAAAGTGATTCAGTTGTTTTGTCACCAAGGTTTTTTATATTAGTTAGAAGGTGGCCTTGTTCTATTTTATATTGAATGCCTTTTCCACTATAGATTTAAACTGCATCAGTATATAACATAAACAATTAATTACAAAAGCTGGCAGATGAAATAATCGCATCCTTTCTTTTCCAAAGGGTACTATGAAATAGTGATGAGCATAATTTAATGAAAGATCATTATTCACAGAGATTTACTGTTGGCCTTTGATTAATGGAAAAGGAGATAGAAGGAGAGGAATTTCTAAATTGTCCTTTTCTGGAAATGGGTCTTTCCATCTAAAACATGCTGCCATCTAAAAGATGTGCTATTTGGGTCATGATTATTAGAAAGAAAATACTTCAGTTACAGCATACCTTGAAGCAATTATTTCAACACTACAAGTCACATTGTCAGTATCGACCGCCTGGCTCAAGAAAAAGGTCACCAGAAAGGCTAATACTTGCATTAGTTTTGTGACTTTTTCTAGCAGCCTTCTGTAAGTACGCGGAATGGCTTTTGTTGTGACACCAAAAGAACTTGATGAAGTGAGAAGAAAAAAAGCTTTTAGGAGAACAGCATGTGGGAATAAAAAAGCCAATAAAAATACATTTCCTTTCTTTCATTTTACCATGAAAACATGATTATTTTAAAATAGATTATTTGGGATATTTATATAGTGTTTAACTAAAAATAGGGTAATGCACTTGTTTTTTTCTGTATACTGCCTAAAATGTTCCCAAATATATATTAAATGCTACAATTTATAATGTATACAAACATCAATAGTAATTACAAAACTATTCTGATTTCAAAATGCTATTTTTAGACTGCACTTGGACACAAAGTGCATAGCAAGCAAATCTTAAAATTAAGGAAGAAGCATTGTTATTACTGCTAAATCAACAAAGTCATACATATGAAAGGGAGGAAAAAATAAAATAAATTAAAAACTTTTCTGAAAATGTACTTTTTGCTAGTTCTACTAACTTGAGTTGAACAATCTTTGTGACTACAATAAAATAAATCCAAAAGATTTGCAATTTGCTGGTTTGAATATTGGCCTAATTTGCTCATCCCTTAAAATTTATGAGAGAAAGAATGTCCCCAAGTTTAAAGATAGACCCCTTTCTTCTCATTTCCTATTATTTTCAACTTCTTCCCATTCTTGAAAATAGTATTTATGTATAACTTATTGTGTACATAAAAAAAAAATCCAGAGGTCCTCCATTAAAATCTAGACATACCAAATAAGGAACATTCTACAGGCTGATGGGCTTTTTATAGAGCTATTGAGATAGGAGCCTAGAAGCCTTTGCTTCAGAAAGTGCCAGTAAGAAAGGCCTGAGATTCCTGATAGGGGAATTTTGGAAGTTGCTGCAGGAATATGCAGCACTTTATAGTACCTACACTTTACAGCCACATTGGTTTTTGTACAGATAGAGTATCCTTACTTATTTCAATAAACTTTTATTAAATAACTAAAAAAAACAAGTTTAAAGAAGAACTTATAAATAACAAACAAGAGAAGAACCTCATGTCTCCTCAGGGTAGGAATGGGGAGGCCGGGGGGGGGGTTTAATCCACATGAGGAAGCGATTGAAATTGTAGAGCAGTATTTGATCCACAGGTCCCAGGTAAGTTCAAAAACATGCCGTGTATCTTTGAGAGTTTACTTGAGCATTTTGTTTACCATTACCCAATTTAATTTGCCTTTTACTGGAGCTAGTGGGATGGATGGAGATTTCCACACCTTTGTTAGGGCAATCCTGGCCACCAGCAACACAAAGCTACAAAATTTCTTTGTGTGTTACAGAAAGGGCATGCCAATCTTGCTTGAAAGAGCACTCTCCAAGTTAGGAGATAAGGGGGTCTATCACTTGTGATATAAGATCAAAGATATTTATCTAATATTCCTGAGATCACCAAATGTACTCCATATCCCCATGCACTCCCACAAACCCTAAAACGGAAGACCCCAAGAAACACTTAGCAATCCTGGTTGGTTCCAGCATAACAAAGCTTTATAATTTATTTCAATCAAACCAACATTAGGTGATACTTCGGAAGTTACGGGCTACTTCGGTCCATTCCTCCAGATCCCATTATTGCTGCATATCTTTTTCCCAAGCCTTCATATATGGTAGCTTGGAAGAAGAGGCCAACAGTCCCGAGTAGAGAATCAAGATCTGACCAGCAGAGTTACCCAGTGATTTACAAGTACATTCAAATGGCAATGTTAGGAAACGTTTATCTGGCCAGTGATTCAGTGTTGTGCACCACTACAGTATGGGGCACAGCCAATTTTGCCCAACAATGTCACTTGCGGCAGCAAAGAGCCGTGCAGCCTGATGTATTTTATCGACATCCCCAGCTCAAACTGTTAGGCTGTGCACAGCTGAATGGGAGTTTTAGAGGCTGATCAGTTCCTGACTCTATCCTGCGCTGCCATTGGCTGCTGGGACTTTTTAATCTTTCTGCTCCCAGCCCCTGTGCCTGTTGTAGCATTTAGCGGGGCTAATCTGTGCTGGAGTGAGATTCATCCGATTTACTGTTGCTGACTTTGCTTGTTTTTGACCCTGGTTTATGCTGCCTGGACCGACCTCTAGCCTGTGACCCCAACTCTGCTTGGTGTTTGTACTTCTTCTGGTGGATGGATTTTCTGTTATGACCTCTGGTTCTGTATTCTGGATTTGTCTATTGGAATCTTGGAATATCTCTGGGCTCCTGGTCCTCTGCCAGCTCTTCTCCAGGCACCATCCCTGGTGTACTAAGTCCTTGGGGCAACCGTGTGCTGGTAAACGCAACCGATTTCATGAGGCTGTGAGGGGGATTGCTATATCTGAAGAGTGAGGTGTTAGAGCGACTGGTGTCTGGCGAGTACTGTTGCTGGACCAGGGCCTTACAGCCATTTTGCAATAGGGAGGTTTACCCTGCGACATTTTAGAACTTACAAATGATTGGATCTGGGCATAGTGAAAGTATTCTGTGGGGGGCAGATTCTTATTTTGAACTAGATGGTAAAGGCTCCGTATTTTCCTGCCAAAAATTAGGTCTTCTACCCTATAAAAGCCAAGACTCCTGCACCATTCAAATTGATGGGGTGCCGTTCCGGGCTGGAACTCAGGGTTCCTCCAAAGCGGAGCAAGGGGTGTATATGTTAAGCCTATACCTGTGTGGTGTTTCAATCTGTCCCACACAGAGATTACTGCAGGGAGGGGCAGGTAATTCTAGGTCTAATGCGGGAGGGGATCCACATGAAGGAGGCATGACAGAGTCTCTTTAAAGGAAACTAGAGAAAATACGGGACATTGATGATCTCTTCTTTTAAAAAGATCCTCAAAAATGATCCCCTTTTCTTGTGTGTATTGTTCTAACTTGCAAAATATCTGCCTCCATCAATTGTATTCAGCAGGTACATTTTAATAGACAGTGAACAGATTAGCGTATCTATATGAGGAAGTTGGCAGCATTTGGAAATATGCTTCATGATCTTTATTTCAATTCACTCATATAAAATTAGAAGCAGTTACATTTGTGTTAATGAGGAAAATTTATATGCCTATAACCAACACTAAAATCTCAGGATATGATATTAAAATTGTAAGAAAAAGTCTAATTACTCTTTCAAAACAGAAGTTAAAAACCTGATGTGACTTTGGAAATAGCCAGAGGATTATCAGAAGTTGATGAAACACCGGCAAGAATAAAAGGTGATTTAACAAATGTGGGAGCCAGTCAGCGTGATGATTAGGGTAATGCATAAGAGAAAAATGGTTTGAAGGAAACATAAAAGATACATCACAAGAGAATGGAATGATTGATGCAGCAGGAAAAAATGCTTAGAGAAGAAGCTTAATGCAATATTAAGTAGAGAAAAAAATGTGATGTCTTTGTGGAACAACGATGGCAAATCTGAGCGGCTGACAGAAGTTAATGCAATAACACCTTAGTGACAGATTTATAAATGCTAGGGAAAATAAAGGTTAGCTAACAAAACTAATCAATTTTATTTGTCAGCTGCTGGGGGATTTATAGTGGAATTTCAATATACATGTCAAACCGGTAGTATACCAAAGTCAGAAATACCCAACGGGTCAGAATTTAGGTAGACTAATGGCTGGGAGAAAATGAAGATATGCAGAGTGTTACTTGTTTTAAGGAAAGGCACATAATGTATTCTGTATGTCTCCCAGAAACAAAATATTAGCATTTATGTCTTTCTTTGCTAGGGTCTTGGGTTATGTGACTGTGATTGAGACATTAGATTGCAATCTTCCCTGGGGGTTGAAATTGATAATTCTGTGCACTTGTAGAGCACTGCAGAATATTTTAGTGCTGTAAAAATATAGAAAAGAAGTAAACACAGATTTAATTCTGCTAGGTACTGGCCATGAGATTTGAAGTGCTTCTAACCCCAAACATGTATTATATTACAGATAACATAGCTTAGATAGCATTGCTGCATTTGTTTCTCTTTTCTATTGAATCTCAACTGATGCTGATCTGTGATCCTGCCATCTCCCTGTCCTAGGATAACAACACTCTCTGACTACTCCACATAGGAAAAGCAGTGTTGTCAGAGTAGACTGCTCACTTTTGTTGTATATTAAAGAAAACCTCCCTATCTCCTCACCTCTTTAAAATGATACAGGTGTTCTGTAGTACAGGTATTCCTCACTTACCTCCTAATGGCTCCATCCTCTGTCTTGAGGATCTCCCCGATCTGGGTCTGCAGCCTGTCGGTGAATCTTTCACTAATGCAGGGTGCACATGCACAGCTCTGCAGATCTTCCTCACTTAATGACCAATTTGCTTAGCGGTCAGGTTAGCCCGGTCATTAAGTGAGGAGCATACAGAAAATATCTGGGAAGAGCTAATAATGCTGCTTGAGATTAAAGTTCAGCACGCACAATGTGCACATTAAGTAAATTCACAATTACTTACTAGACAATACAAAGCACTTTAAATGGTATATTTAGAAGATAAAAGGGGAGCAAACCAGAGAGGTTTATTTTTTAGGGTTTACATATACTTTAGGCCTCCATTCACAGTACATTTGTGAAATGTTATGCAAAACACGGAATTTAATTTGAGCTATTATTACCCCCTTTTATAATACAAATTCAGGTGCAGAAAATTGTATTTCATGTAATCTTCTCACAAATAGCATCATGGCATGTAGAATCTTCTATCATAAACTGCTAAAGCAAAGAAAGTATGGGATTGTGTAAACTTTAATAATCTCTATTCCTAACTGTTTGCCTATTGTGAATGGCAATCACACCCATATGGCAAAAAATATGTAAACGCTCTCTAAATACTGAGAATGCTAGAGAACAGAAAAGGATATATATATATATATATATATATATATATATATATATATAGTCAAAGAAGACTAAGTCAAAAATCGTCTATGCTGATTGTGAATCTGCTCTGAAGCCAGTGCCAGATGATGCAGAGAATCCAGTACCAGTCCCTCCTACATCTGTTGTTACTGACAGTGACATGTTGGATGAGGAACAGGGGGATGATGTCAATGTTAATGAATGGTATATGAATCTTTGAATAGGGTAAGCCACATTTTTAAGCCAATCAGGTTTAGATGATCTAGTAAGGGACCTGTCTTTGTCAAAAGAGAAGTTCGAACTGTTGGCCTCCAGATTAAAGGAGTGGAATTTGCTACAAAAAGGAACTACAACTTCACACTTTCGTCATCGTCACACAAAGTTTGAAGGTTATTACAAGCTGGAAAATGACATTTGCTTCTGTACCGATGTGAGTGGTCAGATGATGGAGATAAGTTGTGAATACATACCAGAGCAGTGGGGATTGTTCATAGATTCGTGCAAAGGAAGTTTGAAAGCTGTGTTGCTGCATAAAGGCAACAAAAAACCTTTGCTTCCTCCTGCTCATGCAAGGGAATGAAAGAGACATACGAATCCATGGAGGTCACCTTGAAATTGATTATCTATTCAGAACACAAGTGGAATGTTTGTGGTGACCTGAAGGTGGTGGCACTCCTTCTTGGCCTGCAATTGTGATATACAAAATATATGTGCTTTCTGTGCCTGTGGAACAGTCGTGATGACAGCAACCATTACAAAGGGAAAGAATGGCCACCCAGACCTTGAACACACTTTTGGCCAGTACAACGTGAAGCATAAATCGCTCATTGATCAACAGAAAGTTCACCTTCCACCACATATCAAACTTGGATTAATGAAAACCTTTGTCGTTGCAATGGATCATGATGGTATGGGTTTTCAGTATCTGAAGGACAAGTTTGGAAAAGTTATAACAGATGCTAAACTGAAAGCAGGCATTTTTGTTGGTCCCAAATCCACAATTTAATGCGTGATGCCACATTCAGAGACAAACCCAACCCACTTGAACTTGCTGGTTGGGATTCATTTGTGCTAGTTGCTCAAAACTTTCTGGGCAACCAGCGAGCTGAAAATCATGCTGAATTTGTGAACAACATGCTAACAGCATACCATCAACTTGGCTGCTGAATGTCACTTAAAATTAATTTCTTACATTCCCATCTGGACTTCTTCCACAAAATTTGGGTGATGTGAGTAATGAACAAGGGGAGAGGTTCCACCAGGACATTTCTGTTATGGAAACAAGATATCAAGACAGGTGCAACCCAAACATGATGGGGAACTACTGCGGGTTTCTGCAATGCGAGACAGCGGAGAGCCACAAACGCAAAAGCAAGTGCCTTAGGTGAAAGTGTAATTGTATATGGTGTTGAACAAAAAACGTCATTTTTGTAATGTCATGGAACTATGAAGCAAAACTTAGGTATGTATAGAGATTACATAGTAACTGTGGAATGAGAGAATGTTGCTAATCACGTCTATACACGTAATTAATTTAGGATCCTGACATCCTAGGCAGACTTCAAATTTGGATTCAATGCACTTGATTTAGTATAGTACACATTGATTAGACCAAGTAGCAGACAATATTTATTTTTTTGTGATGCACTGTAGTCGAGGATCCATTCCTCAGACTATCACTCCTCCGTATGTGAATTTTTCTGTGCTGTTATAGTCAGGAAAATGCATAAAGAAATTGAAAAGATAATACCAGCCCCTTCAAAGCAGAATAGGTATGGTAAATGAAAAGGCCTTAATGCATGACTCTGGAAACAGCATTATTTATAGATACCTTTCTGCGCTGCTCTTCCTTCATCTGCTGCAGTTTTCTTTCTTCTTCCACCTTCAGTTGTTGTTTGTAAGATCGGTAAGATAGTCCACTTTCCTGTAATTAAAATTACTTGGATGAGAATTTCTAAATAATAATGGAGATGATCCCTGCAAGTTTTTGTGAATAGTACTAAACATAGCAAGTTACTTTGGTCTCGAACTCCACTACTATTTTCCCTACCGCATTTTTAAATAGTTTTTATCATACATTCACATGTAAAATTTCTGTTTATTATTATCTGACCCTGCTATTACACAATTTTAAAACATGTGAAACATATTCATTATAGTACAAAAATCATTTATAGAAGTTTTGGTTTAATTTGTTTTCTTGTTAAAGGCCAGTAACATACATCCTGTTCTAGGGTGACAACGTTATCTCGTTCTTTATCTCGAGGAGCACTGTTTTGGCATCTTACAAAATATTTACCCCTTCTACTCATTTCTATAATTTAGGAGGGGAGCATTCTCAAAGTAGCTCAATATACTATCTGGTAACTAGAGCAAAGAGCACAAGAAGTTACCAAATGATTTCTAGCACAATGAACAAGTATCTTTTTTCATTACAATAATGATAACAGAGACCAAACAGGAGCAAATAAGTTTATTGTTAGGATTTACAAACTCAAAATCCAAATAATGCAAAACTCCAGCAACATCTCTAAACTAATTTATTGGATAAAGGGAAGCAGTTTTCATCCAATCATCTGCAAGTCAAAGCCATGATTTTTTTTTAAATCACTTGCAAACAAAACAAAAACTTGAACAAAACTGCCTTTTATTAACTAACCTGAGTCAACATTTACTTTAATAAATAAACCACTTTAATATTTAAGTACATATTTATATAGGTATCTGCTCATACCTGCCACTATTCTGTCTTTTCCATCTCTTGCCTCTTTTCCTCTTCCTCCAGTTTCTGAGGATAGATAGAAGAAGATATTGAAGAAGATAATGACACACTTATTAACAGGTTCTTTATTACAAACGTATAATACTTGCCTTTTACAAAAAGGAAAAAATATATATGTGTGTGTGTATATATATATATATATTTTTTTTTTTTTTTACACATATACTATAATTTAAAGTAACACTTACTATATGGGCATATAAAAACTATAGAGAAAGCACAGATTTTCAAAGCAACACATTTTTCTCTTTATTGTATAAGCTACTTTTCATATCTACTAAATAGGAAGCCATCTGACTGCCATGGAACAACTGCAGGGGCCAATTGTTTGAATGCATAAAGGGATATTGAGAATAGGTCTGTTAGGTGATGTTTGTGGGGTCAGCAATCCTGTGCTGTACACCACCACAGTATCTCTTCCCATTTATTCTGTCTAGTGGTGACAGTTGCAGCAGCAAGGAAATAGCAGCATCTTCTGCTTCCCTTTAGCCATGCAGCCTGAAGTGTACATTCTTGACATCCCCAGCACACATTTTGAGACTGTGCACAGCAGAAGAGGATTTCAGAAGCCGATTAGTGCTCCTGTGCTGCCATTGGCTGCTGGGGCTTTATAGCCTCCCTGCTCCCACTGCTCAGTGCCAGTTGTAGTGTTTAACTGGGCTAATCTGTACTGGAGAATTCTCATCTTCTTCATCATTGACCCTGGGAGTTTAAGCTGCCTGGACCGACCTTTTACCTGTGACCCCGACTCTCCTAGTTTTGCCCTTGAGTATTTTGTCTGGTGGATGGATTACCTCTGTATGACCTCTTGCTCTGTATTCTGGACTGGTCACTGTTGGAATCTTGGTACTGCATTATTTGTGGGCTCCTGGTCCTCTTCCACCCCTTCCTCAGACACCATCCCTTGCGCACTAAGTCCTGGGGGCAACCGAGTGCTGGGAAACGCAACTGTCTCCCGAGGCTGAGCGGGGGCTTGCTATTGGTGAGGAGTGTGGAGGTAAATTGGGGGACTGGTGTCTGGCAAAGACTGTTGCTGGACTTAAAGCATTGATTTAGGAGTCTAGCATTTAAAGAATTGTATTGTAGTATTGTAGTAGGTAGTAGGACTTCAGGGCTGTGGCATTAAACGTAAGACTAGAAATATTTGGTTATGCTGCTATTAGCAGTATGGTAGTAATATGTAGTATGGTAGGTGTCGGTGGAGGGCTGCAGTTATGGTTGCCCTTCAGGTTGTACAATTTCCAAACAGGATCTCTGGAGCTCAGTCAGAGTGATCATCAGATTTACAAAATTGTCTAATATTTTATTTTCAGCTTTTTTTATGTGGTACTGAGTGTAAATTAATGAAGACAAATTCATTTAAATGATTGTAGCATTAGGCTACAACATAACAAAACTTAAAAAAAAGCTGAAGTAAGGGGCCAGGACATGTAGGAAAATTGCAGCCCTATTACAAATACAACCAATTTATGCAACTATGCAAAGGGTAAACACAGGATAAACTTACAATGCACATTTATATAGTATGCCTTTTATATAACAGCAGCATTGATATAGTAAATGGAGAATAAGGAAAATTCCTAAATGTGTGCTTTTAGAAAAAACATTATATTACAATACCTTTCTGCAGTTCTCTCCCTTCAAATTTTGCAGTCTTCTTTCTTCTTCCATTAGCTGTTTTCTGTATGACTGCTGACTTGCCTGTAATAAACATTTTTTGGGTCAGATCCCTGAAATAAACCGAGATTATTGAAGGAGCATTTTCTGAATAGCCCTTTGACTGCATCAGACTTTCTATAAATATTCTAATCAGAAGCAAACATCATGTAGTACACAGTTATTCTAGGTTACAGCTCAATGACAAAATAATTACTTTTTATGTTGCTAATTATTAACTTACTAATATTGTAAACATGAGCAAAAAAACATTGTCCCCGTATATATATATAATATAAGTCCTGGGGGCAACCCTGTGCTGGGGAACATGCAATTAAATATATATTATATGAATATTTCTTTGTATTAGACTCACTACAACTTTTTAGGAGGAGAATGTCCCCAGGACCTGCGGGGACCAGCAGGACGCCGGGGGACATCGACAAAACAAGGTAGGTGGGGGTATTTTTTGTTAAAAGCGCCCCGGAGTGTGATTAGGGATTACCGCTTTTTGCATGTAAAATCCACCCCGAGTCACACTCGGGATTACCTCTGAAGGTGTTAATAAAGTTTGACAACAAATTTTATAACTTTATGATCAGTACCACTGCTTTTTTCAACCCCAAAGTTTGGGTGTTTAAATGTTTTTGTCTGTTTATTAATACCTTATATATTAACCATTGTATTTAAATTCCTGTGTAATATTCAGTGATGAGCAGAGAAATAAACAAATAACAAAGTTGAATGTTTCAGTAAACATGTAACTCTTTTTTTGGAGATTTTGACTCTTGTAACGTTATTGCAAAGTCCCTGGATATAGTATTGTCACTGTCCACTCTGGCAAAACATATTGTATAGCACTGGGTTGGGGAGTCAGTTGCAAAGATAGGAAAATCATTTATAACATGGTAGTAGCAAGTCTGTATGTAGTTTTTATTATCTTTAATTACAATACCAATAAAACCAGACCCAGTAAAGGTGGGGCAACATGTGTGTCCTGCCCTTTCCTGCCAATATAAAGCACCCTAAAACCTGGCTAGCAAGAAAAGAGGGGGGGGGGGGGGTTGTGCCCCCTCTCTTGGCCATAACAGGCCCCATCTGCCCAAAACAAATTTAGCATGTTGGGGTAAACTTCAAAAGGCCAAGAGAGGGATACACTTTCTGTGCAGATAAATACTTGGTACGTCTAATACCAAATGTTGTCAGGCTACAATGATAATATAACTTAAAATTTGGGAAGGCATTCCTAATACAAACTAATACTACTATACAAACAAACTATGTTGCAGAAATGGTTTTCTATAATTTTGTATCTTTTCTTGAAATATTAAGTAGGCAAACAAGCTAAATATGAATGACAAAATAACTAAAAACTAAATTTGTTCTTTTGCACTACCCTATCCCTCCCTTGTTGTGCCATGTAGTGGCCGGCTCCTACTAAATAATATCCTGAAAAGATATATAATGTACTAAAATATTTAGTTAACACACGTAATTCCATGTTTCAATTTTTTATAATCTAGCTTTCTTGGCTATATCAGTTATGCATTACCACATTTCACTCACTTGTATAAGATAATATTTAAGGTTTACATATACTTCCATAAAATGACTACTTGGTGTAATTAGTGAAGTCATATCTATGTCCAGTCTTTATCATGTTCCTATGCAGTTCTATGTAATAGAAGGTATTCAATATATAATACATGTACCCAATATCATACATAAATGATATTATGAGTGTCCCTAGAATAAGGTGATGTTATTACTATATATTCTGTATATTCTTTCCATTCTGGATTATGTGGAGCCCAGTCAAGTGCTTCATCATCTGAGCGCCTTTCCTGAAAAATAAAGAACTTGTATAGTCAAACAGTACTTCTTTTCAACGATATTTCTCCATTATTTTAAATTCATTGCAAGACTTGGGCAATAACTATTAATAATATTCATAATATTCAAGATTTGTAAAATAACTTGACTATATCATAGTATACATGAAATTAAATATTTCCATGATATTTCCATCATTGTTTGCTGATTTGGGAACTCTTTTCCACCTAACTACTTTATGATATATATGCAGATATTTTTCTCCGAGGAAGGTAAAGAAATATATTATTTCAGCAGCTATAAAGTACAAAAGTAAAACAAAACAATCAAAAGAATCTACAGTCTTTACATCTATTTTTAAATATATTTTTAAAGCAGACCTATTACCAACATTTATACTTTACATAAAAGGGTAGACAACCCTTTTACGTAAAGTAAAAGTCACACAACCTTGGGGCTCCATGGACCCCTGGTTGCGAAACACAGATCCAATATTTCTGAGGCTTTAGTGTATGGAGACCTTCAAAACTGCCATACAATGAGCTAAAGCACATAGGTCAACATTAACTCTAGTTATTTTACTTTAGTAGATTGACCTGTCTGATATTTTGCACACACATTTAGTCTGTGGTCATACCTTCCAAGGCTGGTTCTTTTCCAACTTTTGCCTTCTTTCATCTTCTTCGCTTTTCTAGGATTTAGAACGACATGAAAAAGAGAGCTTGAGAGTGGCATATATAAATTAACAAATAGCCTATAAATTACCTCTTAGTATTTAGTAAAGCTCAGACCAGATGCTCACTGCCTGTGATAGTGGACGGTTCCGGTCCTGGTGTGCGTGTGGTATTGTTTGATCCTTGTTGCTGACCCTTGCATCACCTCCCCTTCTGTCTTCTGCCACCTGAACTGACCTCTGCCTGTTATTTCCTTACCCTTTGCATACCTCACCTGTTACTTATCTCTGTATGACCTGCTCAGTTGTCTGACCTGCTCTCATTTAACGATTTGGACTTACACTTTGGACTTGTTGTCAGTGTGGATCTGACAGCCAAGTGGGATAACCAATCATACGCCAATCCTTGTCCCCCATAGGTGTTTTTCGTGTACTGAAGTCTTGTGTTCAACTGTGTTCTGGGACAGCACAACTAGTTTCTTGAGGCTTATCAGGGGCTTGTCTATAGGTGAGGACTACAGAGAGAGAGATTGGGGAATCATTTCTTGTAAAACATTGGCATTTGACCTGGACTTGGACAGACATTTGTCCTAACATATTATTTTTTTACCTTTCTGTAATTACTTTCTGTAAATTAATAAACAGCATTACAACCTTAAACAATCTTGGTAGAAGATGAAGGACTTTTTGAAGAAGATGGGACTGGTATTAGAGACTCATAGTCTGATACTGTTGCTGGGGTCAATTTTTTAAAGTAGTCATCAAGGCAGGTTTCTCATCTGTTTCTAAACAGCCGTTTCAGCCCTTCGATAATTGTACAGTAAACCTTGGTGAACCTCTATGTATTAGGATCTTGCTCCTCTAACTCTGCCATTTCTTTTTCAAGGAGTATGATGTATAGTACTATGATGTATAGTAAAGTGATCTCTGTGAAGGCAGGCACCCCTTGTAAGCAGCAAATTTGACTGAAGCCTGGGGATTCCCTGGTGTACAGCCTCCGAGTTGTATGCAAGTTGGATTTTTAACTCGGGACTGCCTTTACTTGATTTATTGTTTATATAGAGAGAATTATCATTAAATCTATCAGCACAGAGGCTACACTATGTAATGAGTAAAGTTTTACACACCGTCTTCATCGATTCTTCTAGAACTAGCTGTAACATTCTTTCTTCATCCAGTTCCTGTGCAGTGACATGTAAAAAAAAAAAATATTCAATAGTCAATAAAATACAGTCAATAGGTTTGATTAAATATTCAGGATCAATGGAGAAACTTAAATTAAAGTAATGTAATTACAGTATGTTTGTTCTTGTCCTCTCCATCAGCTAAACTCCTTTCCAGTAAACTGAAACTCATTAAGTGGTCATTTGTACCAGCTGTAACTCTGGAAGGATGGATCCAGCAGACGTTGTGAGAAAATGAATCATATGTTTTGTAAAAATATTGTTTTCACTCACTTCCTCAGAGTTTGGTACCATAATTGGCTGAACAGAGACTGGGAATATTGTATTGTATCTGTACTACTTACACATATTCACCCCATAGCTCCCAACCGCCCTGATTTTCGTCGGGGCAGTTTCTGAAACTGTCCCGAGGAGCTGTGTAAAATGACTGGGGTGCATAAATTATTGGTTTTCACTTGGTGGAACTGGTGGAATTTGACTAGCTGCCATTGTATGATGCCACTAGCTCTGAGAGTGTAGTTCTCAACAGGTAGACAATGTAGAGCTCAGCACTTCTCTCTTTCTCTTTCATCCTGTGTATAGGAGCCCTCAATGAATGATGCATCCATCTAGGGATCACTTCAGTGTGGAGATGGCAGAGATGCTGGAAGATAAGTGGATGGATCATCCATAGTGGGCGGATATACACAATACTGAAACCTTAAAAGGTAATTATTCGTTTAAAATATATTGATGATTTTCTATACATTTTGTATTGTGGTTGTAGTGTAGTGTGGTTTTTAGTGTGTTTACTTCTAGGGCTGTTTTAACCTTTTATGTTGCATTATATGACAAAGGTATAGGGATTTGGTGCAATGTTCCATTTTTTGGATATGTGCAAAAAAAGTAAGAGAAAAAAATGAGTCGGCTTTAGTGTTTTTTCTTTAGGATCCCATACCAAAAAGGTAAATGTGTTGAATAATATAGAAATTTGATTTACAATTATCAGATGGCCCTTGTTGGTCCAATTTATTATAGTAGACCCACCAAAAGAACAAAAGCTGATTGACAGTTTACCTTAAAGATGCAGTTGTTTTATATTTAGTGTATAATGTGTATGTGTAGTTTATACGTGGTATTGTACCCTGGATAGACTCCTGGATACTCGTGGTATTGTACCTGGATGTGTTTCCACTTTAGTAAATGGTGTCTATCATGTTTTAGCACACCCTGACCATGCCTTGCCCACTTTACCCTTTTTGGCACTCAAATGATGGGAGGTATGTCACCCCAATGCATGCACACACATATACATACATTTACTTTCTGAAAGTTGACAACCTTGCATATCAGTTACTAATTGTATTATGATACAAAAAAAAATATTCCTGTTCTTAGGAAATGTCAAGAAAACACATTTGGTAACAATGATTATTGGGTTTTTGTTTTGTCTTTTGCAGCACAGAATTTAGCACAGAATATGTTCCAGTAGTTGCATTAATCCAAGTTAAAATATATACTCCTGTTTTTTGTTGTTTTTGGATGACACTTTGGGTGGCTTTTTTTCTCCTACAGAAATGTATTTGCTACAGTAGGGGGTACTTTATTCACCAGCTAGAACTTTTTTTTCTTAACAGATGCAAACAGAACATAAAGGTTTATTACTTTTGTTTTTGTAATTATTATTATTTATATTGTTTATTAATGACTTCAGATGAGAAATTCACATTATTAAGATCTGTACTCTTGTTTGGCAATATATTTTGGTTTATAAAAGAACTCATTTCGAAGATCAGACTTTATTTCCATAATTATTAGCTGATTTTGGTTTCTCATTTCCTCTAAACTATTTTATGATATATATGCTAACATTTGTCATGAAGGAAGAAAATACATTTTCCATTCTAACACTCAAAACACAAAAAACAAAGAGAATATGTTGTCTTTTATTTAATTACTTTTTTAAAAGTATACATGTGAAATAGATTCTATTTATGTAAATGATAATAACATGTACTAAAGTATACCTCATATTTGTATTGTTCTGCAAATTTGTCAACTTTCAGTTGTCATGTTCATAGAAATATTGACGTATTGAAATATTATTATTTTTTAAAACCTTCATACATCCCGGTAATAAACTCCCCATACACATGAGACAATTGATTGCAAAAACCTTATAGGACAAACATTAAGGGTAGGAGAACATTCTATATAAGATTGGTACAATTTGCATAGTTGTAACTAAAAGCCTTTTTTGTTGGTATTTTTATTTTATGTATAGAATATTATACACTGTTAAACAATATCATAAATTCTTCTAAAAAAAACACTTCCAGGAATAAATGAACTCCTGTGCAACCTCATCCTGGCCAATCAACATGCCAGGAAAGGAAAAGGAAAAAAAATGGTACGCCCACAATGGAACAGGAGCAGGTGAGCATATTTTAAAAAATGTGATCAGGCAGTTATAATTCTTATTATTGTTTTTGTTAATTATTATTATTTAAAACATTGTCTGCCCCTTCTGCAATAAGGAACTTGCCTAGTTGAATTTTTTTATTTTTAGAGTTTAGTTCATATTTTACCAACACAGTCCAACATTAGCTCTGCATTTTTCAGTGCTCCTGCAGACTGCAAAATAGAGAAAATAGGGGTCCCTCTTCCAATTCAACTGACTCAGGGGGGTCTATCTATAGGGCAGTAAATACATGTCTGATAATAATTCCATAGAGCTTTGTGTGTTTTTGTGTTTGTGTATGCAGGCTGAAATCTTAGAAGCAGTACCAGTAGGATCCCCTTAATAGTAAATGTCACATCCCTGAAAAAATACAACATAGAAACAAAAAATTACCCTTTAAACATGGGTAGATATCCTTTACAATATTGGATAGTCCATGATATACAGCAAGTTCTTGCAGGAGTCAATGAGCCTGATTTAATAAATCTCTCCAAGGCTGGAGAGGATACACTTTCATCAGTGAAGCTGGGCGATCTAGCAAACCTGGAATTGATCTGGTCCAGGATTCAAAACATTTGCTAGCAAATAGCAAAGACTTTAAAGGTTTCAATGATGAAAGTGTATCCTCTCCAGCCTTGGAGAGTTTTAATGAATCAGGCCTAATATAATCATTGTGATCAGTTATATTTTTAGGTATATTTTTCACAGAGTTTCTGCTTCTATAGGGGATAAATGAGTGATCACAAAGAAGTATCAATTGCACTATAATCATTACATTAGCCACCAGCTGGCTTAAAGGTGGCAAAATTTCATATATACCAGAAACAAAAAATTGCATATACTTCTATACATAATATAGAAAATAAATGATAAAAAAACACTATAGGTGCTATTTTTGCTCAGTACATCTTCTCCTTTGACCTAATGCATTAGTAACCAAACTGCAAAGATGTCATCTATCATTATTTTTTCTAGCAATCAAGATTCTGAAAAAAAAATGCAGTTTAATCTAGAGAGTGAGCATTACATACAAGGAGGGTGGACTTGTAAAGTTTGGCCATGTCTGGGTGAAAAAAATATACTATTCAGCAGGTAAGCTGTGATCCTTGTATGCATCTTAAAATTTAATTTAGTTTCTATAAGGTGGAAGTAATCTCAAAATATAAAACATTACTAGGAGGTAGAGGTTTTTGGCAAAAGAGCAACACAAAATCTGTTTTGCCAAAAAAAAAAAAAGAAAAAAAAAAAAAGCTTTGTCCTGGCTTCTAGTGATCCTATTATTTCAGTGGCACATGTCCCATGCAGTGTAGAGCCTAGCTTTATTCTCGGCAATCCTAAAAATAGACCTCGAAGCTAGGGACAATGTTGATTAACATCTTTAATGCCTGCCAAATCTTCATCTTCAATGCCTGGATGAAGAGGGTTGCAGTGGATGAGCAGGCAGTGAAGATGGAAGCTTTGGGTGATTCAGACAGTGGCAGGATCCTGGATCTCTCATTGTTGCAAGAAAGAAATAGGTATGTGCTATATTCAGCAACTGTGTTCTGCATATTTGCCAATTATCACAAAATCTCACCCACACCAATAAGTTTATTTCTATTTTAAACTTTAGAAATCTGATATCTATGTATATCTTGCCTTAGGATACTGAATATCATTACACATTGCCCTCTGTTAGTTAACATTGCCCATAGTTATTATTTTTACTGCTTCCTCTGAAAATCTAAGACATCATATTTAGGTACATCCAAAGCAATTAGTAAATTTTATAATATATAAGTACATTTTAAAATGAATCTCTTACCCATTCATTGTGTATGATTCCATTGCTAATGTCGGAAGAAGAACTATTTGTAGTCAGCGACAGCTGGTCCAGAAATTCACTGTTTTTTCTAAGTTAAAAAAAAAGTATGCTTTATAACATATTTTATGGATAAACATGTATAATACATCAAGGTCAGAACAGAGTTTGGGTAGTGGAACCAACTTTCCTATATCTCTTCAGGACTTCAGAGGGAATAGTTGCTTGCTAAAGTTACTGAATCTGCCATCTGAGTCGCAATGCCTTTATTAAACTTTCTGTAATGTGGAGAAAATTTAAAATCTATGACACACATAGACCTTCTCAGCTGAAAGAATCAAGGCAGATATATTTTCCCAAGTAAACATTTGTAATTTTAACTTAAAGTGTACTAGTCCATTAAGGGTACAAGGAAGTGCATGCATTGCCCCAATCCCCCCCCCATACTGCAAGCCCATGTGTCAGGATTGCACCAGCTTTCACACTCTGTCGTAAACTACAAAAAAAAAGTTTGTCTATCCATATACTTTAGGGTTTTAGATTTTTTTCTTTTTTAAGGGTGCAATGACTCTTTACTTTGCAAATAATCAGTTAATCAGTATTTATGTTATTAAAATGTACCAGGCATGACTTGATTTAGCATTTCTGTTTTTTTAAGTTGTTATTAATGGGCTTCAGTGCTGAACATTGAAAAATACTGATTAGATGACATTCATAGGCTATGAATAACATAAAAGGAAGGTAATCAAAACAGCTTTTTAAATAGTCTGGCATTCTAATAGTAGTAGTTGGCATTGTCCTTTCTTAAAAAAGGCAGCATTTGATGTAGATTAGCTGGTGCAATCTGTTTGCACACTTTACACCAGAAAATACTGTTAGATTAATGTGCACAGCTTGGAAACCAAGCTCATAGGCATTCAATAAATTGCTTTCATTATTACACTCTGGAGAGCCTCTTCAAAAGACTATAAAAGCCTAGTTTTCTGCCTTTTAGCTAAATAATTGACCTGCCTTTAAATCACCGGGAGGGAGTAATTTGCCTCAAACTAAAGAAATCATAAAATAGTTTAAGACATAACTAAAAGTACTGAATACAGTGTATGATGTAAAACATGTCTGTAACTACCCCAATGTACACTGCAGATTAAATATCATGCCAGGTATAATCTCCAGCACAGTGTTTTCTCGTTTGTGTATATTTATTCTTTTTTTGTTTGTCCAGCTTTTTCTGTTTTGTCATAATAACCACACAGTTTTATCTTTACAGTTTCACATATATTGCATTAGGGAGGGGTCATTTTAAATGAGAACAGAGACACCAAGATTGGAGAAACATTGTACATCTAAACCAAAGTGCTACAGGAGGATCATGAATATCAGCTGGACAGATATGCTCACGGCAATAAGAAACCATGCCTGAAAGAGAAAATTACTAATTCTTATCTCAAAAAAACTTGTCTGGGGAGGGGCTATTTAAGATCATGGTGGAAAACAAGAAAACAATCAGACAGGGAGAAGAAAAACATGGCAGATAGATGACATCCAGGAAATAACGGGCAGTCATTATGTAAAGGACAACATTAACTTGACAAAAGACGAGTGAAAATGAAAAACTATGGTGAAAATGAGGTTCCAATTTTAGGGTTCAGCAAAGACCACAAGTGGTCATAGCAGTGGTAATGCTATGTGAATGCTATGTGGAACTGCCTTATACATGACATCTCTCTAATTTTTGCACACTTCTCATGGTATCTACTTGGTATGGTAAATATGGTAAAGTACAGAAAAATATCCTCAACTTCCTGTGAGATTTGAAAACCACCTCAGCTGCATTAATCTCAGCCCTGCTTAAGTCTTCTATTGGACTATATAACATCTCCTCCATATATAATATATATATATATATATATATAAATATATATAAAGGAGAGTGGGAGGTGTTCTGCAATCCAAAATAAAATATTTGGGCAGGTTACACTGCCTGGGGTTTTAGTGAAGCAGAGGCACTGTGTTTTCAGCTTAAACAGGAAGCACATGTAAATCCTCCCCTAAGAGAAGCAGCACCCAAACAGATATGGTAAAGAAAATGGTAAGTGGTCAGAAAAGAACCAGAAACTAAAGCTAGGTACACACATGCAATAATTGGCGTTAGAAAACGAACGACTAACAATTATTCCTGATTATTTTGAACGATCATATTGTGCACAATTCTGTACATGCTGTAACGATATGATCGTTCAAATATATTCCACCAATAATGTACACACGCTAGATACGATCGTTTGAACGATGCTGGAAGTGACATGTAAAGGAGAAAGTGTATTGCAGAAACATCCACGATCACTGAACGACCGTACACACAATAGATAGCGAACATTTGTCACCAATCAGATCCGACAGGACAGTCGTTTCCAGGGACTTTTCCTCGCTCATCGGCGTCGTTGGTCAGTCGTTGTGCACCTTTTTTGTTAACGATTATCAGAGGAACGGTCGTTAGTCGTTCAATTTCAACAATAATTATTGCAAGTGTGTACACAGCTTAAGACAACTTACTCTTGAGAAATGCAGGTTTATCCAATAACAGAAACACTATGCAGAATCATCTTACATGAGGGGTACAGGGTAACAATTCAACAACAGAAAATACGATCAAATTCAGTTTCTTACTCTATGTTCCCAGCAATTGTTGGAATATATAAGTTATTACTGTGTAAACAACTTGTTGACCTTCCTTCAGTTATCTATATTATCGTAGCTTTGCCACTAAAGAGAAAGTCCTTTCTAAGGTGCCATTCTGACTAACAGGCGATACAAATGTCCTAGTTTTCACATCCTATTACATTAAACCCCCTATGACACAGTCACTAACCTTATGTACTGTATCAGCTGCATCAAACACGGCCAAGAAGTACCAGTAATATTAGATGGGCTTTCCTAACATAAAGGAAGTCCCAGCTGACCATACAGACACACTAGATATCTGTGAGGATCAAGATGCATTGTTCTGCACTTGTATCATGTGTGCTTATTGGAGAGATGTACTGCATGTGTTTTGTTTATTTTACCTTTTGAGAAACATTGAGTACAAATGTGTTGTCTCTGATGTCTGATTTCTTTATAATAAATTCCCAAAATACCTCTAATATTAGGCATGTTTTACTCATCCTCTGTAAATGAAAACACTCTATATTTACTGAACCGAAGGTAATGATGACATATAATTTAGTTTGCTCAGAAGTAAGCTGTATTTCTCTGGTAATCGTTCAAGTAGATTTTGCTGTGTTCTAGAAAATCCACAGAGTCAATACAACTGCAAGAGTTTTCCCACATCATGTCAGCGACTTCTTTATCTACACTGTCGTTATTAATATTTGGACAATAACAAGTCCAAGTGTCCATGTGTGAGTCCAAGTGTTACTGGTGAAAGAAGGATATTCAAAACAGAGCGCTCTTCCATTGTCAAGACAGAATGGTATTTTCATTTGTCATAATCTGTGCAACACAAAATCAGACTTAATTGCCCCAGAATTAGCGGTCTGTCTTTGTTTGCTTGAAGCAATATGTATAAAAAGTTCAAGTTTTTAAGAAGTCAAGGTTTTAATTTTTAACTAAATCATGCAAAGAACTATATTTCCCCAACTGGCAAATTTCATGTACTAGAGGACAAATAGTTAAAATTGGATTGGAGCTATTCCGACCTTGGATCAGAACTTGGATCAGAATTTGAGCAATCTGATTTCCAATGGAACAAATCCATGTTAATGACAGCTATAAGGATAGGATCCGCCAACTGTCATCATCCAGCGGCTAGGCTGGTTGAGCCCTACCGCACCTGACATTGACAGGTACATTGCAACTTGAATAATTACTTGAAATTCTGAATCTGGTTGACAGAATTTGATCCAATGTGAAACTTTTACATTCTATAGAGGGATGTAAAGGACATAATCAATACATGGGACCAATTTTGAAAACACATGCTGCCATCTACCTACTTATGTGAGTGCATTAGTACTTATAATGTTTTACAAATTGGTTTAGGATTGTTTTTTCTTTCATGAAGTTTTGATTATTAATTAGATATAATATTAATATACTATTAGAGGTGATCAAGAAATGAATTGATGAACCTAAGTCTGATATTGAAACTGAAACGCATTACAGTTGTGTACACAGGTAGTCCCCGGGTTAAATACGAGATAAGGACTGTAGGTTTGTTCTTAAGTTGAATTTGTATGTAAGTCGGAACAGGTACATTATTTTATTAAATGTAATTAGGACAGATGTTTGTATCAACATATTATTAGGCAGCATAGTGTCAGTTACTTTATAAAATCCTCACTGTGAGTTAATCATAAACAAAAAAAAAAACTTTACGGAGCCCATACAATCATTAACTTCTGGAGCAAGCTGTGCTCTGATATGCAAAAAAAAAAAAAAACAACTGCAGAGTTTGCAGTTTCTCTCTCTCTCTCACCTCGGCACTGCTTCAAGCTGCACATACTTTTAATATCTCTAAATAGTAGACACCCAGGAGTCAGCTTTGTAAAATACTCAAACTATATCACTGTCTCCCAAACTGAGACTGTTCTGTTCAGTTCCTGGATCCGTGAGCTTCTCGCCGTCATGAAGAGTAATCCCAAAGGAGAAATATCATTTCTACCACTTACCACTGATCCTGACCATTTTGCATATCTCAGTATTCTAATTTTCTGTACATTTTTCCTCTTTTTATTTCCTTAACAAGTCAATTTCAGACATTTGGATAAGCATTAGGACGAGCAAATTAGTTTGTGCTTAATTCAGCACCACAAATGAATAAGTGACAGCTGTGCTAAGTAGCAATCAAGCAGAATTAAAAGTATAATTGCACATTTTGTGGATCCACAAAAAGTTTTATGATTCCATTGCTTTTCCCAACTTTTAAAAAAGACCAAGTGTAGTATTACTGACAATCCATAATGAATGAAATGCTAGTGAAGTTTTTATTATAAGTGCATGGATTTACTTTGGGTTTATTTACATGCCATTTATAATTTTAGTGAATACATAATTACAAATCATTAATCAAACAGAGGTTAAGCTACATAAAATAGTTCTGATTAACAATACCATATGTATACATTCAGGATGAGGTTCTAGGTTTTGAATCTTTGCACAATAAATTGTGTGAATATTTACTTCAATTATCCAGCCCCTAGGAAAAGTGAATTCCTGCAAAATTTAAATACATATTAACGTGCAGATTAAACAAGTAAATAGGATATTGCTTTTCAAACACCTGGATAATTGAAGTGACTGTTCACACAAATTTTAAGAAAGTGCATTTCAGGACAACCAGCTTCCCGGTGAAAGTGACTGGGTGAATAGATGCCACAGAGTAACATCAGGATGAAAGTCTAAACAGGCTATGCTCTCTCCAGACACCTGACACCAGCATTTACAGTCTGAAAATGGACTGTGGTGTATTAATGTTGGTTAGGACAACGGTCGCCAACCGGTGGTCCGTGGGAAAATTTTGGTGCACGGCTCTGGCTGGTGCGTCCCCAGTGGGATCAGAAGAAGGACCCTGCTGGGGGGCCCATCCGCTAGAGCTGTGGACCCTGTCTCCTGTATGGATCACAGGCTCACGGCGGTGGGTGGGTTGTGTCTCTCAGACATGTGATGTCTGGAGTACATGAAGTTAGTGGTCTGTGACATCCAAAAGGTTGGCGACCACTGGGTTAGGATCATCCTGAAATTAAAACTATTTAGTTGCAAAAATCAGACTTCACCAACAGATAGAAATAGAGAAACATGTGGTTCCTGGTTATTGTAAAATGTTCTGCATCTATTTATACCTTTTACCTGCCCCATATTTTAATTGTACATTGTGCTTACATGTTTTTACTTACTTCTGCATGTTTTCAGCCCATCTTTCCTTTCTTCTAATGTCATCCATACGCTTTTTTTCTTCTAGTTTCTCTGCCTAAAACAATTATAGAAACAAAATATACTTTCCTCCAAATGTACATTTTAAGAGTAAGAGAACACAAGGACTGTTCTAATAACGTTGCTGTTATAGATATAGATGTTTTAAAAGGATGTATGTTTTTGGACTTTCCCTTAGTGGACTCTGAAGCTCTCTCCCAACATCCATAGCAAGCCACATATGAACTTGTTAACATGAATATGGTGACAGTCATGCCCATATGCCTACTAAATTTCTACTCACTTAGCATGTGCCATCATAAGAATTCTTGTAGAATTTTAATTCATGTGCTTTTTGCACATTACATGAGCATTTTGTAACCTCCCAGTGGTAGCTCCACTTCTTACATTAAGCATCATTTACTATAATCCTCTTTGGGAGCACAAAAAACTTGGACTGCCTGTCAATGGTGTTTGCTTCATCTTTGCTATTCAGGATGCCACATTAGAATTAAAGCAAAGCATATCATCCTGGCATGCCTATAGAGAATGCCTATTTTAGATGCATTACTGCAAAAAACCTCTGAAAACTAGGTCTAACTGAAGTAAAGTAAGGGCACCAACCTGGTTGTGGTATCTGTCAGAATTCATGGATCACCAAATTGTCTGAACATTAATAAAAATAATTAGGCAGGTAAATGACACATGCTGAAAATCTCTGTTTAGTTGTTTAGGTAGCGTAGATCCTATAGTTTAATATCCGAAGCAGTCAAATGTGGGTAGCCATTTGCACTCTTACTTTTTCTCTCTGTTTGTCTTTCATCTGTTGTATCCTAGCCTCTTCCTCTTCCCTTTGTTTCCTTTTGTACTCATCTTTCTGGAACTTCAAAGAGATATATCATTTAGTGAAGAACGATAATGGTAAGCATAGCGAAGTGATGAATGTACTGTACAATGTGCTCCGTCAGTAAGTGTGTGTTTTTCATATTTGGCACTCAAAAAGCTATAGATTGGCCAATTTTAATAAAATAAAGTACAAGTCTGCACTATTTGTAAAATATCCTTTACTTTTGACATATATATATATATATATATATATATATATTTGTCATTGTGGCTATTATCACTATGTATTTATATACTGCCAACATAATATGTTGCACTTTACAAAGTCCATAGCTATGTCAAAAACTGTCCCTCAGAGGGGTGAATGCATAAATACTTTATATGAAATACATACAGGAATCCAGACATTTATGTTAGCAATATATTGTATGGTGCCTCACTTTCCAAATTTAGCTGTATTATTCCCATAATCTGGATTATTATGATAATAAAAGACATGCTATTTACAAAAATTGCTGGTAATGCTAGATCAGAAAATATATATTTCAATTGTCAACTGAACAACCACAGAAAAACCATATCTAGAGATTTTGGTTTTCTGCAGTACACATTGCTCATACAATCCTTGTGCCATGAAGAGGATACATTTGCAGGATGTGTGCTCTAATCTACATATGGAAAGACTGCACCTGGAGGTGCTTGTCAGCACAAAAGGAACGTAAGTCATGTGATTTATTCCAAATCAGTTCAAGAGTGACTTTAAAACACATCTTTCACGGGGAATATTTTTCAAGGTAATTATAGTCATATACTCAGCAGGCAGAGTACTATTTTAGAAGTAGGTGCTTACCTAAATAAAACCTTTATTAAATAGAAGCCATAATGTATTAGACAGATATGGCACCCTCTCTGGTTACAAGATCAATGCTTTCAAAACTGAAGCACTACCAATTAATCTCTTGTCACAGTTGCTCACACACTTGCATTCCCAATACCCCTATCATTGGAAAAATGACTCCATTAAATACCTAGACGTCCACATCACACCTAACTATGGTTCCTTGTACAACGCCAACTACCCAAACCTCTTTCAAGAACTTCACTCACTTTTCCACAAATGGTAAGCACTTCCAAAATCTGTCCAGGGTTTGATTGCCCTGGACAAAATGTCCATATTCCACTTCCACGCACGGTCATTGGATGACTGCAGGCTGCCACCCTTGACTTTATATGGGGATATAAATCCCATCGGCAGCCTAAATTAGTACTCTGCTCCCTTCGGAAGAGAGGGGGGCTAGGTGTTCCAGAATTTCCTTAAATACTATTTGCTACCCACCTCCAGCACCTGGCCTTGTGGTCCACCCTATGGAGTTCAATTGCTGGACGGAGATAGAGAAGCTATGGATGTCTCCCATCCACCCTAACTCTATCCTATGGAATTTCTCTACCAAAGTATTTGGGGGAACTATTGGGCCCCATGCATTTTACTAGACAGATCTGGACTAAGGACTGAGGACTAAGTGTAAAGAAAAATTTAGGCTTTCGGCACACTCACATCATTCCTAAATATTCCTCAACTTCCAGATAGGCTTTATGCTCACATGGTTGAGCCCAGGGCTGTGGCGTCAGAGTCGAGGAGTTGGAGACAAATTGGGTACCTGGAGTTGGAATCGATAAAAATGTGCCAACTCCAACTCCTGATGAATTTAAATTATAATAAAAAAAACAGCAAGTTCAAATATTCTATTTCACAAACAATAGTCATAATTAAGTACTCCTCTGATGTAAGAATAAAGTGCATAGTTGTATTTCTACTAGTGTGAAGTTCAGCTGAGCTATTATACAACCTGACATTCACGTTATTGTAATCTGGATTATGTACATTACAAAAAGTGTTTTCATTTTATTTCAGATATAATGTGTTCAACAAGTTAATTTGAGTGCAAACAAGTGTAATGATATAGATGTAGGTGAGTGCTTTGGCCTTATGTGTGTTCAGGTGTCCTGTCTGCACTCTCTATATATGCTGCCATCCAGGGCTGAACTTTAACATCATTTTGCACACCACGTAATACTAGGAAGTTAGTTAAGTGCCCTCCTGGCCCTGGAGCCTCCCACTGCCCTGTCTTCAGCAGAATATCAGTTATTGGCAGCCATGTCTGCTCAACTTCCTCTGTCTGCTAAAAGAGCTTAGAAGAACTTGGAGGAACAGCTTTTTGGATTCAACTCTAAGTGTTCATGTTTATTTTAAAACTGCATGGCTGCTTGAGTGTACTGCGATGGAAGGCTGTGTGCATGTTTCTGGATAAAACTGCAGGGTTATGTGTATGTTTGCGTGTATGGTGCAGGAATGTATGAATGTTTGTCTATAGTGCATATTGTGTGTATGTTTCTGAGTAAAATGTAGGGCTCTGTGTTATGTGTATAGTATATATGTTTGTGCATGTTTTTCTGTAAAGGACACATTATGTCTATGTTTAGTGCAGGGCTATAGTTATTTGTGTGTATAGTGCCTTGTTGTATGTATGTTTACACATTTATGGGGCTTGCTCCTAATAAATCCCTCTAAGCTCGGCCAATAATTGGCTACCCATGTTTCGACAGCAGCTAAATGCCTAAAATCCCTGCTCTGTAAATCAACCTTACCTCCTGGAAATTCCAGACCTCTATGCTAGAATCAAAGATGTCCAGCTTATGGAACACCTTACAGCTAGACTGCATGATCATATAGAAAAATTTACAGCTATCTGGGAACCATGAGATTCGTACCTTCAATTCCTCTCTAACATATTCAGGCAACATCGGCTCTACCTCTCAAGGAGTTTCCCCTAGATATTTGATACAACTTCCATAAGAGCTTACTGGGAAATAGGTCTCTGCCTTTCCCTCCCACTTGTCCACCCCCC